>NC_064875.1:13881466-14123966 GCF_943734745.1 Anopheles darlingi
GGCCAGCGCACTCATCAGTACATCCGCGTTTTGTTGTGATTCGCGATTCCGCAGCTGTAGCTCGAATTTCCTCATCTGCAAGGATGAAAGGCAACGGGTTTAGAATGCTGCTGCCTTAGACTTTGATGATGTTGCTGCTCCATGACGAAGCATACGAACCTCTTGCTCGAAAGTGCGCGTCTGCTTCTCGGCTAGATGCTTCGCATCCTCGCAGCTCATCAGCTCGTGCTTGAGCTTATCCAGCTCGAGCTGCATCTGTCGTTTCTTCGCCAAACACGCCTCCCCGCACTCAGCTCGACTGATCCGTTCCTCCGCTTGCTTGCGGTGCTTCCGCTCATTGTTGAGCTGAGCTTCGAGCGATTGGCGCAACCGTCGTTCTTCTCCCAGTCGCCGCTCAACGGTTTGTAAACTCTGCCGTTCCTGTTGCCGCTGATTGCTAAGCTCTTGGTATCTGGGGATAAAACATACACGACTGTAGTTACCGTCACCGAACCCACCGAAAGTGAGACAAGACAGTTCTCTTACCTGTTCTGAAGCTCATCGTACTCTTTCTGCGTCTTTTGGAGACATCCCTTCAGATTGCCTGTGGTGGAATCGTACTTCTGACGCATTTCGTTCTCCGTTTGACGTTGCGCTGCCAGTTCGGTGCGCACTTTCTTCAGGTCACCTTCTAGTCGGGGACAGGACTCGCACACCTTTTGCACAATGACGACGGGTGCAACTGGAGGAGCCACTGCAAAACCATTGGCGGATGATTTGTTGACCGCAGTACCTCCAGACGGCTGGCTAGCATCTGCACCGGCACCGGAAGCACTACCTGGACCGGCCAAGTATGCTTCACTACTGTTGCTTGCTAGTGCAGCCGTTTTGGCCGAAGTTTTGGAGCATGGTGCCGTCGTACTACCATCTGCCATTGAGCTATTCACTGAGCTACTGGCGGCACCCGTGGACGAGGTCGTCGTTGTTAGTGTCGTCGTAACCGTTGAAGCTAGCCCAAGGGTCGCAAATATTTTCAACATCGCCGAACCACTGTTTGCTAGCTGTTGTTCGGCTGCTTTCTGTTGCTGCTTGAGTCGGTTTTTACGCCCTGCACGACCACTCTTAGCTTCCACAACGGGAACAACCGTTGTACCCGTCGTAGGGCTCGTGTCAGTGGCACCATTCAGCTGACTCGCCTGCTGCTCAAGAGTAGGTACATGGCCATTCTGTTTACCGACTGGTTTGTGGTGGTGCGTTATCATGCCATTATCTGCTGAGCGATTAGCACTAGACGACGAAGAGAAATCGCTCGTAGAGCTAGGTGCCGTTTCTCTATCACCTTCCTTACGACCGTACTGCTGTGTGGTGGCCGTACTTGCACCCGGAAAAACATCCTTCGTATCCTTATCTCTAAGACTACCGTTTACGTGAGCACAGGATACGGTGCACTCCTTTGTACTAACGGTGACCATGCTGGGGCTGGTGCTGCTGCTACTAGTAGTGTTTGTGGCGGCGGTGATGCTATTGGTGGTGGTGACAGCTGTAAAGGAGTTGTTACTTCCAGCGTTACCTTGTTGTAGCATAGGGCTGGTTTGATGGTAGGAAAAATTGCTGCCAGCGCTAGATCCGGGGCCGCCACCGCTACCACCACCACCACTACCACCGTTGGGCTTAGTGACGCCATTCGATGTACTAGATGTGCTGGATGAAAAGGACGAGTTACTACTGCTACTTTCCTTGTCCAAACTTTTCCGGTGCTTGGAAGAGTTCTGACCAGCCGGTAGCTGATGATTCAGGCCACCGTTCATGGAGCTGCTATTAGGTGTCGAGGAGGAGGCGTTCCCGCTACTTACGTGCCCATTAGCATGGGCACTCGACGACTGGGCTGCTATACTGCTATTGCTCGATGTTTTGTGATTTTGAGCATTCTTACTATTATTAACTTGCTGCTGCGGTTGCTGTTGCTGATGGTTATGATGATGATGATGGTGATGATGATGATTGTGGTGATGATGCTGGCTGGTATCGCTTCGACTGCTGGAGGAGCTACTGCTACTGGTACTCAGGCTACTATTGACTATCGTGCACGACACTGTCGTCGGTACGACGATCAGATCCTTCTGCTGTTGCTGATCGCTTCCCTCCGAGCTCGTCGTTTGATCGAGCACCGTCGATTCCTCCTTGGGTAGGGCTTCCTGCAGTAGTTGCATGTAGAAGTCATTGTCCTTGGCTACCTCGCGCTGTTTACGCTGCCGGATACGGTAACCGACGTAGCTTTTGAACCCGAACCCAATCGTCACTACCGGGTATCCGATGCTGCAAAAGATACAAAGCGATCAGTGAGGATGGATAGGATGGTATACCATATATTGTTTCCGCATCAGTACCAGTGAGCAGCAAAAGGCCGACAGAGATCCAAATGTGGCAGGTTTCGACTATCCTTCCATCGAATCCACGCCTCAAGGTATATGAAAAGTATCCATAATATTATCGTCGGCAAACAGATACCTTTATCTAAAATGTAAGCAAATTTGATGAAATAACGATCAATGAGAAACGCGTTCTGATCGTCGTTTAAACTCCAACCAACTCACCTGTGTGCCAAACGTACTGCACCCAAACGTAGGTGCTGGCTACGAAAAAGAGCCACTGCACGGGGATGAAGAAGAGACACACGAGATCGGAGGTAATTGCGATGCAGACAAACAGCACCGAGAACGCCTGCAAGCATTATAGCAGAGACAACGTCACCATCAAACACAGTGCCATAGTTTGAATCGAGCATGTATGCCAATCTTACCAATCCTTTATATTTGAAGGAATCGTAAACTGAGCGAAGCAGCAGCCAGAATGGCCACAGGAATTCGAACCGGAACTCTAGTAGAAAGTCGGCTGTTATCACGAGTGCCCATAGTAGCAGGAATTTCACGTATAATAGAGTGTTGCTGAAGCGAAACATGGAAAACAACGATCACGTTAGGTAAACATAAACAGATACTACACGGGGTAGCTGAAACAACCGTTCAAATATACTAAGCAAATCCTAAAAAAAAGCGGATCACAGTTGAGCGATCCCACTTTGCAGCTGGTCTTTCGAACCAACCACATTTCGCCAGCTTCATTTATTATGCAAATGTCGAGCAGAGTAAACAAGAAAAAAAAGCTGACAGAGAGCCGCTAATGGAGCGCTAATTAACGCGTTGGGCTGATCGGGACAACTTTGCAGTGCAGCTAACGATCGACATAAAAATTTAAAAGAAAAGGAACCAGCGAAACAACAGCTGTGTCCATAACAGCGCGCACATGGGAACGATTAAAGGGGAAAGGAATCTCAAAGGAATGATAAATATGCGCAAGAGTGCCCTGAGCTAGTAGCAGCAACGGCAGCTGTTTGCAAACAGCCGGCGTATCGAATGTAGGCGAAAATTGGGATGAAAATTACATCTGCGAAGAATCCTGCCTGGGCACCGGATATCGGGACACAGGAAGGAAGCTGTGGCGGTCGGAAATGAAACACAAACACATCGGACGCCACGCTCTCGCGAATACACATACAGGCAGTTTTCTCTTGGGAATAGCCAGAAGAAAACCCGCGAAAGCCCTTGGCAACACATATCGACGGACACGTATCAGAGCATGGGAAGGGGAGGCGGCTTTGGCGCTGTCCGATCATGCGTATGCCATGCGAGAGACGCAAAACCTGCTGCCCACCCTTCCACCCAAGCAAGCATGGAGCAACAAGTATCCGTACGACACATCCTGTCAGCCTGTCGATATGCTCAGTGTCAACCGTGTACGCATTTCTGCCACGTTGGGTGTTTTTGCGGTTCGTTCCGCACCACCGCCAGTGCTATGGTATCGAACCGATTCGTAAAACCGAAACGCCATCGATCGACGAGGCCAAAAAGGGGTATGTTGTTTTGCGCAAAGAAGAGCAAATCGGGAAACAACGCGCACTTGCACACAAACACACACACGTGCGCGCGGAGAGAAATACAGCATTCGTGTGCCCGGTGGAGCTGACCGGATATTTGGCCATCGTAAAATAACAATTAATCGATTGCAAACATCCTCCTGCCATCGATCGATCGACGTATCACATCCTCCCTCCCGTCGTTGGACACGGCACACGGATGTGGGTTACTCTTGAAAATCAAAACGGCCAGAAGGACTGCAGCCAATGAGGATGTGGCCATCACCAGTACCAAAGCATTAACGTTCGCCGAGAGACCGGTTGAGAGGTGCATACACAATGTCAAAATGCACAATCGGATGCATACCACGGGAAGCTGTGGCGCGTAAAAGCATTCAACGATATCCCCATTCCGTCAAAAATGGCCCCGAGGGGTTTTAGGAGAAGAAATGTTTCCCTGCTCTCGATACGCCACTTGTTTACAATAGGATCTGCGTGTAGCCCATGTGTTCGGGGGGGCCGGGTGGCCGATGTTCGCAATTTCACAGCTTGCTTCGCATTTGCGGTTTGCTTTTTAGCACCGTATGCTAACGATGCTCGTGCGTGGTTGAGGGAGCAATTGAACACATTTCGCACTCGCACGGCAAAATGAAACTGAAGTTTAATTAAATAACTGCCATTGAGAGTTTAAGAGCAGCGGTAGGTGTGCTATTTTCCGCTACCGAAACTCACCTGCCAATCTGTTCGGCGATTTTGTTTTTCTTGATGGGCCGTCGAATCTTGCCACAGTCGGCATTGCGCCGCTTCATGATAGCGCCCTGCTTGATGTCGTTGTCCGGGTGGCCAGTTTCGCGATGCTTCCCGCGTGTGTGCCGGCAATCTGCAGCGGGAGTCCTTCGGGTGTCCAGCCCTAGTAGCGGTGTGGCGGAGAGGGTTCTAGCGAACCAGCTTCCAGGGTAATGCTAATCCACTGGTATGTGGCTCTCTACGTGATCATTGATTGCTACGTTCGCAGCAGCAGCACAACCGGCCGGCTCCGTTTCCCTTTGCCACGCTCACTGCGATCCAGCGCACGGCGTTTGTCGTGTAGATGGTTGGTGTGCCGGCGAGCTCACCTAGTATCGTTGAAGCACAGCACCGCCGGGGCCGCGCGGTCACTACTAACCAAAACAACCAGAAAAAATAGTGACACTTCACTTGTCTAATTCCTTTCGGTTGGCCTCCGCTCCGCCGCCTACTGCTCACACACTCTCGCCCTCTCGATAAATATAGAATTTCCGTTCGGTTTGCCCGATGCACCAACGGTGGTGGTGCCGCCTGTCGCTGTACACGGGGGGCACGGGGAGGTACGGACCGGCCACTGAAGCCCCCTGTACAAAGCACCCAGAGTCAGCGGATGAGCGCGCGCACCCGCGAACACAACACAACACTTTTCACGCACGCACGCACGTCACCAATGCCTGCCTCAGCTGATGGGATGCTGCTGCTGCTGCTGTTGCTGGTAGGGATGGCTCCTAGCACGCACAGCACTGCAATCACAGCAAGCCGGTCGCGAGATGCGATAAAAACTCACGATTGCCCTCTATTATCACAGCACCAGTCTCCGCATCAGGCGTGTCACTGCACCGCCAGTCCCGAGCTCGAGATTCACACACTTCACCAAAGATGCACGGGGACGTGGCGGATGGAAGCGGTTCACTTTGGTGCACCCTTTTGCTTACTCTTCCCAACCCGCACGCTCTCTTGCTCTCTTCTCACTCACTCTCTATCCTGTAAACAGCATAATGTGAACAGAGGTTAGCCAGGAAGGAAGAAAATGGAAAGGAAAATGCCACATAATCGGTAACCGCCTGGGGGGTGGTGGGTGGTGTCTTGAATTTATTTTCAAGATTTTTTATCTTTCTCTTCCGTTTTCGTACGGTCCCGGCCCCGGAAAGGTGCCAAAAATTTGACAGAAATCGAGGGAAAAAGACACAAAATTTCCCTTTGGTGGTTCGCACGGAGCCACCCCGAAAATCTCAACCAACTGCCAACTAGAAGCGCTTTGTGATTTTCCAGCTGGCAACCTTTGACTCAGGAGCCATCGATCCCGTTGTGAATTGGTAGCAGGAAAATTGTGGGAAATTGCCAGGAATCAGCGTGGCCCAACGCGGGGACCCGAGCTAGGGAGCGTCGCCCACGCATAAACAGATACACAGAGCGTTGGATGCTGCGATGAGATGCTCCCGCAGGAAGAGGAGATTTTGCTCGGTGCAGAAAACCATTTCTGATCCGTCCGTCCGGTATTGGCGAACTCGCTGTCGACTGTTGTGACCAAGCGTGTTCCAGCAACAGAAGAAAAAGAAGCAGAAAAAGTCTCGCGGTTCCACATGGCGCTCCGCATCAGCAGCAGCAGCACCAGAAGGTTGATGTTCTGCATTTTTGAGCGAGGTGGCAGTGGAGCAGCTTCCGTTCCTTGGCTTGTGGGGCGACCGTTCCTGCTGCTGGAAGTGTAGGGGTTTGAAGAGGACGAAGGAGTGGGTGGGGGGGGGGGCTTACAGAGAAGACACCATACACAACGCACAAGCGCTTTTCTGCTAAGCGCTCTCTCATCTGCTCTCTTTCTCTCGCTCCTGCTGCGCGAGGTGGTGGTTCCACTTTTTGTGTTGGTTTTTTTTTCTTCGGAATATTCCGCTCACTTTGGCTGGCTAAACCACCGTCGTTCAGCGGAATCTCTGCTGACCAGCAGCTTCGCAGGTCGTTAGATTTTCCCACGAAAACACAACAGCACGCACAAACACGCAACGCACCGAGGATACTACTTTTTCGCCACTTGCGTGGAATCCTTGGTATCACGGATCTGGTCAGAACGCACGAAAAACACAGTCCACCACCAGGTGTACCAGCAATTTTTGGCCACAAGCCTCCTGCATGAAACAGCTGGCGGCTGCGGGTCGTCGCGGTCCTGCGGCTGCCGCACACCTGGTCAGTTTTTGTTGGATTTTCGTGTGAAAACCGCTGTCCGTTCCACGCGCTGTGCGATCGAACGATTTTCCCGATTCTCTCAGCAGGCCAGACCGTGGGATTCGTATTCTGCGCGAATACCCACTCGCGGACAGCATCCCGTTCCGATTTGTTCACTCCACACGAACCGGTATCCATTTGTTTCATTACACGGTACACCTGGAGATTGTTACCTTTTCGCGAGTGTGCCAGGGGCCGACGAATTAATTTGATCGTCTTCGTTTTAGAGATTTCGCTTCTTCTAAAAATCTGCAGCACCGAGCGACGGGTTTTCCATCCTTTTTTTTTGTTGGCTCCTTTGACTGACAGAGGCGCGCGTGAGATGTCAAACGGAAGCGCACGGGTCAATCCAAACAAAAGAGGATTTTGAGATATTTTTGCACAATTTTGCCGCGTTTTCGATACAAATTACAGATTACAACGAACAAAGGAAGACGGAGTAGTTTTTATGAAATAAATTCAGAAAAACAGTTCGTTTGCATCGTGCCATTGAAAGACCCCACGGCGACACCTTCAGACAGCTGTCAGTCGAGTTGTCTCTTTTTCGTCGCTCTTTTCTTTCCGGATTCTGCAGGCCACACGTCGGTGCTCTCGATCGATCGTATATTTTCCACGGAATACCCGGCCAACACCACAGCGAAATCATGGCTTTCGGAGATGTTAAGACTGCCAGCGGACTGAAGGAATTGGACAAGTTCCTCGCAGACAACAGCTACATCTCGGGGTAAGTGATACACGAATGCACGGTGTTGCCGCTCTCAAGTGTGAGGTTAGTTTACTGACTCCCGCAATCGGTACGTTCTCCTTGCAGATACGTCCCGTCGAAGGCAGATCTGTCGGTGTTCGAGGCCCTCGGCAAGGCGCCGGCTGCCGCCAACGTGAACGCTCTCCGTTGGTACAACCATATCGCGTCGTTCAACGCCAAGGAACGTGCGGCGTGGGGTGGACAGGCTCTGCCTCAGGCTGCTGGAGCTAAGCCCACCGTTGCTGCGGCCGCTGCCGCCGATGACGATGATGTGGACCTGTTCGGATCCGAAGACGAGGAGGAAAGTGCCGAGGCGGCGAAGCTGAAGGAGGAACGATTGGCCGCATACAATGCGAAGAAATCGAAGAAGCCGGTCCTGATCGCCAAGAGCTCCATCCTGCTTGACGTGAAACCGTGGGACGACGAAACGGACATGAAGGAAATGGAGAAGAGCGTCCGAAGCGTGGAAATGGACGGTCTGCTCTGGGGTGCGGCCAAGCTGGTCCCGGTCGGCTACGGCATCCACAAACTGCAGATCATGTGTGTCATCGAGGACGACAAGGTCTCGGTAGATGAGCTCACCGAGAAGATTCAGGACTTCGAAGATTTTGTCCAGTCGGTTGATATTGCGGCCTTCAACAAGATCTAAGCGCACAATGTTTTGCAGCACGTCACCTCTTCCATGGGAGATAGTTAAGATGTGCAGTCTACAATAAAAAAAAAACAATTTTCTAATTGCTAGAATTCATTCTTTCAATTTTGATTAACCCAAGGTATTTTAACCCGAACTAATGGATGGAGCAGGAACAGCAACGGTAATCCGCTAATTGTTGGATTTATAGCTAGTAACTTTCTATTCGTTTAGTTAACATATAACTCCATTATCAACCCCAGAACGATTTCTTCTGGTGTTCCTTGATGTGTACCGTCACTGGGACCTGCTTCTCAATGTACACTGGCTGCTTCACGTACACGGGGTATGGCTTCTCGACATGAACTGCGTATGGCTTCGGGACCTCGATGTATTCCTTCTTGTAGACCGGGACCTTTACTGGGACCTTCACTTCAACTGGGTACGGACGATCGACATGGACCGGGACCTTCTTCTCGATGTACACTGGAACCTTCTTCTCCACGACGACTGGGACCTTCTTCTCGACCTCAACTGGGTATGGGACCTTCACTTCCACTGGGACGTGCTTCTCCACCTCAACTGGGTACGGAACGGGAACCTTCTTCGTGATGATCTGCTTCACTTCCTTCTCGGAGTAATCGTTTCCATAGTATCCATGAGATTGATGGCTGTCATAACCATGGCTTTCGTACGACTCCTGGTGAGATCCTTCTTCCCAGAGGCCGCGCTTCTCCTTCATGGAATCGGTGTCTGACGCCGCACTGGCTACAGCCAGAGCCAGGGTGAATACGATGAACGCCTGTAATCAGCATCTTTGGATGAGTAGGACTGTCTAGATTAAATTTAAAGATTGAATTTGGAACTTACCTTCATGTTTGCCTACCAGTTGGATGTACTGTACGATCGAAAGCTCACGATGGAATGATGATCCTACACCGCTGTCCCGAGTTTTTATATCGTCCGTCTTGAAGCTTATTTCATCAATCGAATGCGTTATTGTCCTCCTTCTTCTTCCATCTTTAGCAATTGGCTGTTTGCCTGCTTCCATCTTTAGTACGCGATCTTACGAAAACCAAACCAATGAAGCATCAATGCAATACGTCTGCCACCTTGAGAGTTTGTGCTTTACACTTTAACAATTTATCTTTCAAAAATGCACTTATAAATGTTGTTGAAACACATAAGCATGTTTTTTGTAGGAAAATTAACGATTCTATAGTTTGGCTTGACACAAGCAGTGGATAAATCTGTACACATTATCTATGGCTTATTTGAGTAAGATATAAATTACGCCGATAAGTTTTCTGGATGTTCTAGTCTTGAAAAATGTGCAATTATGACCAGGTTTTACAGTGAAATTGTGGAGTGAAAGAGTTCATATCTTCTTCAGTTTTTATATTCTTCATTTATTTCAATACTTCATGAGAGTGCTATTCTAATGGTCAAATAAGAATATATTTACAGAATGGATGCTATACCCAGTTTTAATCGCTCATGATCATACCAAACATGCCAACATATAGTCATACTTATACTTTACAGTAACGGTGATCATAGAAATTAGGATTGCAAGACGCATAACATCTAAGCATGAGAGACATTTTTTTACTATCTTAAGAGTCAACCTAGAAAATGGTTGGAAAATGTTCCTTACCTGCGCAACAAACTCATATTCTTGAGCACCAATTTTAAGAGCACCTTTTCCGATATGAAATTATTTTATTCTGTTTAATGATTTTTTTCTCTTTCTTATCGAATAACATAAAACAGACACAGCTTCAATGTGATGGGTTTAGAAAACAAATTATTGAATTTCTACATATGTTCAAATGAATAACTTGTATAGGTCACTTTTAACATTCCATTTATTTAACAAGATGTCCTTAACAACCTTCTTAACAGATTAACCCCAGAACGATTTCTTCTGGTGTTCCTTGATGTGTACCGTCACTGGGACCTGCTTCTCAATGTACACTGGCTGCTTCACGTACACGGGGTATGGCTTCTCGACATGAACTGCGTACGGCTTCGGGACCTCGATGTATTCCTTCTTGTAGACCGGGACCTTTACTGGGACCTTCACTTCAACTGGGTACGGACGATCGACATGGAACGGGACCTTCTTCTCGATGTACACTGGAACCTTCTTCTCCACGACGACTGGGACCTTCTTCTCGACCTCAACTGGGTATGGGACCTTCACTTCCACTGGGACGTGCTTCTCCACCTCAACTGGGTACGGAACGGGAACCTTCTTCGTGATGATCTGCTTCACTTCCTTCTCGGAGTAATCGTTTCCATAGTATCCATGAGATTGATGGCTGTCATAACCATGGCTTTCGTACGACTCCTGGTGAGATCCTTCTTCCCAGAGGGCGCGCTTCTCCTTCTTGGATTCGATGTCTGTCGCCGCACTGGCTACAGCCAGAGCCAGGGTGAATACGATGAACGCCTGTAATCAGCATCTTTGGATGAGTAGGAGTGCCTCGATTTTTTATATGAATTTGGAACTTACCTTCATGTTTGCCTACCAGTTGGATGTACTGTACGATCGAAAGCTCACAATGGAATGATGATTCTACACCGCTGGCCCGAGTTTTTATATCGTCCGTCTTGAAGCTTATTTCATCAATCGAATGCGTTATTGTCCTCCTTCTTCTTCCATCTTTAGCAATTGGCTGTTTGCCTGCTTCCATCTTTAGTACGCGATCTTACGAAAACCAAACCAATGAAGCATCAATGCAATACGTCTGCCACCTTGAGAGTTTGTGCTTTACACTTTAACAATTTATCTTTCAAAAATGCACTTATAAATGTTGTTGAAACACATAAGCATGTTTTTTGTAGGCAAATTAACGATTGTGTAGTTTGGCTTGACACAAGCAGTGGATAAATCTGTACACATTATCTATGGCTTATTTGAGTAAGATATAAATTACGCCGATAAGTTTTCTAGATGTTCTGGTCTTGAAAAATGTGCAATTATGATCAGGTTTTACAGTGAAATTGTGGAGTGAAAGAGTTCATATCTTCTTCAGTTTTTATATTCTTCATTTATTTCAATACTTCATGAGAGTGCTATTCTAATGGTCAAATAAGAATCTATTTACAGAATGGATGCTATACCCAGTTTTAATCGCTCATGATCATACCAAACATGCCAACATATAGTCATACTTATACTTTACAGTAACGGTGATCATAGAAATTAGGATTGCAAGACGCATAACATCTAAGCATGAGAGACATTTTTTTACTATCTTAAGAGTCAACCTAGAAAATGGTTGGAAAATGTTCCTTACCTGCGCAACAAACTCATATTCTTGAGCACCAATTTTAAGAGCACCTTTTCCGATATGAAATTATTTTATTCTGTTTAATGATTTTTTCTCTTTCTTATCCAATAACATAAAACAGACACAGCTTCAATGTGATGGGTTTAGAAAACAAATGATTGAATTTCTACATATGTTCAAATGAATAACTTGTATAGATCACTTTTAACGTTCCATTTATTTAACAAGATGTCCTTAACAATCTTCTTAACAGATTAACCCCAGAACGATTTCTTCTGGTGTTCCTTGATGTGTACCGTCACTGGGACCTGCTTCTCAATGTACACTGGCTGCTTCACGTACACTGGGTATGGCTTCTCGACATGAACTGCGTATGGCTTCGGGACCTCGATGTATTCCTTTTTGTAGACCGGGACCTTCACTGGGACCTTCACTTCAACTGGATACGGACGATCGACATGGACCGGGACCTTCTTCTCGATGTACACTGGAACCTTCTTCTCTACGACAACTGGGACCTTCTTCTCGACCTCAACTGGGTATGGGACCTTCACTTCCACTGGGACGTGCTTCTCCACCTCAACTTGGTATGGAACGGGAACCTTCTTCGTGATGATCTGCTTCACTTCCTTCTCGGAGTAATCGTTTCCGTAGTATCCATGAGATTGATGGCTGTCATAACCATGGCTTTCGTACGACTCCTGATGAGATCCTTCTTCCCAGAGGCCGCGCTTCTCCTTCTTGGAATCGGTGTCTGTCACCGCACTGGCTACAGCCAGCGCCAGGATGAATACGATGAACGCCTGTAATCAGCACATTTGGATGAATAGGAGTATCTTGATTAAATTTGGTGTCGGTATGAATTTGAAACTTACCTTCATGTCTTTGCTGTGGCGAATTGTGTTCCGAGTGAGTGATGATGCACGATTGGATGAAACATAGTGGCGCGATTTCGATTTTATACTTTTCTTGGTAACTGATTTTTGCAGTTTCTTTTGCCGTGAAAATCGTTCATATTGTGTAACTTATACCATCCACAGCCTACAGAAAAAGGTGTTGGTGATTGCCAATTGCATTGTTGGCGGGATTCTCAAATAGAAGAGGTATAGTTCACATAAGCACAGATGAGTAGGCAGTTGTTTGAGTACTTTTTATCTTTAGTTTGCTTATGAATATTGTCTAAACAATCATTATGACTTATAGGATTGGTCAAACATTATATTGTGTATCCTTTAAGGTCATTCGACTAGTGTTGGTAATATTTTTAGTATTTGCTATCAACTAGCGATTAATCTTGCAATATTACCAAAATGGTACAATATTTTTAGATTGCACACGAGCTTTCTAAGCGAGCGAATTCTAAGTTTAACAAAATACTACTTAACCTGCAACCATTTGGGAAAGAATGAATTTACCGATAGCTACCACACTGTGTTCCAATAGTTGGAAACCTGTTACGCAAAGCTGGATTGTTAAAACACCAACGAACGGCCGAAACTTTTCTACGTTCAAATCCATCTCTTCGGACGAAACTGTAATAAAGCTTATGGAATTGATAACGAAAATTGGCATCGTGTGGCGGGGAAGTGGCCACGTTTCGCACAATTAAGCTACCACGGGACAGTTGTATAAACACGATTTACAACGTCGCTTTGGCCGGCGGTCTACTTGATACGATTGAAAGACGATGCCACTGTCACTCCCGCTTGCGTATAAAAACGACCGGACGTAACGAAATTCACCATCAGTTCACTTTCAACACTCTCCGGTGAAGTTCGCTGTCGTCTCTCTTCCGGGTTGACCAAAAATTGTTTCACCTTTCTCACTTACCTTGTTTAAAACTTAACTAAAAAGCACAATGGCATTCGCTTCGGTAAGACATTCAAACCACGTGGATATCCTGCGCGGAACTATGGAATCAACTCGCTGATTGTAATGCGCACGCTACTTTTGGTTTTAGTTGCTGGCGGCTATGCTAATGATTTCCATTGGAGCCGCTCCAGGAACGCAAGGATCTTATGTGGCACTCGTGACGCCAAACGAAAATATCATCCACCACGGATTGAAGGTTGTGCACCGTGAGGAACATTCTGCTGAACATTTGCAGCCTCCCCAACAGTATTACCATCAGCATCCGCCAGCATCGGTAGAGTACCAGCACTCGGAAGAGCCGCATTACCACTCGTCACCTGCCGCTGGCCACACTCAGCTGTTCCGACCGGCTGCTCAGCAGCAGCAGCAGCAACAGCAGTTTGTGGTACAGTCGGGCTACAATGTCGGTAGCCAGGAAGTGCATCAGGAGCATCAATCGTCACCAGCGTCAGCACAGCAGCAGTTGCAGTATCAGCAACGCCAGTCCGCAATGCCGTACAATAATCAGCGTCTGCACGTGACGGTTGACTATCCACGCACCGCTTCATCCCACTCGCACCCCATTCCCGCTTCGCACCAGCAACAGCTAGCACTGGAGCCGAAGAAGAACTACCGGGAGCTGATCCCAAAAAGCATCGCACCCAAGCTGAACCCATTGCATCACTCGTTTCATCAGAAGCGCAACTTTGTCCCGCTGCATCACATTACGCGCCAGGTGCCCGTTCCGTCGGCGCGACATGCTGCTCCCTCCCATGGTGCCCACCATCAGCATCCGCAGCAGGTGAAGGCCGCCCTAGTACCACCCAAGCACTAGTCTGCCACCGACCGGCTCCAGGAGGTTCAGAAGAGCAGGTCGAAATTTACGTTAAAAGTGACAGTTGTGTTAAATAAAATATTTATTTTTTTCTTCCGTACCATTACCGACTCCTTCGTAACATTGCGTTTCTCTATCCCCGTCCACTACTGTGACCTAGGGGGTGGGATGGGCGTACGAACCGTACCCATCGCGCGAATGAGTAATTTAACGTCTTGTTCCGGTCGGTAACTTCAAGGTGTATTTTAGCACTCTGGCTTTGGCAATCTGGTCATCCGGTTTTACATGATTTTTACTTTCCTATTCCAAGTTAACGCTCGCATTCGGCTTGTTGGGGATTGTTAATGATGAAAACATTATGATACCCTCATACATATTGTTAGATACATATTGTTAGATCATAAGATGTTTTTATCCGATTTAATTGCCTTACGAGCTCGTTAGTGCAATTCGTTTTTGGGATCATAAAAGGTTTTTCTTAGTAAGTATCTTAAGCCGTTGACGTGCAGCTGTTAGTAAAAGAATTAACAACTCTTATTACTCTATACATTTTGCTGCAACCTGTATAATCTTTAAACTGTAGATGATTAATTAGTCGATATCTCTGTGTTATTGCAGTAAGGTGATGGAATGCCCTGTTCCCGTCGTATTCACCAAACAAAATCCTATATTTCGGCAATATTTCCGAAGACGAATTTGGTGGCCCCATTTTAGCACGGCTCCAACACAAAAAGCGCCACATCGTGGAGCTTTGTACCGGTCCAGAGAAGCTTTTGCGCGACGCGCTCGCACCTCCGGAAAATCTAACTCACCATCGCGCTCGCATTTTCCACTGCGCAGGCTCTCTCTCCCTCTCACCGTACACGGGAGGGAGTTTTCTAGAGAATATTAAAGCGTGAGAGAGCGAGAGAGGCCAAGCGAGCAGATCCGAAGCGAGCGCACAAATCATGAATGAGACACCAACGCGTTTTGGGGCGTTTATACTGCGAGAGGGGAAGTTGGATCCAAAACAACGGCGAGAGTACGCAATTCGTGGCGCCTCCACCAGCCGCGCTGCTGCACCCTTCCCCCCCCCCCCGCCCACACTGTGTGGCCGTGTAAGCTCGTGTGTTGTCATTGTGGATGGTAGCAGAGCAGAGCGGAGGAAGCGAATGGTGGGAAACCAAAACAATAAGGTTGGAGCACAATCTCGCTCTTCGCGCTCTCTCTCTCGCGCCAGCCGCCACAGATCGTGTGGGGCTAAGAGAGCGCCAAAGGTGTCTAGTGGCCATCGTTGGGGTCCTCCTCAAGCAAGCTCCCCCAGTTTTCGGTCGGCAAGCGAAAAGTCGTGTCGTGTGTGTGATTCCGGGGCTGTGCTCCGGGCTTGCGTTGAAGTGGTGATCCTACTGCTGAACGTACCGCCGTGCTACTCTACTGCTGCTTATGCGCGTGCTGTGCGTGTGCCAGTGAAGCTATGCTTTACCCACCCAGCAGGTGAATATGTTACGTGCGATGTGTCAGAAAAGGGCTGCTTGAATCCACTCGTCGAAGCATGTGCAACAGAGCCAGCATGCTGCCTGGCAAAGGAGTTGGCCTTCCTGCAATCGTCAACGATGTGCCGCCAGCACTCAGTGGGAATTGTGAAGAAAATCCAATCAAGGAGTGTGCTTTCGCCATAGAATTGTCTTGTTTTGTCAAGTAAATGATCAAGCATCACCACTAGTGATGGGATTTTCATTGCCCACGACCAATCTACGGGATGAAACGCCGCAAGAAACGACAAGAAGCCTCACACAGCAGCAGCATTCAATTCTGCGGCCCTCGTATCCTGGCGCACTGCGTGACGGTGATGCTCTGTTTTCGTTCCGCACTTTTTTATGTGGCTCTCACGATGCGCTCTCCGGTTTGCCATATCGTCGTAAGGCTATGGCCGTAAAACCGTCCTCGAGCTTTGCAGTGCAACCACAAAAGTTCAACTAGACAGCTCCAGATAAAAAAAAGCAAGAAAAATGCTGTGAACATGTCCCTGGAATGCGAACATAACATGCCGCAACCAGCCTACGCTAGCGTTCGGTCGAATCGGTTGTGCATCTCGGCCAGGGGGGGAGTTTTGAACGTAAAAATCGATTCACCGAACGCCTCTTGCTCGGTGACGCGCTGAGAGAAGTGGCACCAGCATAGAGCTCCCTCTCCCTGCTGGAACAGGCATCATGTACTTCTACGCTACTAACGCACTACTACAGCAGTGAGAGTAGCTTCTTAGTAAGTGGCTGAGAGAGGGAGAGTATGTCCCTGTGATTGTAAGGGTGTCTGAGTCTGTGTGTGTGTATACTACCCGAGAGAACCGTTGACATTATTGAAAATAAAGATTATGATAAAACAGGACTCCATATCCTTACGTATGTATGCTTCGAATAGGGGGGAGAAAAAAAAAGAGAATCGCACAAAATCCATCGTACAAAACGTGTCTGAGTGAGTGCGTGCCCGCGGGGGGTGCGATTGCTTTTATACGCAAGGGATGCAAAGGATGGAAAATTCGGTTGTTTACTTAGGCATTCGTGACACAGCCTACGGAACGTTCCCGTAGGCAGGTGCTGCAGTTCATGGGATGTGTTTTGCTTAGCTTTGCTGTAGCTTTGGTATATGATTTTGATGGATTTTATGTAACCAGAAAAACCCAGTGTGCGTTGGTGAAATTAGTACTTTTGAAAGCACACATACAGGCAGGTGAACATAGCAATCGGCAGCTGCAATCTTGGAGCACGTCGAGCATCGAAGTAACCATCGCCTTAGTGATGTTAGTCGACGCTAGCGTTAGTCCAATATCAGTCGCAGTGAACATAAATCGCTTCTAATATTCCCAACTTTTTGGTAAATTTTTTTAGAAGCGATTAAATAAGCAAGGAACGAAATATCGCATAACATAGCGTGTTTTTTTCTGTGTCTTTGTAGTGAAATACAATCCCAGTGAAATATTAGTGAGTGTGCAAGTGCAAAAGGTGAACGTGGTGAACCGTAGTGCAACGTGTCCCGATCGTCGTCGTCGTCGTCGTCGTCGTCGTCTGTGCAAGCGACGATGCATCTATATGCAAATTAGCCGGCATCGTACGTGGTGTGCTGGTGGTGTGGCGTAGAAGCAAAAAGTGTGTGCGTGTGTGCGAGTGTGCAGAGGAAACGAATAGCCGAAACCAAACGCGGGAGGGGGTGGCGTAGGAAAAGGGGTGTCCTCGTGAAATTTTTGCCTCGAGCAATCTAGTGCAACCACTAATAGGATTAGCGCCGCCGTGTCTTCGAGTGGTTTCGATCGCCGTCACTAGACGTTCGTCGTTCGTCTGTAGTCGCTGCAGTCGTTGCAGTCATCATCGTCGTCGCCGTCGTCATCGCAACACAGACTTACGGCAATTCTTTGTAAGTACCCTAGCAACAGTTCTTCCTTAGCTAATTTTCCAAAGCTAGCATTCGATTTCCACCAGACACCAGAAACAATACTTGCGCTTTATGCGCTTCTGTGTTGTGGCTTGCTTATGGTTGGAATATATGTTTAAACATTCAACACTCATGATGATGAGGTTGGTTGGCTTGCGTACAGCTAAGGAACGCGGGGACGGACGTGAACGTGACAACCCCTGGACGAAAAAAAAAGGATCTTCACCTTGTTCCTTGTAATGCTGCCGTAACTGGACACGTGAATGCCGTGCTGATGGATTACATTTCATGGTCGAAATGGTGTTAATGTTTTCTACTTTTAAGCGATTCTTCTGTTGCTTACTCCTCCGTGCTACTGTCTGGTATCTTTCTTGTTTCTGGTATCTTTCTTGTTTCGATTCAGGACGAGAAAGACTTTAATATTTGACCGTGTTCGCTAAGCAATTCTTAAAGCACTAATTAGCGTAATACGTGTTTAACTAAAAATTCTTAAAATATGTTTAATTCTATACAACAAACAGTACAAATATCACGGATGTCCAGCATCAGCATCATTTTCAAAAGAGTATGCGACATGCACAAAAAAAAAACTACAAAAATTAATCATAAAAAGCCAATTAAAACATAATTCGGGGATCATGTACGTGTTCCTGCAAGACCGATGATACCCAGGCCTCGCCTGCCCCGATCCATAATTTCCCACTTTGACGGCAAATTAATTTGCGCCTCTTAGCCGTTGATGGACTTGCGCCGCTTTAATTAACTAAATCAATATACTGCCACGTGCCGGCAGATAGCTAACGGCAACACACCACCACCGAAATGAGCCATCGTAAACAGACATAATTCTTCTCCGCGGCTAGCCAGCGCCCAGCCGGAACGAATGCTGCCAGCGAAAGCAAAACCGGGACCACCGAGTTTTGCGAACTTCTCAGGTTTTCCTACTTTTCTTTTTTGTTGTTGCTGCTTTTCGGCTTTCCACGCATCACACCACCACTCCTCCCCCATCGCCCACACCCGGACCAATCAAGAAGTATTATCAAGATTAATGGGGCTGTATGAGGTTCTTTTCCTGCTTTCTCTTGCATTATATTTTCTTTTCCCTGTTTGGGTGTCCGGGTGCTGCAAAAACGCGCCAAACGCACCGGAGCCACTTGCCCCTCCCTCCTCAGGGCCCTGTGCTGATGTTGTCTGTCGAGGGTGTCCCAGTTTTCGGGGGGGGGAGGTCATCCTTCCTACTCATTGGCCGGAAATGATAATAAAATTTATGATTTATATGCAGCTTTTTTCACACGCCACCGTCCGTCCTCCCATTTTCTACTCCATTCCCCTCCCTTTTTGTCGCGTCCAACCGTTTAGGGGGAATGTCGATAGCATATACAAGGCAAGGTCTTTAACGTTCCAGCGCCCACCCTGCCGTGCCTGCCCTGGGGGTGGTAGGGCGAGCCGAACGTGAGGGATGATTCCCGGTTCGTTCGTCCAGGATTCAGGATTCGGTTCATTGCGTATCGTTGGCCTTACTCGGCCTGCCAGACACCAACTCCGGTGCAATAGCGGGAATCTTTACGAGCCGTAAAAGTGACGCGAATTTATGGTTCCAGCCGACGACGACGAGCCTCTGCTGATCCAAGCGTCCTCACACCAGACCACACCGAGAGTCTGCGTCGTTTATGATTTGCCCATTCATCCATTTGCTGTCGTGTTCGTTTTGGGATTTTTTTTTCTACCACAATATAAACCCGGTCAAAGCTTATTTCAAGCCGGGCAAGCCGCAGTATTGACTGGTCGAGCCGGAAAACGGTTCGGATTGCAAAGGGAAGTAAAGGACCCAATTTTGCGCACCAAGAGTTGAGATTCGCGAATTGTTTCCCGGCAAATGTTTTGTAATATAGTTCAGCTTCCCTGGTTACGATTATGCGCGTAAGAATGTTTTATTAAAAATGAATTTTAGAAAAATGGTCCATTCCATCCAGCAATGGCTTAATGGAGAAGTGCTAATGTTGGTTTTACATATATTTGTTTCTTCTGCCAGCATAATTCATGGAAGGAATACTTTATCCAACAAGCTTTTTTCCCCCCATAACGTTCCAGCACATTTTGCTCATACCGTGCAGTGCTGTGCGCTGGTGTGGTCGGTGCGGTCAGAAAGGTCTGTTTGTCGGTAATGTTTCCCCATCATTTAAAACACGCAACACCGGCGAAGATAAATATAAGCTCAACCGAACCGAATGTTGGAAAACACGGAGCCAACCGGCGGGAAGGCGCCCATGTTTCGGACGCATTGCATTCATTCATGTTGAGCGGGTGCGATTTTTAGAGCGAAAAACTCTTTTGACCCGTATGCGAAAACCCATGCGCAACCCAGGAGGCTGCAATACATAATTGGAAAATCATTATGCAAGCTCCGCTTATGAGCGAACCGCGTGAAAATGCAAACTCCTGCACTGTTTACGTTTTGGGTTTTCCGTTTATTTATTTTGCCGTTGCCATTCGGTGGTTCATTTTCTTTTCGACTGAGAACGGTCTAAATGTATTATATTTTATTCAGTTAAAGTGAGGACCGAATGTAAACTACGAGAATGTTGGAGGTTACGTTAAAACATCTACGCTTCATGGTAAATTTAGTGTCAGCTACATAAAATGTTCACATTTATTTTTCCTGACTTTTTTCCGTTTTTCAAATATCACTCCGGATGCTACTACCAATGCAAATGAGCAAAAACACATCTCGGGCTCCAGCTGGGCCTGTAATGTGCTGTACGGTCTAAGTACAGAGTCCATGTTTCAGCACCCTCCAGGCGGTTCGTTTTTTTCTGGAAATATTGTCTTTTCAAGGCGGTTGATGGAACATAATTAGCATAAAAAGTAAAAGCACTGGCAGCTTTCCCTGGGCCTTTGGGGCAGTTGTGGTGGCTGGCTGAAATACGAAACACCGCCGGCCAAGAGAAGCGTCAGTCCGGTAAAAATGAAGGTGGACCGTTGCTCGGTGGAATCTCTTCCAGTTCCCCCATCCCACCGGCCACCTATCGTGCACGACGGCGGCATTGGAACAAAAAAGGAAATAACTAAACACTTGCTTCCACAACAGTTGATCCTGTTTCGGTCGACCAGCTGGCTGGGGACAGCTTCAGACTTCCGCCATTTACATATTTCTAGATAATTTGGAAATATTTCTCTCTCCACTAACGGCGCGCAGGAATCTCGATCTCCAATCGATGCGACGACGCCGGGGGGAGGGGTGCTAGGTGACCATGAGCTTCACGAGCTTTTCACGTTCTACGCTCGCGCGTACGTTTCCCGCTTTTTACGGCCGGTTTTTGGGGACGGTTGTGCCGAGGCGGGAACTTGCGCTATCGCGGTACAATCTTTTCCCACCGCCCGGCCTGGTGGCCGGTCGAACGATTTAAAGCTGTTTGATACATAATGTGGATCCATGCTTTCGATACGCGCCGGGCGACGGTACGGTCGCGCTGCTGGAGCAACATCTTGTTGTATTATTTATGAGCAGGTTGTGAAGCATCTTGGCCGCTGGTAAACACCGCCTGCCAGCCACCCAGCCAGCCGCCGGATGTTAGGAACGTTGTTTGGCAGGATGATTTGAATTACAAAGTGTTGTGTGTTGATAAATGTTTTCGCATATCGTGCACAACATAAGATGACTTGTGCTTCTTTTTTATTCGGACAGCTACTGCCGGCCGCAGCCGGCTGGAGCGCTGTAAGGAGGAGGTTTGATTTCCATTTTGAAATCCCGAAAAAGTTGCTTTTTAAAATAATAATTGGCACGCCGCGTAAATTAAAGTTGAGCAGCAAAGGAAAATGGGTGTTGAAATGCGTAAAATCAAAACACGCGCTACAGTCTATCCGATTATGCTGCTATCCCTGGACCGTCTTCGCGGAAATCTCGGACAGAACTTTGTCCGTGCGAACGAATCGTTCGTTCCTTCGTAGCACGAATCGGATCGAATCGGACCACCCGGGACAATGGGACACGCTTTTCCACGGATAATTATATCGCCAGCCAAGAGAGCGGGGGAAGCGGAAAAGTTAGCGAGCGAGCGAGCGAGGGAGCGAGCGGTTCCGCGATGATGGGTCCGTGAAATGGTAAATTTAAACTCAACTTCCCAGCTGCCAGAATTTATAATTTAACAGCATCCCATCTTTCATTGGACGATCTCGCGACGATTTCGCGAGAACCTCGAGGATGAATTTGTGTGTTTGCGTTAAGTGAATCAAATTAACGAAATGGCAAAATAATGTTCGGGTGCGTCGGTGTGCCAAGGGATCGTCGAAGGGGTGGGGTGAGGATGGAGGCCGAGGGATGATGATCCGAAGGCCGATTGTTGAGGGCTAATGAGTGAATCGATTGAAAATGTTTATGAATATTTTACGAGTTGACAAGGGGTGGTGGTGGTGGTGGTGGTGGTGGTGTGGGCGTGGAAGCTGGTGCGTGAGTTGGTACCGTGCCGCAGTGCACGCGATTTGTTAATATCTATTCGCTCGCAAAATTCATGCCGTACCCGTAATGGGGTAATCAAGCGGCCATAATTTATATCCGTGCAACCCCCGGGGGCGAAAAATTGAATTCATCCGGTTTCTAGTTTTCTATGCAGGGATGGTGTTTGGTGAGAATGAGCTCAGCATTGATCAGTGAAAACCCCCGAACAGACCTGCAGCTGGTAGGTATATGTTTTCAGGAGGCACCTCAATGACGCTGATTTACACAGCCGATTGATAGTTTGTTTATGTAGTCGATTGACCTATCGTTTCATCTATTTTTAATGCTCTTGTCTTCATTAATTACCTGCATTAGGAGCAGCCAAAATGAACGCTACATTCTGCTTTACTCAAGCGAATAAATTGAACTTGCCATTCCTTGGCCAAAGCGCACAGAAAGTTTCACAGACACTTGTAACACTGATTTCACGCTTGGTTTACAAGAAACAGAAATTGACCTCCATGCACCTAACCT
The DNA here is from genome assembly GCF_943734745.1 of Anopheles darlingi. Lineage (NCBI taxonomy): Eukaryota > Metazoa > Arthropoda > Insecta > Diptera > Culicidae > Anopheles > Anopheles darlingi. The sequence continues at coordinate 13,904,097 of NC_064875.1, forward strand.
AACGGGGGTGCTGACTTCAAGCAATTCATTTATGCAACGATTTAATCTAGCAGCAAGAATAAGTGCAATAAACGTTTCGGAAGCTGCTCAGATGCACCTTGAAAAAGTACGCTTTGCACACCATCGCACCATCACGAACGGAGAACGGAGAATTGCAATCTCCAACTCCAACTCACCCACCAGACGACCAGTGGCGTCGAGCAGGGGGCACCAAAATTGACCGACCATGTCGACCGACCGTCCAAACCGTCACCACCGTCTATGTCGTTGTCCGGGGCACATCACGAGCGTCTTAGCCGTGTGAGACTACCCCACACACAGCAGTCCGCAGCGAGTTTCGTGAATGTCAATTTTATGTTTAACGTCCTTCACCGTCTCTGTGTATCGCGTCTGTGTCGAATGGTGGTGTTGTGCACTGACGACGAACTAACATCCGCGAACGCGGCGAACGAATCCGATGGGGAAACCTGTTCGGAGAATGGCAACTCGCGTCACAACGGCGGGAACAGCCGCCGGTTCTTCTTTGTCGCGGGATCCACTTTTGGTACGCACTTGGGAAGAAGAAGAAGAAGCGGAAGGCAGAAGGAGGAAGAAGCGTCCTGGTTGGATGGTTCGAATGAATTTGTAACAAACTTCCACTGCACTCGTCGGGTTTTTTTTTTTTGGGGAACGGGAAATGTCGGTGCACTGGTCCAAGTTACATGGTCGCCGTGGAGCTGAAATTGGAAAAAGTTCCGGAACGATATTCCCAGATCCTGCAGTCCCTTTACACCGTTCCCGGTGCCCTGTTGTTGGCCGGGCCGGGAATATGGATGATGGATGGATTGCCTTCGGAGAGCTGCTTTGCGTAAGATTGCAATTTCGCGTTCGCCGCGAAGGTTTCGGGTATCCTATTCTCCTCTCGATGCTTCTTCCCGGCGACAGAGCGCGCGTGTGACGAATGGGAAGTTAGTTGGGAAGGCTCGTTGCGTCAAAGATTTATTGCTCGCACGGTTTGGCCCGGCGGTGCACGCATCGCCGGCTTTAGGAGCCCTCCGGGGATTGGGGCTTTATTGCCGCGGGAGAGGTATTTGGAGATTGAAGTTAAAATGAAATTAAAATGACACGAACGAGGCACCGTAGAGAGAGAGAGAGAGAGAGAGAGAGAGAGAGAGAGAGAGAGAGAGAGAGAGAGAGAGAGAGAGAGTAGTATTGCTGCTGGTCGACAGGACAGTAACGGGAGCCAGCCCTGTGGAATGCTGGGTGGAATGGATAAAGATGTTCAATCCTCAAGTCAAAGAGCTACATTCCATACCGGGGGGGATGTACTTGTGCAGCGAACTCACGCCATTTTGTGGCATTAAAAGGCAGATAAAACTGGACCATCCGTCCGTGACATGAGATGCCACCAAGCGATTTCTATGCTCTAGGATCTTCACCCAACGATTCGTCTTACTCACGCGCTTCTAATTTCCCAAGCACCACAATCGCCCAGGCATGCCCGGCGGACACTTGTCGGAGCAAAGCATTCTAGCAAACCATCGGGCGTACGGTTGGCTGTCCTTACGATGGTCGGGATGTAGGAAGGAGCCACCGGATGGACATGATTGGAATTGCTAATGAAAGACGTGTCGTTCCGGTCGAAAATGCCCATTGATGGCTTCATTTCCAACCAGCACCTCAGCTATCCTTAGCTCGACTCACTACTGGACAGGATGGTTCAGTTCCTTCCTTCGTCCTTCCTGTGCACACACACACACTAGGTCAGCTAGGTGGTGATGGTGTCCCAGTTTTCTTTCGAAAGCGCTAGACAACAACACGATGATAAAGGCTGGGCTACCATGAGCTCATCAACAACAACAACCAACTTCTGCATGGCACCTTCGAAATATCATAAAAGCGACTTGAGACACACTGTCTCGTACCGCCGCGTCTGTACCGCCGCATAGCATCACGCTTGCCCAAAATATGCTCCCGATAGCGACGGACGTGCCCGGATAGAATGGTTTATCGGTCGTCGTCGTCGTCGTCGTCGTCGGGATTTTACGAGTACACTGATCTCTGCCGAACTTCGTTAATGTCGTCGTCGGGACGCCGCAGCAAAGTGATAATAAGCCAAACGGTGAACGTTTTATGTACTAAACTCCGGCTCGTAACGTTTTTTGGGTGTACAGCTTATTACGATTGATGATGTCGGAGGGGAGAGTAACGATCTGTTGGAGCAGAAATTAAAATTCTTGATTACTTACCCAAGACCCAGCTGAGAAGGATCACCGCGAGATGTTCCTCTCGATCGGCGGATCGCCAAGGAATCAGCACGAAAGGTGTAGCGTTTCCAATGTTGAATGTTTATCCCTACCTTACTTTTACGACATAGCACTTGTGCTGGGCTGTATACTACCCCTTGGAAAATGGCGTTTCGTTTTGACAGCTCATTTCATTATTGATGCAACTGGCGGAAGTAGTAGTTACAAGTGTTTCCGCGAGAATCAACTCCACATTCTGCACCGGTAACCTGTATTGTACCATCATCTTTATGCAGGACAAGGGACAGTCAGTTCTTCGCCATTCCATAAAACACCCGGGACCACATCATGATAGCGGATATTTTCTACGGATTCCTCGCCACCTGCCACCTACCGGTGTAAAATAGAAAGAAACAGAAACAAAACTTTTCTGGAATAACGTTCCCAACCCTCCAGAGCTCCCGAGAGTCCCGAGCGACCTACAGAGATGGCATAAATTATTATCATCTTTTGATATTCACCCAACGCAGCGTCTCAGTCTCGCCGCTAGCATGGCTCCAGTCTGGCCACAAAACGGCTTGCCCAATCGGGCACAGGTCGAAACGCGTGTCCGGTCGCGTCTGCTCATCGTCGGTATCGCCCTCTATCGAGATAAGGTACGCCGCCATGCCTTTTAAAGGAAACACGACCGAAAGGAAAACGGTTTTTTTAAATCGTTACTTTTTGTGTCGTTCCCTTGCCCTGACTGGATGTGACTGGACACCGGGTAGCAGTCGGAACACCGGCTGCAGCAGCAGCAACAGCAGCATCGGCAGAAGCCGTCAAATCCGCTGCAACCGATCTGGCACCGCGATTTGTGCCGGCGAGGAAGCAACGAGCGACCAACGTGATCGTGCCGCCGACGACGACCGACCGACCGACGGACGGACGGACGGGTCTGACCGTTGGCTGTTCGCGGAACCGGTTCGCGGATCGGTCGCGGATGCAGTTTCTCTTATTTGTTTCCGATCCGTGATTTTTTTATGGTTCTGCGTCCCGCACGTCCTCCCGTACACACCTTCGCCCCTTTCAACAACGCAACTGGCTGGACAACTCTGCTGCTGTTTCGTCGCTTCCGATTGCACGCGCGACGGTGATAGCATTGCACGCGCAGTCCCAGGCAGTGGCAGTGATTTTTATCGGCATCCGATGTGCCGTGTGGAATCTTGAAGAGATCTCCAGGAGACGCCAAAGAGCGCGCGCGCGCGCGCACACAAGACACGAGATGACAGCAGCGAGGGTATAGCTCATCCCCCCGCTGTCTTACCTCCCCCTTTATCTCACCCTCAATTGCGGTACTTTCATCGGACGATAACGGATCGTCGCGTGTGCCACCGTTTATTGTGCCAGGGGGTTGCGTGCTTCCTTTCGCCCCCCCCTTTCGCGTGCACACGAAACGATGCTACGGCTGGTGCGGCTTATAATTTGAAGCTCTGGCCTTACCCCGCTGCCACATAACCGCACTTGGCTGCCTTTGGCGAACATTATCGAGTGGAGACCTCGTTTGAACTTTTGCGTTTTTTTGCTTTTTTTTTACTTTTCTTAAATAGCGAATATCGGCCCTCACAGTCTCGGGGCTCGGGGGAATTCATGTTTAGTAAATCATCAAGAGACGATCAGGTTTTTCTTTATGGGGGCGACGTTATTTTTTACGAAAATAGTCACTTCCCACAAGATGCGTTCCTTGTTTGGTGGACACGATCGGCCATCGTGATCGCTCTTGTATGGCTTGCAGGGGGTTTTGGATTTCATTCGAATCCGTCGAGTTGTGGGTAGCGGTGGAGAACAAACTTTTGCGGCAACTTTGAGCCAAACCGTTGAACAGGTTTGTTTGGTTTGGTGGTTTTCTTTTTTAAGTTGCGAGGACATTGCTTCAATCTGATTGTTCTCCCTTCGTGGTCCCCGAGCAACGGGTTGATTGAGTTTGGAAACGAGATTTCCGTTCATACAAACACACTCGGACAAAACTGCATGCCAGACAGACAGACAGACAAACAATTCAACAGACAGCCAGCTGTAAATCAAGCTTTGGCAGGTTTATGGCATGGTTTTATGTTGCTCCAACGAGAAAAGGTGTAGAGGGAGAGGGTACCCCCATCCCGTTTACACGTTATGTCGCCAAATTATGCTAATCGCTGTGGATGCGGCCAGCCAGGAAGGGGTTGACTTAATTATTATATTTTCAGCCGCTCAGCCAGACACATGCGCCACAAACCCCGGAGACAATGGATCCGATTTAATTGATTTATTTTATTCCTCATCCGCGTGATTTATGGGCGGATTGGATTAGTGTCGGGCCGACCTACCGAATGAGGTGTTAATTTAAAGTGTTTGTGTGTCTTTTAGCTTTTATGCTACAGCAAGTGGACCCGGTTGACCTTAGAGGGGATATCACGGGATGTCGACCTCACGATTGAACCCACAAGCAAGCTCCTCTCGGGACCGCTCGGCTGGATGTTATGCTGACCAAATCTGATTGACAGCGCTTTGGACATGGAACACGGAGCCGCCGAACATGCCATCGTGGTTTGTGGTTAGTGGACATGCACCAACACCAACACCAAACCAAACACACTGTTTGTCCCCCCCACTGATTTGCTCATGCTCATTCATGCCAATGTCGAGTGGTCCGTATTTGGGACCGGCAAACGGATTGGTTTTTGGAACGGGGAACAAAAAGAACTCTCTCTGCGCTCCGCTCTAGCGCTAGTTCCATCATCGTCCATTTCGTCGTTTCGGAGGGACGACGGGAAGGAGTTAGGTTGGAATGACATGATGCTCGGGGCCTGGCGTGAACATTTCAATCAACCGGCGAGTGATTCGAGAAGATTAATCGAACTCGATACGATGCTCCGTTTGGTTGCTCACGAGCGTTGTTCCACGAGAGACACTTTGCGCTTGTTTCCGACCAAGGCATTGGGCGCCATTTTCGGTGTCAGCATCCCCCCCTCCCCCACTCCGTTTATTGTAGCGTAGGTTTTATCGAACTCGCTTCTAGGGGTTTAAGTGGTTCGATGGCAGTGACCTTGTGGGATCATAGTGTACCTTCGCCATCGACAACCACGCGGTTCGTAGTCGCGCCATTAAACAACGCCTGGTCGGCAGTGTTACAATGGCGTGTAACCGGTTTCTCCACCGACGTGGTCAACGAGGTGGTTCCTCTGTTCACGTCGTGAGGGGAGTCTCGCTTGGGGTGACGATTAAGTTGCTAAGCGATGTCAAGACCTTTTTTGCAACCCTGCGTCAACGTCAGAATGCAAATGACTTCCACTCTAGTGACTGGTTACGTGTAGCTTTTGGGCGGCGTTTATTTGATAGAGGTACCAGACGTTATGTTTCCTCTCGAGAGCTTTAAACATATGCGTCGCGTACAAAACATGTCGAAGCTCAATCAAACCCAAGCCATCCCAAAATCCTCAACTGTTACTCATCTGAACAACTTGTAGCACGATAAATCTGCGTGATTTGTGGCTCGCGAACGCCCGCTTATCGTCGGCCCGGGTCGGGAGATCTGTAAAGATAACCGTCTGACATGTTCTCGTCGTCGTACCGACGAATCCGCTAAATGATGGGTTTTTCGGGCTAGTGGAGAGCCTCGTGTCGAGTTTTTGACCTACAACAAGCGGAACGCTTAAACGCGGTTCGCGCGCTCACGGCTTACACGCGTGAACAGCGACCACTTACAGCTGCTGTACGCACTGTCGATGCCGAGTGTAATCGTTAACCGGCACTCTACCCAGCCACCAATTCCGGTGACGCCCTGCCCGGACCGGGCTTTACTCGGTTCACGGTTCACCTTTTCCGGTCCGGGCTCGCTCGGTCGGTCAGTCTCGGTCGGCCATCGCCTCGGGCCTCGTATCTCCCTCGGAGGTAAAAAATGAATAAACACCCATCCCATCCATCCGGTCGGTCGTGTGGGCCGACCGCTGGCAGCGATTGAACGATTGAATGCGCACCTCGGAATGCTCTCGTTCCGACGGCCTATGCGGGAGGTGGGCTGCGGCAGGGAGGCCTGAAACAAAGCTCGAACACAATCGATAAGGACCACGCGGGATTTCGTGCGTGGGAAAAAAGGATTCCATTCGATGTTCGTATGTTCCGTTTGTGTTTTTTTTTGGAATCGCGTTAAGTGAGAGAGTGAGAGCGGTGACATTTAACATCCACGGAGATTGACTTTGACACCACGCACGAGGGCAGGACAGGTGCCAGTAATCCCGCTCAACCGAACGCGGCTGATCGCAAGTGGCATTAGTGGTTGTGGAAGCCTCTTTTCCACAAAACAATTCTTTTGTTTTTTTTTTTGGGTTTTAAAAAAGCTTTTCATTTAGCAAAATGGGCGATTTGCGAACCCTGAATTCGGTTTCGGATTCGAACAGGATCGAACGAGAACCGGTCGGTCCTCCCTGCCCCGTTTGATATGCTCGACATTCTCTGGTCGGTTCCGGGTCGGTTCGGGTAGAAAAGAGAAGAAGAAACTTCTTAATTATTCATACGTAATCCGATTCCGGGTGACCTGGTGCCGGTCGGTCGGGAATGGGTGGCCCGGAAGTGGGCCGATACCCGATGCGAAACGCACACCCCGCACAGCAGCAGCAGGCTGTCCCCGTGATGAGTATCTTTCGGATTTCAACTTTAATGCATATTTGATTCGAGCAAATGGTGATTCCTCCTCGCCGGCGGTGGACTATATTGCAACGGGGTGAAGAGAGGGATGGGGGGTGAGGTTACTGCCGGAACCGAAAACAGTCCCACTTTCACTCCGCCAGGGGCCGGTCGCTGTTGGTTGCTTCGATTGATTGAAAAGATCTGGAAGATCCCGTTCTCGGATGCTTGATTGCAAATGAAATACGAAGAGATAAGATATTGGTGCCGGCCTGGCCTGTCCAGCTGTCGGTTTGTCCGGTGAACGGAGAACAGTATTCTTCGTATTGTGTCCGAGGTATTTTCAATTTCAACTTCCAACTCCCAAACAATGGCAGTTGATTTAGGCCGAACGCGGAGCAAGCATTTGGAATGTGCTTTCTGCGAAAATCCTTCGTTCGATTGAATGCCAACCAGCACACTACTGTGCCAGTACAGTCTGTAACGTAATTTGTGCTTTTGCAAGATCTACGATCTGCCCCTTCAACATATCCATCAGCCCTTTTGCACTTCTCGCTCACTCGCTCACTCGTTGTCTCTCTCTGTTGGTCCCATTTTCTAGCCATTCATTAGCCTTATCGTTGGACCGAAATCGCTGTAACGCGGCCACGATCATTGCGAACCCGATTGGCCGCTGGCCGCGCACTCATGGCGACTGGCTGGCTGGCTGGCTGGCTGGCTGGCCTGGTTGGCCTGGTTGGTTGCGTAGAACCAACATCATCATCGTTGGCGTTGAAGGCACCGCCAAAGGGCGCGCTACGGCGTCCAACAGATAATAAATCATCTTCGCGCTCAGTCGCGCACCATATCGGCACGGTCGCCCCTGGGAGTTCACGGCAGCATAGGCAAGCAACACCCTCGTTCTGATGCCTGATGCGAGCTCTTGAGTTGGTGTGCCCCGATGGATGGAAGGCCTGAACTGAACCCCGGAACCCATCACTTACCTCTCGACTAACACGAGCTCAAACGACTCGCGAAATAGCGTTGCGATGCTAGCGATGCTAATTACTTTCGCTGGCTCCATTTGTTGACTTTCATGGCCGCTCATCTTCTTGCCGCGGTTGGCGTGTCTTTGCCAAAGCAAATGATGCGAGGTGCAACATAAGCGTGGGTGGGCCCCCCTCCCCCCCGGTTTGGGTTGTTTGTAATGCCCGGGCGGGAATTGCGAACCTCATCAGCACTGACGCCGTTGCCGCCAGTGCATTCCAACGAGATGTGTGTCACGCTTGAAACGCGGTGCGAAGTAATTGAGATCTATTGTTCCGTTGCATAGCTAAGGGCATCGAGGTTTCGCTGGGTCAGCATGTATGCCGTCTGTGTGCACCGTGCATGCCAGAACGGTAAACTCTGTAGATAAGCTGTTCCCGTTTACTGTATAAAATATTTAATTGCTTCAAATGTCATTTGCAAGGTTCACGCTTGGTGGCAGCTTGTCTAAGTTTGTAGTTTTTCCTTCGTCAATCACATGCATTGCTGAGTTGTTGCACTTTAGCTGACTCCTAGAAATTTTAATTTATCTTCCATCATAAAAAAGGAAACAAAATACCATTCAACATCAACCAGCTGAGCAGTTGGATGCAAAAGTTAATGAGCGCGCATCGCAAGCGAAACACTCACCTGGCACCTGGGGGTCTCCGGCGTGTCGCATAAGCGGAAAGGCCAACAGCCAACCAATCTCCCCAAATGGATAACTGTCCAAGTAATGAACGTTCTACCTCTTCTACCTTCTCGTTCCGGACCAGACAATGTTTGCGCAAACCCCCTGTCTGTCTGTTTGAGCTTCCAAAGAAACTAACTGTTTACCGTGTTTGCGCTGTGCGTTCCGGATTGCGCTGTTTGCCGACGGAGAGGAGCCTTGTTTTTGTGTTTGGCGTGTTGCTCAGCGGTTCCGTGCCCGTGGCACAGACAAGCTGCTGTTGCGGCAGAGATTTGCAATATCGCTGCCAGAGAGTCGCGCAAGCGTGTAAATGTTGTGACGCAAATTCTGTGCTGCTGCGCACCTCCGGGACCAAAAGTGGTCCCGGTCGAGCACCGTTCGATAAGGGCAATTGCATTTTCAAATTAATTTTCCCTCGCCCCTCCCTGTCACAGTCACGTATTAGCCACGTGCACCTGTGTGCCGGAGTGATGAGATGCGTTCACCCAGGCCCCAAAAACCAACAAAACTAGAAAGGAAACGAATACATTGAGCGGTGGAACTGGACCAACGACGAATGAGAAAGAGCCGCCAACGAGCGAGCGAGCCAACGAGTAGCCGGTGCTGCGCATAAGCAAATTAACGTTTTCTTACTTTGATGTTCAACCGACAAACGAGGGATGGGGGATGGAAAGCTGAACATGCGATTCACAAACCAGCTGAGAGGAAGAGCGAGATAGAAAGAAAGAGAGGGCTAGAAGAGGCAGTCGTGAAAGACCTCCAACCGGGGGAAGGTTGTCAGGTCCACCACTGGACTCGCTCTTGACCTTGAGGGCCGCGAGAGGGCCATTACGTTTGCAGAGGCCCACGGTTCGTTTTCTCGCGATGGTGGATTCGTGTGACAGCGAGCGGCGTCGCGTCGCGTGCAGCTAAAACGCGATGCTCGCGAAGTTGTTGACCTGCTTCACTGCGCTGGTGACGATTAATAGAAGCAGCAGCAGCAGCAACGGTACCGCGATCTTTATGTTATTTTTATAAGAAAATCCCATCTCATTAGCGGAGCGCTTCATTCTTACCGATGATACATAATTCATGCTTTTTATGCTATTTGAGGAATGCCGTTCGGCGGGGCGTACGGTGGAGCACACCTGCACCCGACAACCCACCACGACGCAACTCGAAGCCAATCCTCCTACTGCTTCATTCCGAGGAGCGGTATAAAAGCTGGCTCAAAGATGGCGGTATTACGGCTTGCCATCCTCCATGAAGTGAACACCAACGCAATGCGCCGATGAAGCGCCCCAACCTGACATTAACGCCTCTCATTTGTGTGTCTTTTTGCTACTCAACCTACGAACGGGGCGCCCATCATCGAATCCTACGCCATCATTAGAAAACGCTAAATGGCGTTCTGCTCAACGCGTGACATCATCGTATGACACTTTGCGGATCCCGTGTAGAGTCTACTACTCAAACTTGAACACAAACTTAACAATGACCTCCTTTTCTTACACCACTGTTGTTCTGGTTCTGGTTGTTTCGTTTTAGTTGATTAATAGCACAACTACTTTGATTATTATGCAATGCGGAGTACACTCCGGCTTGGTAGGAGCAAATCTCGACTGCAAACCAGCGCCAAAAACGATAATTAATGAGCGAGTAAACGAACGAATTGCATCTTATCTGGCTGGACCGGAGCTGGATGAGCTTACGCCGTGATAAATTATCGCGATAAACTCAATGCTTTGTCCCACAAAAACGAACTTCAACTCCGAGGAGAGAGTGTTTACAACCTTTTATCCGATTGTATTATATAAGAGAGCACATTATTATTAACAGTAATCCGCGTGGATTGTGTCATGCCCCAGGATTTGTATGCAACAAATGCTCTCTCAAGGTTTCGAAACTACTCGCACATTGGTTCAACTCCCTGGTGCTGCAAAAGTCAAGGGGAAGGAGATGGAATTATGAAAACCAGGAATGCGCACAATAATCCGGTCGGTGGCTGTTGACGGTGGCTGTGCGCCTCATTACGCCCGCTGATAAATGGGATGATCCGTCAGTTTAATGAATTTTCAAGCAGATACTTGAGCTTCAACACGTTCAACACTGCACGAACGGTACGATAAAGTGGCGAAGCGTCGAAGAGGAGGCACTCGTCGCTTTCATGTTTGCCACTGCCACCGACAAGAGATTTTTTTTCTTCTCATCTTCGAATCTTCAAATGGCGCAGATTGGCGGGGATAAATACAAATCCGAGAGTGCTCGATGGCGCGCGCGCGCACGCTCGTCGTTCGACACGCGAATTTGTCGGCGAATCATTATCCTCACCGCCAAAGGAATCGTGGTGTGTAGCAAAGGTGTCGAGTAGCTGTCGAAGGCGATAGCAGAAGATGGAGCTGATGATGATGATGACGATGATGTTGAGCGGCTTCGATTGAAATGAATTGAAAATGGCGTTTTGTTAGTTCGAATACTTGGGAGTGACTGTGTGAAATACAGTATGCTTTCAGGTGGAGACCATCGGTCACGTATGTGACCTCAGCGAGCAGCATTCCGCATCCTCTCTGGCATACAGCTGCTTATGCTCATCAGTCATGTTTTCTGCCGGGTAACTTAAGCTGTTTAGTATGGCTTGATAACGAACGAAACTGTTTCCAGACCTCACTCCAGACAAACCATTCCACCGCTGCAAATGGTACTCGTACACAGCTTTTCCCAAACCAAATCGGGTGGAAAAGCTGTACCGGAACAATAACGATGCCCGATGGTACCGCATTCGGTTACGGTGTTCAGTTTGATAGGTTTCGTTTCGTTTGCTTCATTTCATTTGAGACACCGAGAAGTCGGTTCCACAGACGGGCAGAAGAAAGTGAGGAAGGGGAACGTAAACGTTATGCTTCTTCTGCCAGCAGCAGCAGCATAGGTATCGCTTTCCAACCGCACTCATTAATAATCCACGTCCGTCTCCGGTAACCGAGGCTTCCGGGGCTGACGATAAACCAAACCTGGAGGAGAGGAGGGCTCGGTGCACCCCTTAGCGCCCCAGACCAATGCGTGATCATCGCACTCGGTTTGTCTGTGGTGGTGCCCCGTGCGATGCTGTGTGGTTTGTTGGCGAGCGTGTATTCTGGGTTGTATTATTAATAAATATGGAGCCCAGCAAATCGAGTTTGGTTCACGCAAGCCGGAAAAGGAAGACGTTGACGTCCCCTGTCCGATATTGGCATGCATTTGGATTCTGCCGACCTGGAGAGGCAGACGTTCCGCGAGAGGGAAAAGAAAAACATTTCAAACCATTTAAAAGGAAGACCACACACACATGCACACAAGGAAAGGGAGTATTACGGGACCGGGAGAGGGGTGTGTGTTGACGGTAGCTAATACAAGATAATTTGCGCTGGACCGACTCTCGGTTTCTTGGAGTCTTTCGTTCGCCCTGCGGTTGGTAGGATCGCTTCGCAGCCTCCCTGTTTTTGGGCGGAAAACGGTTCGGGGAATTATTTATTCATGATCGCGATCTACAGGCTACAGGCAATCTTCCACCAACCATCGGCACGCAACCAAGGACGCGACCGGCGACCATTAGTGCGGTAGCCGGCACCATATTGTCTCCCGGGGACCGGAGAACTCCGAGCATCTTGTCCTCCTTTCTCACTCTCTCTTTTTCTTATCTTTCCCTCCCAGTTTGTTCTCATTGGCGCCATTTTCGTCGGATTCATCCGGTGACAATCTGGAGACTTAATTTATTAATTTACGGGCTAGCCACTCGGGCGATATGGTCAGCCGCCGCCGTTGCTTTGGTCCGGGTGTTTGTTCGCCAGCCATTTCAGTTCACTCTCCCGTGATCCAGATCGAGGCAACGAGATTTGGCCAGCCGGTGGTAGCCGGTCCCGTATTGCTATCCCATTATGTGCTGCTGTATCTCATGAGGTATTTAGCATAGGAGCCGACTCTGTTGGTCTGCCGGTGGTTGGTGCGCTGCCATTATTTTGCCACAAATTTATTCAAAAAAGAAAGTTAATTAGATTCTCAACGAGCGCCACTCCACCCCGTGTTCACGCTTTTTCTGCCTCCTGCGATAGGCTGGCGCACATTAAATCGTGGGATATGTTTGATAATGAGGAAGATCTCTTTATCTTAACGGAAAGGGGGCCTTTCTCGGAATTCTAACAAATTTTCTCGCATACTAATGATCCGATGGTTTGAGCAGATGGGGGGAGCCTATTTATGAGGCGTATTAGCGCGATAGCACGGTCGGCTCGATAAATGATTATGGTGTAAGGGAATTAGTTTGTTTTGCGGGATTTAAAATTCTTTCGATTCTCTTCGGTCGGTTGTTTGCCACATTAGGTTGGATTAGTGCACTGATAATCGTGATGACAGTTGATTATTATGGTCTACCTTAGAATCTGGTATGGCAAATTAATCGGTTTGATTGACTTTCATCGATTTTATGCAAATTGGTGGGAATATATGATATTTTAAGTATGGTGTTTGAATGTTCAATTTATTTATAGTATATTAATTTATCATTTAAATTCTAACTGGATTTGGGTTTTTAAACAGTAGATAATTTTAAAACAATAATGAAAGAGAAGAATAGTACACGGGGTGTAAACTTGTTCCTGTTGAAAGTGTTCGGTTGTTTGTAGACTAAAACAATCATTTTTACAGTCGTTGTTATTGTCATAATAAAATACATTGTCTTTCAATTATACAATGTTTTGATCGTTTTTTTTTTTGACTAATTTTAAATTCATTTCTTCCAAAATCATTCAATTTCCGTTGAAATATTTTAAAGCTTATCGACAAAGAGCTGTGGTTTGCAACCCACAACGTGGACGATTCCGGAAATCAAAATCGCAAACTGACAATAACATAACAAAATTACAAAGTTGTTTGTTCTCAAATTAATATGTCAGGTTTCTGGATATGCCAATTGACTTTCACACGTTTTATTTTCAATTTGTTCATTTAGTTTGATAAAAACGACAGCGATTTGCACAAATTACCTTTACGCCGAATCGAACGCAAAGTATTGAAAGCTATTTAAAACGATGACTACATAGTTATAGTTTGTTGCCAGATTCATAGAATTGCCTATACAATTTTGTAACGCTAAGCGGTAACCTTTTACAAATTACAACCCCGGTGGTATAACCGCCATAGCACACAACACCATCATTTATCGGGAAAATAGAAACATTAGCTGTCAGCTAACACCGACCAATGTTACCATCCCAAACCACGTATCGCGCGTATTTAAACCGCGCCCATAATTACCGTACGATGGGAGAGAGCAAAACATGGAGTCTCATATTTCCCTCATAGTCACATAAAACATCGTCCCAAAGACAAACAAACTATATGGATTGCCGCACGCCTAAGTGGGTGCCGCATTTGCTAATAATAGCAACACTCCCACTGCCCACTACACTTAGCAAGCATTTTGCTTGCAATGCTTTCGGGGTTTCGTTAGGTTTTGTTTTCTGTTTGAAAATTCGCGTGCAGCTCTCGGTTCTACAACATCCTCAACGACTTTCGTTTTCGTCACAAGCATTAGTACGCAAAACAAGCGCTGTAGAAGGGCACGGGTGTGTGTGTGTGTATGGTGGGGGGTCTTGGAATGTGGGGCGCATGGTGGTGGCCAAGACTGGCTACGAGGAGTTGAAGCCAGATGCTGCTTCATCGTTGCTGCTGCTGCTGCTGCAGCTAATGGTGGGTTGTAATGATGATGTTGTGCTAGTTGTTCTGCTGTACAATCACCCCAGCGTTGTGTTGTGCCATTCGAGGTCATTTAGGTCACCTGGAAGGCCCTGTACCAAGTGGCGCCCCGTACCCTGTGCAGCGCTGTAAGGAATGGTCCAGCGCTGGTCTGGTTACAACGAAAGAACGCTGGAGACAGGGAGAGAGAGAGAAGCTTTATAAGATGGTCTCCACCATCGACGACCATTGGTGGCCGCAGTAAGCACCGCAACCGAACCGAACCCCCGGTAGTGCGCTATCACGCCATCACGGAGACTATCATCACGAGGTGATGCTATCGAGCCGCTATGCTCAGTGTTAATCAGGCAATGGTAAGGCCATAAATCGAGCCGCACGCCGGATAGCCGTAAACTATAACCCCCGTTAGGCGTAATCCCGGAGTCGACGCTAGAAAAGACGCTCCGTTCTCGATGTGTGGCCGAGATTTTCCCGCAATCGATTCCAGTCCCAGCTCCCAGCTCACGGCAGACCATCAGCGGCTTCCGATGGGTTTTGATAAAGATTTATACGAAATCGTTAAAATTGTCGCAGTCCCCCCGCGCGACCATTTGGTCAAAGGCTGTGTCCCCGTGTCCGTGTCCGTGTGTGTGTGTGGTCCAAACCACATCGAACCTGTCCTGGGTAGTTTCGGAAGATAAAGTGCGGGAAGACCATCCATTAAATGGCCATTTGAGACCACCGTCAATCTTCGATGTTTTCGATGCTTTCGACCTTCGACTGGATGGACGAGGAGCATCAACACCGGAGGCCGGTTTTACGCTCATCTTTCGACAATTAGACGTACCGAAGGTCTCGCTTTTGGCGGTGTGGGCTTTCAAGCGTTGACGTTTACTGCAACAACGCGCTGTACAACGCCATGACGTAACCTCTTTACACTGAGCTGAGCGCCTTTCAGGTCAGGATCCCTTTGAGGCGAAGGTCACCGAATGGACTGCAGTGGTCGTGGGCAGTAATTTACCATTACAACGTGGCCAAGCCAAATGCTATTTCCAGCGATGAACAAGCTATAAGTAATCCATTCTCCTTGTGTGCCTTGACTCGTGCAGTCATAGTTGACGTATAAACAGCAGCTAAGCGTCTTAACGCTAAATGCTAGCTGTACTTTTTAGGGAGTGGGACTCTGCAAACTTTACTGGACCACAGGCGCACACACACACACACACACACGCCCACACACATACTACGCTTAAACTATTCGAAAGGGTCGAGCAAACGGTCCGGTGTAATGGTGATATTGCAGAAAAGACGAAAAGACGCAAAACACAACACCATGGTTGTCCGTCCATCGGTCGGTCGGTCGGTGTTTGCGAAGTCGAAGTCCATAAGACGGGCCAAAATATGGGCCCTGGCGGACGATGTATTGAGTCGTGTTCACCTCCTGTTATGGCAAAACGTCATAAAAATGGTTACGATCTTGGCCAAGAACCGCCTTCGGTCGCTTACAGAACGTCTTGTAGTTTTCTGCAGCTGCTGTTGCTGCTGCTGCTGCTGTTGCTGCTGCTGCTGCTGTTGCTGCTGCTGCTGCTGCTGTGCAAGATAGTAGCAGTGGTCGCGGTTGGAAAGGTCCAACTTTCCAACCCAACAAACCATTCCAGCATGGCTGCACCGGAGCTGTCAGAGCGAATAGTAAATTGTTGGTTTGGTACATTTGTTTTTACCAAACTGTGGCCAGCAATGAGGAGGTTATAAGCTATGTAGAGCAGGACACTTCTAGCTTCCTGCAGGAACGGGGCAGCGACGGTAATTAATATCACTCGCCTCTCCCATCATTCTGCTCCTCCTCCTCCTCCTCCTCCTTCACCTATCTCTCTGTCAAAACAAAACAAGCCACCTGGGTAACTGAAGTGTGGCGGTGGTTTTTGTTGGTGGTCAACGGTAGAAAAGGTGCCATTTGTGGCGCTAAAGTTGATTACCACCCGAAATGAGACAGCCCGCGCACTTATATTTGCCCTCACGTTTTTCCTGCTAATACTAGAATAGATTTATGGACGCATACTCGCAGCCCAACCAACCGGAGGTGGAGGTGGGGGTTGGACAGAACTTTGCCGCCACTGTTGCCACATTTAGAGAGAGAGAGAGCGAGACGCGAGGATCGATTTTCTGCAAACCGCATCATTAACCAATGGGTGTATAGGGTGGGACCGTGGGCCCGAGTAATTGAATAGCCGTCAAGCCCCGCAGAGATGCATCTCCACCCATCGCACCAACATCGTCATCATCATCCGGCTCGACGGTCTGGTACCGAGGAAAGAAGAGCCTGGAGCGACCGAGAAGAGTAAATGTTTTGGTTTGTTTTGCTGCTGTGGCTGGCTACTGGTGCTGATGCTGCTGATGCTGCCAGTGCTACTGCTGATGCTGGCTACTCGTGGTGCCCGCGAGCGCTTGTAGCAATATCTTTTGCGGTTTTTGTTTGAGTTTAATCTAACGCGATAAATCAACGACAGCGGAGGTTCGGGGCACGGGGTAACGAATGAGCCAACGAGATGAGCTTCGTCCACGCCACGGTATTTGTGCCACGTTCGGTGTCACGATGGCGATGGTTGGTGCTGGTGGTATACTAGAAATGAATTCAAATTGCACCATACGTTACACCGCAATGAACGGTTGCCGAGTGCGAGTGCTACAAATTATGAGCTCTCGCGCGTCGGGCCATCGCGGCGGTCTGGCTGTTTCAACCTGTAGAGTGAGAAGTGGTGGTCCTCCTAAAACAAGTATTAAGTGGAACCCCATCAGGCGGCTGCTTTATGGTGCGACATAAATTGCGAACAAAAAACCCGGTGGTGAAGGAGGTTGGGGAGCTGTTTTTTTTTTGCTTTCGAGAATCGTTTAGATTGTTCCAGTTTCATTATGCTTTGCTGTTGTGTTCGGGTTTATGTTGGCTGATCTGGAAAAGACATTCAAGGGGGTTTTCTTGCCTTACGTAATGACAATTAGTTTTACGCTTGAATACTGTATTTTCATTTATTTTACATGGTGCATAGGAGACCCAAATAAATCGTGTTCATTTTCCAAAATCGACTGAAAAATGGCGGAGTTATTGAACATTTAACTAGTTCACGTTTAGATGGAGCACCCTGTACTTCTTTAAATATTTATGTGCATCATTCTTTTTCCTTTTCTTTCTATACTCCGACCCCTGCGTCTGTTATTTCCATTTTAGTCGAAATAATTGTTTTCTCTAATATAGTTTTGCTTTGCTATAATTTGCTCAATTATTTGTTAAACTAAGAGTAACTTTCGTATTGTTAACAAAAAACAAACAAATGTTTCTGCAACTGCAACAGATAAGCAAATCTGTTGGCTTAGCTAATAAAAGCGAACAATCCATTATTGGTGCAATATAATAAAAATCACCAACATTTCAAGTAAGTGACTAGCACACCGAATGGAACAAAATGGATAAAAAGGCGAAACCGAACACAACGTTCATTTGTCCGACCGAGGCGCAGCCCATGTTCACACCTCTTATCACGCATGTAACATGGTAACGGTAATGCAGCAATAAATAGAGTATTTGCTGTACGGCTCCGGAAAAACGAAGTAAAGCCGACTCATACAGGGAAGGGGCCTCATGTTACACACATGAGGTGAACATGATGATGGCGCCGGGCTCACCGGGCCGGACTGATGGTGCAGTGCTTTCGCTCTCCATCTCCGTCTGCAATAGCGACCAGAAAGGTCCTAACCCCAAACGTTCTGCACATTCTGTTGTGTGTGTTTACCATTATGTCCTTTACGCCTTGATTTCGAGCCCCCCCCCCAAGCCCTAGAGTAAAAGCCCTCGGGGGGTCTTGCACCCTCATTGCCCGCCACCCAGGTGCAGCACCCTCCGTACGCACGCACGCACTCTAATCCCCGGAGCATCTTGATTAATGTAACCGATATTCAAATTGAGGTCGCCTGTCGCCTGGACCCCGGACCGAACCGAACCGGCCGAACGCAACGCCGAAGATGAAGATGATGCTCGACCAAACAATTTCGCCGGCCGGTCTTCATCTAGCTAGGCCATCCTGGGGTTGTATGGGGCGCTGTGGACGATGTGATCGCTTGGAATGCCCGTAGGTCAAAAGAGACAGAGGGAGTGAGGGTATGGGAGCAAATATTTGGGCAGTAGTAGCATGCCATCGTTGGTCCTACTGGTTGTTCTGGTACAACGTGGGGGTCCACGATTGGACAAAAGCATCACCGTTGCCGATGCTGCTGCCGTTGCTGCTGTTGCTGCTGTTGCTGCTGTTGCTGCTGTTGCTGCTGTTAGTGTTGCTTGTCCCATGGTCTGTGCTGCTGGTTCTCGGTTCTGTTTTTCCACCCATTCCGGTAAACATATTCATTAGATAGAGTCAATATTTGCAAGAGGTCACCGAGACCCGGCCTTTACGAGTCGAGAACGCACGTGGAACGCACTAGAGACACACCAGAGAGCAGACCGGGCCCGGGCCCCGGTCCTTGCTATTTCTAGCCCAACCAAACCAAACGTTTTCGGCACAGACATACACACACACACATACACAGGCACACACGGACTTGGCACTCTTGGCATTAGAACATTATTGTCCAGGGGCGCATCGTGCACCAACTACTACTACTACTACTGCTGCTGCTGGTGCTGCAAACGACCACAATAGGCTTAATGTCTGCGTTTGCGTTCGGCATTGTGGTGTGTGTATGGCGCACTGTGGTCGTGGTCCGCCATCGGGTGCCATGGGTTTTGTCATAAGATGTGTGCCGTGGTGGGTGGTTGGGTGCAATTTACCTCCCACCCTTCCACGCCACGTTGCAGGATAAGTAGATGCTGGCTGGCTGGCTGTCTGTCTCCTTGTTGGTCGGTCTGTTTGTTTACGTAGTTCCCATGACCGGTGGGTCGAGAAGCTGGTACCAGATTGGACTGGCCCGGTGGATCGGGGTACCACTCCCACCGATCAAGATGATTGAACTGACCGCAAGACCGAAGGTCTGCTCGAATTATGCACAACCATAGAAGATTCCAGAGCAGACAGACCTTGGTTGGTCGTCGCAAGCTGTTGGTCCAAACAGTTTCGGTGCCACGCTTTTGGGGGAGGGGGGCGTCTTGTGTCGAGAAATGGGATCAAACCACTCCTTAGGAAAGGACTGTCTGGTGCCCCCCGGTTGGCCCCGTTTTGTGCATCCGAAATCAAATTAGGTTGACCAAATTCAGGTCGAACCTGAGCGCGTTGGGAAGCACCTGGGAAGAAGAAGTGGTTAGAGCGAGAAGGTCGCACACCTGCGCCACACTGTTGTGCTCGACCAAACCAATTTGGAACTCAAAGGGAGCCCGCCGAGAACCATGTGCACAACAAATGGCTACCGAATGGCTGGCGACGGATCTAGCATCAGGACAATGAATCTTACCATTCCTATTGCCTTTACGAGCACGAGGTTTCGGAGAAAGAATGCACACCCTCCACGATCCACGATCACCACCAACGATGATGCACCACCAGTCGGTCGGTGTGCATCACGTAGAATGTAATAAAATGGAGATAACGAGCGGCTGCCGCCATCACTACCGGACACTTGTTGGCACTATTACAAGTGTGTGTCCGTGTGTGTGTGTGTGTGGCACGTGTGTGTGTTTGTGTGGCACAAATGATCGATTCGGTCTCGGTCTCGGTCTCGACGACCGATGTGCGATGGCGACACAATGTCTTCTTTCCAGTGCAGCGCAACCAACGTCGTCGCCGCCGCCGTAGAAGCTGTAATTGTGTGTCACTTCCGGCGTCCCTTCCGGTGCACTACAATTGTCGCAATCTACGGTGCCACGGTGGCCACTGGCAGAAGAAGAAGCGACTCGTAGCGGCCCATGAGCCCAAGGCCATCCGTATCCGCTTCGCTGCTATTGTTGCTGCTGTTGCTTCTGCTACTGCTGCTGCTTAACAACAATGTTCTCGAAGAGCTTAAAGGCAAAAAGGCTTGGCATGATGGGTGCCGGTGGTTACGGTTACAAGCACTCGGGTGTAAAGAAATAAATTCTAGAACCCCCCTCCACTACGTGGACTGGTTACCCACAAATGGAGAGAGGTTTGTGCTGCTGCTGGTGGTAATGGTGGTACGATGGACAGATGCGAACTTCCAGAAGAGGTATCTGTTGCGGAGCGGACGTCGCACGCCCTGCTTATCGCTCGCCAGCTCGTTTATGGCCATTTTTTCGCTTTTTTCGCTCCGCTGGCCCGTCGGCCGTCGGCCAACGGCGGTGGCCACACGACAGAACGAATGCCTGGTTCCGGGGGGTTGTTTGTAAACTTTGTTGTCGTTTGAAGCGGGCCGGCGCGCGGTCTCCCGAGGCCGCAGATTTATTGGATGAGCCCCCGGGGCTGGATGAGAAAGGTAATTATCAGTGACCGCCGCGTGGCCGCCGGCTCGAGGCCTATAGCGCCTTGCGACGTTTGCCAAAGTGTCCCCGTGGTTGCCCTTATTTTGCGACCACCAAGCTCATCTCCAGCACTGCCGCTGGATGACGCAAGACAATCACTTGGCGCTTGGCCGTTCCGTTCCGTTTTCGTCCGGTGCTTTCGTTGGCTGCGGCTTCTGCTTGACCCGAAAGTGCTTTTTAATTGATGGCCCGCGTTGTCGTTCAATTTGTTTTTGAAGGCCATAGAGTCGTTCTTCGTTTATCCTTCGAGACACGAGCCCTTGCTTGCTGCTTCGAAACTGTCATCTGGCGCTCGGGCTACTAGCGCATGATTTATGCGGAATCGTACGGCGTCTAATTGTCGGCGCTCTTGGGCTCATCGGCCACCAGAGAGGGGATGGAGGGTAAGATTGTAATTTATGTGATCGTTTACGGATAAGCAAATGTGCCTTCGCCAAAAAAGGCCGCCCACTCCGGTCTCACTCTTTCAGTTTTCATCGTTTGGCCTTTTTATGTGTAATAGCTTTGGAGAGCCGCTTCTGCGAAACTTTGCGAAAACGACCTCCCCAAGGTCCGGTATAATAGACCCTTCAAAGCCGGGGCCAAATGCCACGCTGGAGAGTGGGCTGTTCAACAGCCACCTTTTTTTTTTTCCTCCTGCTCCTTCCACCTTTGCTGATGTCCCTGTCTTGCTCGCACTCTTGCTTAGGGAAATGCTTATGATGGCCATTATAAATGGATAAGGAAAAGGTATACTACATCACACACACAAACACACACACACAAACATACGCCGACACCCCATCTAGGGTCAATCGGTGTGCGATAATCGAAGGATTGCGGGCTACCTAATTATTAATGGCGGCAACTAACCATCGGGGTCGCATTATGTGTTCGACACATTGTGATTTGACCCCCATCACCTGCCTGGCCTGGCCTGGGCGCAAAGGTCACCTTTGCACTGGTACAAGCAATACAAGCGGTGTAATGTAATGATAACGCGTTTTTATGGTGGGTGCTATATGTTTGTGCTATGCGTCGGAATTAATTCGTTTCTGTCACCTACAGAAGCAAGACTAATTACGCAGCATGCTGGGCTGCAATTTCTGGGAACTGTTTCCTGCTTTCATATTCATCGTTTAGGTACGACATGTCACATGATGGAGCATACGTGTTTTAGGCGTAAGAATGAAATTCCAACAATGCATTGCTATGGTATTCTATTTAATGTGGGAATGTTATTCTTTCAAGCGAGATCGACGTTACAGATGTGTGTGCGTGCTATGCTTTCAAAGGCAGGAAAATTCGTTTTCGGTTTAAGATTAATAGATATGTTTATTTGAAAAATATCTGAACTTTCATTGCTTATTATATAACTTTGATTTGAATTTTAGTTTACAAAAAAGTCTCACGCATTATTCAAACAGTTTTGAAATTGACGAGACACCGCTGGAAACATAAGTAACTGTGGATATGACGGAGCCTCTCAAAAATATCACTCAGCGAGCTATGCTTTCATATTCCAATCAAAGCTGCTCGTGAAAGCATGATTCCGTTAGATTCAATACCTCTTTGTAAGTTTGTTTGAATCCTTTGAGTCACCGGAGAACGAAATAAACCAAATTGTCCCCTCCCGTCGATCAATTGACTCCTTTATAGGCCGCACCAAGCGCCGTGCTCGATAGCGAGCATATATTGTTTTCCCTGCTCGCCATTTTCACGACCAATAATCTATCAAAATGAATGGAAATTGAGAGCCATATCGCGACAACCAATGTAAAGGCCGAGAACGGAGAGGATACAAGACTGTTAACGGCACCATCCACCACCTCGGGGCACAGTTAAGGCGTGGCGTGAGAAGTTAATTTGCCACACTTTATGCCAACAACTTCCCCGGAAAACCAGCCTCAGCTTTCATTCGTTTCGACTTGCCCTGGCGCACTCACCAGGCGCCAGGGCGGTGCCGGCAATCTCCGTGTGGCCCCGGGTGTCAACACGGGAGGCCCATAAAGTGAAGCCTCCCCCTTAGTAGGGTTCAGGAGCCCACGTGCTACAGCCCAGGGGTCGTGGGGCCCTCTCCCACCCGATTTTATGCTCGAAATTGATGGATGTGAACGAGCATTTTCTTCCATCGCGCGCCCATTCTCATGGCTCATCTTGGCTCGTGACCCCGCCATTGCGCCGACGAGAAGGTTATACCGGGATGCCGCAACCCGGTGTTTTATTGTTTTCGTTCTATGTATGTCACGCCATGCGTGCGCCTGTGTGCGTGTGTGTGGCGTTTGCGTTTTATGATCGCCAAACCGCCAGCGAAATGGCCAAAACCGAAAAGTGACAGATAACGGTACCGGCGCCCCGCATGTAGTGGCCATTGTTTTTTGTTCCCCCAAGTCCCGCAGTCCCAACAACGAACCACCATGAAATTGATTAAGTTGACGCATGAACATGAACATGGGGGTTTGCGAGGAGGAGGTCGAGTGTGGAGAGGGGTGTTCGCGAGTAGTGAACCGTTATCTGCACACCCACCACCACCAGCAGCAACAGCAGGTGTTGCTGAAGGGGAAATCTAACCTATCGTTTATACAAATGTCGCTGTTGCTGTAGCACAATGGATCATAAAAATGGAAAATAAGTTGTGCACGAATGTGTATGCCGGTTGTAGATAGCATGTCGAATGGTTTTCGGCGAGCGCCCGTTTAGACTCTAATCGATACATCAATCTTCGAGCATGAACCATGCTGTTCAAGTTGAGTGCACGCAAACTGTGGTGTGTTAAAATGTGCTCTAGGGTACTTAAGGTGTTTTTCACTGGAATCACGGATAAATGTCGATCACACTCGCGACTGGCTAGAGCTCCTTTTAATACTAATCCCGCCAGTCATCAACCAAGACGATAATTAATGATACAGTGTGCAGTGCGGTAAGTGAATAGTACAAAATGTTGTACAATGGGAAATTCGAACATGTCAATCAGAACACCACCTACTCGTGTCTAGCTGGTGGCGGCGGCGGTGGCGTGCGTCGCGAACTCGAATGTATCCCACGCGAGGGGTATGATTTATGTACCGAGTACACCGAATGGTTGCCCTCGCACCATCCCGGGTACTAAATGATTGATAAATGACGGGAGTCAGAAATGCCAGAGGGGCCGCACTTGTTGTTGTTGTGGCGAGATTGAAGGCTGTCCACGGGATATTTTAATTAACGCTAGCGCAACCGGACAGCCACCAAACAGCGCCGTGTGTAGCGCTTTCGTTATATTTGTTTATTGCTTCGCCACCATTTTGACACACGCGCACCACTCGTACGCGAGAGGACGTGGCGTGTGTTTCAGGTTTTGTTTTTTTTTTTTGAAAATATCAAATCGATGGATTGGTTTGATTACAGTGTACAATTTCATCATTAAAATCATTAAACTGTTGATAACATTTTTTTTTGTAAAACACGCATTCGATCTGCAGTACTTGCAATTAATTAGTTGCACGAAACATTCGCACGATACTTTTCGCGCAATACCATGCATTCCACCATCCATTCCTGGGTCCATCCAGCCCTGATTATGCGTCACCATAATGTGGCTCACTCA
The DNA here is from genome assembly GCF_943734745.1 of Anopheles darlingi. NCBI lineage: Eukaryota > Metazoa > Arthropoda > Insecta > Diptera > Culicidae > Anopheles > Anopheles darlingi. The sequence goes on from NC_064875.1 coordinate 13,928,360, forward strand.
AAATGGACACCACAGCAATCCCCCGGTAGAGCAATTCATGCACACTAATGTGACTCAGGGGACGAGTAGGGCTTTAGAAGTGGCGTGATTTGCGTTCAACCTGGCCACCACAAACGCTGCTCTACCCGTGTGCGCCCTCGTGTGTGTTGGGCGAGTTGTGCGAGATGGTGGAGTAACTTCTGAAAACATAATGTTGTTGCTGCATCGTCAATGGCCAGCTGATGCAGCTGGTTCAGCATGCCGCGTTGCTGACCTACCCTCACTAGCACACTCACATGGGCACTTGTCAGCTCGTGAATATTGTACAGCTCCATTAAAAGCGTGCCATCAACAGAGTGATAGAGAGAGAGAAACAGAGAGTGCAAGAGAGCGTGCGGTGTGTAGTCACACCTGTTCACAACCGAGTTCGGTTGGATTGTTGTCCTCCTGTCCAGCGGCGGCCGTCTCGTTACACCGCGCACCAATGTTATCAATGTTGCAGCATTGCCAGGACTTTTTGCCCTTGGCCACTCTTGATCCTCCTTTGATTTGGCCCCCCAAAACTCACTACCATAAATGAATGAATATTGAAATTGCGCTCCCAAGTCATGGGTTTTTGGGTGGCACCTGAGTTAGGGAGGAAAAATGTTGATGAATTTTCATTTCCTACGATCTAGCTCCGTTTGCTGCGAAACAATATTACGTTGGATATTATGTTTTGCGAGAATGCCATGTTAAACATGGGGCCAAATTTTGCAATATCAGGGCGATGCGGCGTGAGTGTTGTGTTGTCCAGGTCTCAGGTATGCCCTCTGTGTGGGAGGAGGGTTTTTTTTTGGTATAGCTTACCGCCGCTTTGTGACATAAAAATCGACGAAAATACGATACCTTCTAGTTGGGATAAATGTAAACATTCCGGATTTATGAACGCTCACCAAGGCACCTGTTACACACAACATTCGAAGAATCGTGCCCAACCGGGTAGTCCAAGGCGTCCATAACTCATAAGAAGCAGCATCGCCTGTCTCGGATACTTGCCGGCACCATTAGTGGGCTTACAATTTACTGGGCCGCTAACGATCGGGAAAATAAACAGAAAACACGACATCGATGGTACGCTGGTGGATTTTCTTTCTTCATCTCTCTCGCTCTCTCTTTGACTCTCCATCATAATCTCAATTATCTCGCGTTCGTGCCGGCTCGTGTGCCACTGTCACCCGCTTGGAGGACACTTTTTCAATGCCCAACCCCACGATCCAGGCGGTTCATGGTGCTAGTGGCCGCGTGTACGTCGCGTGAAAAATCCGATCGAGCGACTTAGATAAATCACCAATGCTTACGCCACCGGAGGGGCAGTGGCCACTGTGTGCGCGCATCGCTTGTTACCTGTCAGCGGCCAAGAAATGAGATCGCGTCCGCATCCCCCTGCAGCGGGTGCCGTTCGTGCGCTATAGAAACCATTTTCTATCGAGGTTTTCACGGAGGGGGTGGGAAGAGAGTAGATAGTAGGTTGGTGGGTGGGTGGGAAAAGGACAAGTTTCAGTGCTACAAGTGTGACACGGTCCTGGTGTTAAGGCATGTTCTCTGGCTGGGTGATGACGCGTTATTTATGTCACGTTGACACCGGCCACCGAGCACTTCTCGCGTTGGATGGGGCTGATCCCTTGGTGCAAGTGTCGCGTTTTGTGCATTAGGTTTAGAGGAGTAACAACATAGTGTCAGAATTTCTCGAATGATTAATAATTTTGAAGAGAAAACTATTCTATTTTACTAACTAAACCTAAACTAAACGAAGCGCATTATGTATCTTTATACAGCATAATTCTCCCCAGAGGCTGAGCATTATCTTTTGTAAAATATGATGGAGATAGTAAGATTTTGATTAAAGGCTATAACTCCCCTTAAAATGGTAAATGATCACCAAACCAAAAAATATATATTGTTTAATCTTTCCTATTCAACTTATTTGGCGTCAAAGTGGCGAACAATTCGAGGTAGAATATGGAGTTTCTAAGTGCCACAAAGCACTGACGGAAGCTAATGATGCTCACTCAATGATATTATAATATTGTTAAGCGTCGAGCTGTGTTGATAAAGTGTCCGCAAGTGGTTGGAACAGCTTTGGCATCTAAGGATTCCGCAAGCAACTCCTTCTCTCAACCCAAGCACGATGGACGCGTTGATCGTGATGGTGCTGCCGCGGTATTCGTATCTGCAGCCGGTTGGTCCCACCAACCAGCGACCGTCGATTGGGATTATTAATTGAGACTTGCAGCCCACCGAGGCGTGCAGCAATCGCTAAATCAACTGTCAGCGGCATTGTCCCCGGGTTCCGCCTAGCGACTGGTTGGTGCTTCACCGCATCGCATCGCCAGGTTCACAGTGACATTCCGCACACAGCCAGCCAGCCAACCAGCCGGGCATTTTGCGTTCCTTTACGCCAATTCCTTGCTCCGTTCATCGTTTGCCAGGGCTGCTGCCGGAGTGATGATAGCGCGCAAAAATCAATTACAATTCCGCGTGCGCTCGCGATTGGTGCTCGCGATTAGGTGGCATTAGAAGGTGGGTAGAGCGGAGGCGATGCTGATGCTTATGCCATTGCGCCACCTACGCGCCCATCATCGAGCTCGATTTCAATTCAATCGAGCTGAGTTTGATTGATCCCGGATCATTTCCCTTGATGTGCGGTAATCGTTATTCCGGCATACCGGGCAGTGGGTGTCGTCTGATGTCTCGTGGTACTCTTTTCCCACTCTTGCGGTTACCGAGGGCAACGGTATTGTATGGTCAGGTCGTTCAAAAGCTTCATATAAAATGTAGTTTAAATTGTTGGAAAGAACGTAAGGATACTTTGAATCAGTGAAAAGGTGCGCAAGCGGGCGGTTACGAAACAAAATTACAAAAATACTAGGAACGGCAACGGTTCATATGCTCGATGTTGCACTCGACAAACGATTGCTTGAACGATTGTACCGCAGTTCACTCAAACCCACTCGCCCAATGGAAAGGAAAATATAGATCCTTCGAGGAAACTGCACCAAACTCCTACGCATCGTCGAACACAACTGCCAAAGACAGACGTCTATCGAACTGCTGCGTCATGTGCAGAGTTGATGGTTTGCCTTCCAGCACCATCCATCCAGATATTTAGCTTGGTCCATTCGCGAGATTTTTTTTTGCTTTTATCGAGAACAGCAAACCTTTTTGCCAAATATGCAACCACCTCGAACGGCACCAACAGCACCAGATACGAACTTTGATCTTTTCGGCTTCGGGTCTGTCGCGTTGCAGTCGCGCGCGACCCATCGATGCGTGCATGCCCACGACACGGCATGACACGAGACCCCCTCGTCCCCCTCGCTCCCCATCGGGAGGTGAGGAGAGTCTCGCACGTGTTCGTGCTCGAGTGCGAATATAAATAATTTGCGTCAAACGATGGTACCGCGTGGTACCCGAGAAGTGAGTGAGTGAGGGAATGTGACAGAGGGGAGGATGTCACTCTGACGCATGCAGAGTGTGCATCTCCTTTCACGCACTGCCGCCGCGTCCATGCTGAGGGGGTGGGAGGGATGCTGAATTGAATGTATTGTGGACTCATCCGGATCGTACGCCGCGGTGCCGGTGCAAAAGGGGCGATGGAACGCTTGCCGTTGGCAGCTGGCTTATGATTAATCTAGATCACGCCGTGTGTCCCTGTGCTGCGTAAGTCCGAAAGCTCACACTGCGGTGGTGTGCATCCTTTGCCCTCCCACTCCCTTCTTGTGTGCTGTGCAGCTGTCAGACACGGATTGCTCATGACACTCCTGCTGCTGCTGCTGCTGCTGCTGCTGCTGCTGCTGTTGACATCAAAAGAATACCATCGTCAGCACATGTTGACGTCAAGCAGCGTCCATCGGTGTTGCCGCGTTGCTATCCTGGCGGTAAAAACGCAACCCAGAGGGTTGCAGTGCACTGCACTGTCACTGCACCCCCGGGTTGCGACCATGATGATGGGGCCCCCCTTTTTCACAGGGCCGCACGGTTTGTTACGCTTTGCTGTGTTTTTAGGTTTGAGCAGCCCGGATGGCACTTACTTACTTTGGTGGCTTTATGCTGCATAATGAAATTTTGTGCCGCCCCATTTGTGGGGCCGCGTGCAGATAGGAATTGTTTATTAAATTATGATGATGCCGTACCGTCACGTGCCAGGTGCGGTGCGAATAATTTATGCGACGAAGGTTTTTGTGTGTGTGTGTGTGTGTCTGTTTTTTACAAAGGAATGCGTCACACACACTTGACGTCGTCTCTTCTTCCGGATTGCAGCGGTTGCTAGTGCTGCTGTTGCTGCTCACTAAATGCTACCATCATGAGAAGCGTGTAATGGAAGGATAATAGAGCTGTATGCTGTTGAAAGAATGTCAACAAATTGATGTTGCACAGAAGTATGTAAATGCATTCTCTATCGCCCCAAAAAGGATGCACAACCTTCATCGACCACAATTTCCTCCCTAAAACTCGAAATGCGATCGAAATGATTTACTTAGTTAAAATTTGGCCAAAAACTCGCTCGCGCTCGCGCTCGCTTATCTAATCTCACCATTCGCCCGGTAAACATCTGGAACGGATTTTAGGACTCCATTGACCGTGTGTATGCATGTGCAGCGTCGATGCTATGCTTGCGCCTGTTCCAGGGATGCAATTTTGCTGTTGCGGTGCGGTGGAATTAATAATTACTTCCGCGTGGGCGAAGAGATGGGCGAGAAGAGGGAGTCGACCGTACCGCGTGGCTCTCGCTAACGCTATAAATCCCGACCTACCCGCCGGCCGGCCGGCACCATTAATCATTGATCATCCAGTGAGCCGAGAGTGAGCCCGCAGGCAATGCATTTAAAATCCTATCCTTTTCTTTTTTTCCCTTTTTTTAAACTTTCAATCGCGTATCCGTATCTGTGTGTGTGTGTGTGTGTGTGTGTTGGTTGGCTTCGAAAAGGCTAGCGGTATGTGTTTGGTCCCGTGGATCGTTCCATTTCCTATCTCGGATTCCTTTTTCCATCACGCGCACGGCAATTCATTTCTTTCACTTCCTAGCTGACATGTAGTGCTTAGAAGGATATAATCCGAACCAGTGTGTGTGTGTGTGTGTGTGTGTGTGTGCATGTGTGTGCGAGTGCGGGTTTTGAAGAGATTAAATCGAAACAAAGCGCTAATCTAGACAAATTAGTGAGATTGTTTTTGGTTTCGAAGAATCCATAACGATCCACCGATAGGCGGTGGTCCGTCTTCTCGGAATCGGAAAACCTCAACTGCTCATGTGTCTGCCTCAGCAAATAAGTTTTAATTGCTAGGACTGTTTGAAATGGAAATATGTGTGTGGTGGAAAAAAAAACAAAAATAAAACCCTCCGGAGTAATGTGTGATTCAATCAAGGATAGTACATCGCTTCGTCGAAGGACGATCTATGTTTGTTCATAGACCATTCTACCATTCAGGAAACTACCTACCTTTGTGCCGTTTTTCCCAGAAACCGTAAACCGTTACTATTGTACGAGCGTCAGAATAGTTGCTCACAAACGCTAAAGCCGGAATTCCGTTGAAAAGCTTTTAGCAAATTGGAGTAGTGCTAAACTTTGCTCAAGTTCAACGTGTCAGAACCAGATGACACGCTCGTGCTTAACAGATGCGAACACTATACAGACCGCATGCATCTCATTTAGCTTAAAACAGCAACTTACTCCACACCACGGAATCGAGATACCTTTTACCGTAAAATCGATCGAGTGCAATTGGCCCACCCCCGAAAAGAATTCACCGAAGCGATGCTACGACGTGTTCGTGGTAGTTGCACTGACTGGATAGTATCTTGTATGCTCACTTCTCTCTCTATCTCTCTCTCTCTCTCTGTTGCCTATCAGTCGATTATAGGAAATGGGAGGCAAAAATGCAACCTAGCAACCTATCGTCATCGTTCGACATCCTTGGCAACGCTTCGATGTGCGATGCGATGGACGCTCTGCAGCAGTAGCTCATACGCTGAGTAGCATAAACCACACCGAACCGAACGCCCGATGTTACCGCCTTGTAGCGCGTGCTCCATCGTGTTCGGAAAAGTGGAAAATCAACATCAACCCCAGGTATCTGGCGAGGGGGTTGGGGTCCCGGAATCTGGGGCCTACACGAACGCCCCCAAAATATCATCGCCCACCTGGGGATGGGGAATGGGGGGAGCTGGTAGATAAAACAAACATCAAACTATAATGGCTTCACTGTCTTTCCCTATCTCTCACACGCACAAACACACGCTCGCAGACACGCGCACGCTACTTGACTTGCTACTTGACTTGCTACCCTTCGGCCTGACAGCATCCATTCTCCATTCTCGGCATCGTTTTGTGAGTTGGCGAGTAGCCTACCACCTTAGCCCCCCAGGCCCGGAACCTGAACTAAAATGCTAAAATGGCTGCCAGTCCCAGCCAACGCCAACGTGGAGAGGGCGCCCTACACCTACACGCCAACACGTGGAGGGGTTGACGGTAAATTCACGGTTACGAGCAAACTTTATCCTTCACCTTTTCGATACGATACTGTGGCACTGTGGCCTCTGCCTGTGCCTACGGTGCTATGGTATGTGTAAGCGTGTAAAAACAATGCTTGCGGGAGAAATAAAAATTCGGGAAAACCCGAAAACCGTACGGGGCGTTGTGTTACTTCAAAAACCGGGACAGGGACTACATCAACGGAGTTGGATTACCGCGGTCCCTTTTTTCGCGGTACGAAGGAAGTGAGATAAATTCCGCCAGGCGTTCCAGGCCCCAGTGGAAGGCCTTCCGGGATGAGCATCGCCGTGATCAAAGGCAAGCGGGCGAGCGAGCAATCTGGTTTCCTTCCGGGCGGGTGGAAAATATCTGTACTTCTGTTGTTGTAACCGTTCAGTTCCGTAAACGGTGCGCTTCGCCGGAAAACCGGAACCGGGAAGCTCGTTCGTTTTGACACCTGTAGCAACCGGTTGTGTGATTTGCGATGGAAGTACAAACATTAGACGCTTTCCGGGACGCTCTGCTTCTGCTGCTTCCAGTTTTCCCCCGTTTTCCGGGAAATGGCCGGCGTGGCATTGCCTGTGTAAAAGCTTGTGGCATGTATCGCGTGCCCAGGTACCGAGAGTGTGTTTACGACAACTTTTGGCTGCCCTCTTTCATGTACAGAAAAGCGGAAAACGGGTAAAAGTTGTCGTAAACACACTTTCAGCTCGGCGCTGCTCTGATGTGCTCACACCGAGAGAGAGAGAGGTAGTAGCTTCGCCAAGTTGTCCGTCCTCCACTCACTCCGTTCCCCGAAGGCGGATATCTAATCCCAGTTTAATTAAAAACAAAATGTTCTCTTCACACGATCTCGAGCCCGATCCCGGGTTGGTTTTCATTTCCGCCCCCGTTGGTTTGGGCATTTCCTTTTCGCATACCACCGCATCGCAAGTATGCGAAGATGTGGAAATCGCGCATTTTCACGGATGCTTTGAGTGGAACGTGTAAATCTTGTGGTTTCCACCGATGATGCGGCACAAACACTTGGAAAGGAGCGAGCTCTAGAGGCCCTCGTTGCAATTAACTGTTGATGGTGATGAACCGTGAGCGGCAGAGCGTGTCTTCCATGCCAGGCACAGGATGACTGTCGGAAGGAAAAATCTAAGAGGAGTAGACGCTGTATAAAACTAAAAAAAAAACGAAAAATACTCTGGATATGATGCCCTAGAATAAATGTTCCAACAGCACGCATTTTCAATGGATGAACGCGTTGCGATTGCGAGTCGAAAGTACGCACCATTTTGTGACTCACGGAGTGAATCCTGATATCAGCTTATCGCTGGCACCGAACTCACACACCTCATCCTTATCAGTGATCCGTTACTGTGCCGCCTCTAAGCTCGCATCCCGCATACTCACCTTCTACACATGAAAGCTGGAAACTTTTTATTTCTCCAGCCAAAAACAAAAAAGCGAAAGGAGGAAAGAGAGTGGGAGCGAGACGGAGCGAGAGATTATACTTTCGGCCGGAAAATTAATCTTTTGTTCTGGGCCGCTTTCCAAAATGCTGCTACTCCTAAGCCAAAAGATCCATGACATTGCGATGGCGATGATGGCGGCGGGGCCACGGTCGAAACTTTCTCCTGGGAGAGCACAGCGGGTGGCAGTGGGCGGAAGAGCGAGGTTGAAAAGAGTTTCATTTTCATGGTTTTCCCCGAACCACGACGGTGCCGCTACGCAAAAAGTTCACGCGCCAGCTAGGGGCAGGGAACGCCGATGCCGAAATGCGGGCAATGGCGTATCCTGACGATGGTGGTCTGATGGGCATATGATGATAATGGACGGAATGAAGGCGAACCATTTCATGTCAGATATCAGACACTTTTCTCTTGAATTCTCTTGAATCCACATGTTCACGAACTGCCCGGAAAGCCCGTTCTGGTGGCTGAAATCAGTAACGATACTGACGCCTCTTTGTGTGTGTTTGTGGAATTGTGCTCTAGCAGGTAGAACACTGGTAACATTACGGTGCTAGGTGCTTCTTGTACTACTTGTTACATAATATGTCATTGAAAGAAGGATTAAAATCGGCTTTTAAGGTACTTGAATTCGGCGAGACGTCAGCAATATAGGATACACATCGCCAAGTCTTCAAACTATTACTCCAAAAGAAAGTATGGGGCTCAATTGAATAGAAGTCACATGCCATGGATATTCACTACATAAGCACCACATTATTGACGCTGTTAAGCACATAAAACTCACCAAACAGCAATCATCGTACATGTACCGATCGGCCGCCAAACATCGACATGATTACACAACTTCCTGGAACTGGTGCTTCTCGTTTGTTTTACAACTCGTACCGGAACTGAACACCAGGATTCCAGGATGACGGATTGACGACCCGACCAGAACCGTGGGCTGTACCAGCTACTCCAGCTCGCACGGATGTATGGTTATGCAAAAATGGACATGGACCTGCAAAGGACATCAATACACGTCGCACTATCGGACCACACACACACAACATGGGACTTTTCGTAATCAATTTTACCGTCACCACGACCCGTCGCTACCATACTCGAGTTTGCTCGCTTCTCGCTAGGGAATTCAAGAGTATTAGTTACCCGCACGGCAAATTTGGTGTCTACGTACGTACCAAAGACAAATGAAGGTTCGCTTGGACCGAGGTGTCGATGAATACCGGGAAGCGCCGAGCATTAATCATGCCTTTGCCCGGGCCTCACCTGAATAGCCCATTTTCTCGGCTCTGCAAAGCATCCTCCACTATATATTACATTGCGTTTGAGTAATGTGCGGTTAGTAGTTTGTTCAACTAATTCGGGACCTGACCCCCCACTCGAAGGTCTAGCTAATTTTTCAATCTCGAATCTTTGTGCCTTTTTGTGCTTAAAATTCTCCGTAAGGCGCCACCAGCGCCCTTAGCGGAAAACTAGTAACAGGAAGCATGTTAGCTTTGGACAGAACTTTTCACTCTTTTGAATTTCTATTATCTCCTCGGTGCGTTAGCGAACCATCTAGAGCGTCTTTCCATTACATTCCTTTCACATCACATCTTCATATTCTCTTCCATTCCCACTAGCAGCCCCACCCAGCAGAGCAGAGCAAGCCGCTGGATAAACAGTTGCGCTCCACAAATCGCTTTCAAAGCCAATCTCCATCCTCCAGGAGGAGACTAAAACATGGCGGACAAGGAGAACTGAAATCGCGAAACGCGAAACTTGTTTGCGGGATGCGGGGTGGAAGGTGCGGTGTCAGTGGAACGGGGCAGCATAACTTTTGCCGCGACTCGGCTAGGTCTTTTGCGTCGGGAGGGCTTCGGAATGGTGAACTCACGCCGCGTTTCCGTTTCTTCCGGCACTCGTGGCCCTTTCGAGGCAAATGCAGTTCCCGGAGGGGAGGGAGAAGCTTGAGGAGCAATGTTTACTCGTTTCTACGCTCGAGTTCGTGCAGTGTGTGCCGGAGCGGGAGGGTTCCTGGTCCCTCGGGGAAAAACTTCCTTTGACCTCGAGACCTTCCTCGCCGCTCCAGCGCCTTCCACGGAAGGTGCTGCAATGCGCTGGAAGTTTAAATATTTCAAGTAAAACAGTTCCTCACAATGGCGGCCTCCTACTCCTCCTCCTCTGCGTGCCTTCCTCTGTGTACCTTCCTTTGAGCTCCTGGCAAGCAGCAGCTTAAAGTGGCCACTCAAACCGAAGGTCCGAGCCCACACTGTTTTTCGCGCATAAAAACAGAACGAACATTTGCCATGATGTGATGAGTACAGCGAGGGTACCTCTCGGCCGGGGCTAAATCTTTTACATTTTTTCGCGGAACCTGCTGTGGCACTCGACTCCCCGAGTCGACGAGGAGGCCATCCGTGGACCGTGGACCCCGAACCCCGTTGTTGGAAAAGTCTTCCTGCTTACTGCCACTTGCACCGATTCCACCGCTGGTGTGCCGGTGAGTCTCGAGAGGGCGGTTTGAAGCAATGCCAAGAAGTAATAACGTAAGCGAGATCGCCGCAAAACTTCTCCACAGTCCATGGACGATGTGATGGGAGCGACTGGCGCTAAGAGCATCCTTATACCCGCCCGTGTCTCAAGCACCATCCAGGATGTACTTAGTATTATACCTGCCTGCCCCCCTCGAAAGCATAACAAGCAGCGTTGCCGCAGTTGCCGAGGAAATGGAATCTCGCGAATGATTATTCGACTTCTGGGTACGCTCTTCCGGATCTTGAATTACGAGCAAGAATATGGCGACGCACGCCCGGTTTTTCTGGGTCTTTCGTTTCGGTCCACTCTTGGAGTGGAGATTTTCTGACAACTAAACAGAGAGAGATAGAGAGAAGTAGAAGCAGTAACAGATGCTTTTCGTTTAGCTTGACCGAATAAACTGTTCTCCATTTTGTCAATTGATACACGAAGTGGTGTACTTGTTGTCAATGCGCTGACTGCGTTGTTTTAATACTCTCGACCAATGATGAAATTGTTTCAATTGGGGACGCTTGTTGTGCGATGGAAATTGCCAATTGGCATCTGTTTATCTTCCGAAACTGTCTCTGCATGTCTATTGCTTTTAAAACAGTGTATTACTCGATCAGTTAACAAAAAAACTTGGAGCTAAATATACTTTTCTTTCTCCTTCCTCATTCCAGAATCCATTGAGCAGTGTAGCCTGGGGGATCCCTCACCCAACCGGATACGGATAATGGCTCATCGAAGGAAAACCGTTGGCTATCGCTAGGACCGGTTGCTGCTGAGCGAAACCGAATCCTTCCCGACCACGCGGTCGATCTGACTTATCCGAAGGACTAATTTCGGGAAAATTGTGTAAAAAAGGGTAACGGGAACCGGGTCACCGGGATCAGTCAACCGGGTACCGTTGATAAGCGTTCCGAGCGAATTGCGGAGCGGAAATGGTGGAATCGGGCACCATCAGCCGGACGAGTCCGGGTGCGGCCTCGATCGTCGCTACCGCCGGTGTCCGGAGCGGTATCCTCGAGACGAGGGTACGCGGTGCCTGGTACCGGGTCTCGGTCAGCCTAGAGACGGAGTACATCTCGGTCAGCCTCGATGAAGCCTGCGAACCGATCGATCACTCGACCACTCTCAACGGAACGCTTGGGTAAGTGCTCAGTTCAATTGAACTTCTGCAAAAGTTGAAACAAACATCTATTTTGTGGTAATAACATAGATTCAGGATTCGTTGAGCATATGCAAATCTGGATTTGGGTTTACACAGTTTTAAAAGATGGAAACGGTCCAATTTATCGAGCAATTACATTTGTTCCACGCTTGATAATATGTGTGCAAAAAGAATCTATCTTTTTTAACATATGTAAGAACGAACGATCCGTATGTGTAAAAAGAATCAATTGATATTACAAAAGCAATATTGAACACAACATTACAAACAGAATATTCATCACCACAACCTAATCCACAAATTTTTAATGACTAAATAGCTGATTGCTTAAGAAATTTTATCTTTTCTCCCTCTCGTTATAAGCACATGCATTAATGTTAATTCATTTAAAAAGTATGTTGACTAATAACTCGGGATACATTCCGATTTTTTTCATACATACACCACAATGGCGGCTGATGCAAACGATGAGCCGAGTTCCCGTTGGTCATCGTTGTTCGCGTTCGCACAATTCAGTTCGTGGTTTTGATTGACCGATTGATATCAAATTTATTAATGTGGCCACAACCACATTTCATACCTTATGCTGCAAACCACCACGAACCCCACCACAATACCACCACCACCAAGGCACACCAAAATCGTCGATCATATCCGAACCGATCCCCGATCCAATCCCAAAACCCGGTCACTGGTTTCGCATCGGGTTTGAACGTAAAATTATGTTGACGTATGGTCAATTAAGTTTGATTACGCAGATAAAGGATGGTGCAAACGAAAAAAAGCACATACCAGGGTTTGCTGGTCTGCTCTTTCTCGCTCCATGACTCTCGCTCACGACAACACAACGCACAAGGTGTCAGCCTGTCAGGGGAGGGTGTGTGTGTGTGTGTGTGTGTAGGTTGCAGACTCCCGGCTACGCTGGCGGGCTCATCAATTTTAAATATCATTTATGATTAAAATATGCAACTCGTTCAACCGGTAACCGATGAGTGGGCAAGTTTTTGTTGGGTTTTCCCATGTTTTTTATTGTTTCCTCCAAACTCCCAAACACCAGCAGGCAGGCGGTGTGCGTGGCCATACCTCGAACTGTGCATGTGCAGTCATTTGTATTCCCTCGCACGGCGCATCCTGTCTGCGATGGCGATTTCATTAGTAATAACCGTGAAATCAAGTGAAGCGGACTCTCGGGGATGGATGGATGGAGGGTAGCTTAACTTTTCGATCAATAATTGTGCCAATACTGATTCATTGGCCGTCAATATTGACCAGCAATAACGGGTGGGACTTCCGTTTTTGTTGTTATCCTGTGAAACGCTCAAATCCGCTTCCTGATTCAATCGAAACTCTTCTTTTAACCGTCAACCGCGAGGGCAAATGTCAGTCGCGCGAGGGATTTCAGAAAAGTTTTTAGCTTTTTTACAGCGGATTCGATCCCGATTAACGATAGACAAAAAAAAATTACCTTCCTGCGATACCACACAGAATTGCGGTTCCGAACACCGGTCTGGTTGATCCTCTCGTCTCGAGGGATCTGCCGGAAAGATGGCCAAAGTTTTAATTTGAATTCATCGACGACGAAAGGACGAACGACATATCCATTTCCGTCCGTACCTGCGTATCTGCTCTTTGAAGTGTGTTCTTACGCGTGACCGTGATCGGAAAATGGCAGAGGCCGGCATGTTTGTAAAACAAATTCCCGAACCCACCGGTCACCGGTCCAATGGAATAGGTCCAGGAATGGCCAGTGGATCAGCGACCCGGTTTGCTTTAGCAAGGTGCTTCAACGGTAAAAAGCGGCAGGTCGGTTGTGGTCCCGGGGAGGCAATTCCGATTTGTCCCGGAACCTTCCGGATCCGGGCATGATGCCGGTGGAACGGCCGCTGAACACCGTTGCAAGCACGGAAATTGTCGAATTGGATTGGGTGCTTGCGGTGTTCGAAGAAAACCCGGGACCGGGTACTCCGGCGGGTACACTTGCGTATCACGGCCACCGGTCGATCACTCAACGCTCCAGCTTCACTCGCTTCTATCGACGCTTTATCGGCGGCCCCGGGAACTGGATCGATAGCACCGATGTCCGACCTTTCTTCGTCCCGTTCGCTGATGGTCACAACAGTGGGACAGCCGCACGGAAACCTAGTTTGGTTTAATTAATCCGGCATCCGGCCGGCAGAGGGATAGAGAGAGAGAGAGAGAGAGAGAGAGAGAGAGAATGTTATTTTTTGGTCGCCGATTCGAGCGAAGCGCGTCCTAAACGTAGCGGGCGGTCTGTGGCGATCCGGTAAAGAAGTTTTCGATTTAGTGTTCCTCATGCTCCTCGGGGCTCGTGTCCTCGTCATCGTCATCATCATCATCATCATCATCATCGTTGTCATCCGAGGTCCGGTCGTATGGTTTGTGTGGACCTGAGATCCCGGACCATGCTCTGCGTGTGTTGTGTTTTGATTTGGCAATCTGTGTGGACGCAAGCGACCGTTTCGGGACGAAGGTCCAGGCCAACGGTGTAGACCGTGGTTCCGTTTTCGCGTACGATGCGATGCGTAATTGTTCGGCCTGGGTTCGACACGGCAATTGTTCATTTTGATTACGTCGATTGTGGTCAGATGCCGGTCGGTGAGGCCCCCGATCCTTACTCGGAGGAAGGATCGGTCTGCTTCTGCTGTACCGATACTACCGAATACCTGCCGGTGCGAGTGTAGTACGATGATACGACTGGGCAGTTTTGTGTTGTGCAAAAAAGCAATTTCAAATGTTTCCTCGCAACGGACACGTGGAAGCACGTTGCTTTGGGGAAGGATTTTAACAAGATTTTTCCCCGAAACGTTCGCTGAACCGATGAACAGCAACTTCAAGAGTAACAGCACACCCGAAGCCAAATGATTAAAGCTAATTTAATCGTTCTAGGTACGCGAACCATATTCAAATGCACACGTTTCACGTTCCCAGTTTCGAGTAGTGGTTTGGGTAGTAGAAGGGCTGCGAAAGGCTAAAGTGGGAAGCCAGCGAACAGCAACTGGCCACAACTTTTGCTGTGAATGGACCTAATAAACCAAAACGGTCGCCCTGAACCGCTTACCATTTTCGTGCCTCGGGTTCACCTAGACCAACCGAGTGGTCAACGGAGGATTTTTCTCCCCGTATTCCTCTCAACTTCTCCACTTCCAAGGTGCATTTGTACGCAAAATGGCGGTTCGCCATTAAATTTCCTGCAGTATATCCAGCTTGGTAGCTCCTGCTTCTGCTTTTTCGTTCTCCGTCGCCGCCGCCACCGCCGCCACTGGAATAGGGATTAACTTTTCATTTCCTTTCGAACGACCGCAACCATCGATTGCCACACTTTTGTGCCGTCCTTCGTGGCCGCGGCGTTTCATATAATCTCATAACGCCCCGGACCCGCATGCCCATGACTCAAGGAGCTGTCCGGACGGGGTTTTTTTTCGTGTGCAAAACTGGGTCATAATACCTTCGACCAGGAAGAAGGAAAAGATGAGAAGAAAAAATTGCCCTGGATTGGTAATTGAAACTAATGGCCAATAAAATGTGTGAAAGTCGTTCGAAAATTCTGCGTTAAATTTATTACCCAGAATGTGGACGCACGGGAGGAACGGAGTCACATAAGATGGTCGGTATAGAGCCAGCGAAAGGGAGTGGGGGAAGGCTGCCGAATTAAAATCCATCAACCAGTATAGCCCCTGGCTTGGTGGTGAAAGCATAATTAAATCAATTTTATGATGGTATTTAAAAAAGTTTCGTCGGAATAATAAGCAGCAGCGTTTTGCGGCATACTTTGAGGAGTTTTCCATATTGCGCCGAATGCGATTAAGCTAAACCGACGGAGACCGATGTGGATCAGTGCCTTTCGAAGCGTGATAATTTTAATCGATAATTTTATAATATTGGATTGGATATTAAAAGTATATTAAACGCATTTTTCCTAGAGAGATTGAAAAGTTTTGTAATAAAGCTGGAAGTAGCACTTGCACTTTCATAAAACAAGTTTCATTCCTGGGGATAGTTATCCATCAGATTTTATCACAAAAAAATGCTTAATGCACCATTTGCTCAGGAGCTTCCTAATTCGATTCAATAAACGGATGCTTCGGGAAGCGTACTCCCAAAGCCTGTCTCTCTCTCAGTCTCAGTTACTGCATCGTAGCGTTCCTGGTGCTCGGTAAAACTACTCTATCACCCCCTTTTTACTTATAATCCCTTCCCTACTTGCGCTGCAGCTTAATCACGTTTACGTCTTCCCTGAGTCAGTCTGTTTACTGTGTACGTGGGATTTCATGGTCCCATCATATCGCTCATCAGGTTCCAGTCTACCAACAACCAGGGGCCGAGGGACCCAAGATTCAAGCAAGGACCGACAAGAACGGACCGTCGTATCCGTAGCAAAGAAAGTTCTCCATAATTACCCAACGGAACGATAGTAGCAACGAAGTGGGAGCGAAGCAAAGAAACGTTCCTCGTTGATCCTCGCTGGTAGGCCGACATCGGACGTCCTTGGGCCCGGGGTTTTTGTGTGTAACCGCGCCCAAGATTCCCCCCGAAGTAAATGTGTCTTCTGTCCGTATCCTTACACTCCACATTCCACATCTCCATCACCATTGTGTCCGGAGTGTGTGTCCGGAGTGAGTGTGTCGAAGGTGTTATCTTGATGTACGGTGATAGCCGACGACTCCTGGGCTCCTGAGAGAGCGGTACGGGGAGGAGGCTCGATACCACCCACCCACCCACCATCCCTGCATTGACCGTGTGAGCATCGATCGGCGGTGTGTTTGGTGCTAATAACGCAGAGTGTGCCTCACAGATCCCTCCTCCTTTTCCTCCTCCTTCGCATCACGTACCCTTCACAACCTAATCACTAATTGAGCCATTGCTATCACGAGCAGCAGCAAACGGACGGAACGGCGTTCGTTCTGCCGAAACGAGAAGATTAATAAATAATTACCGTACACTAATCAATTTTCCACCCCCCCCCCCTGCCCGGGGGCAACACGCAACTTTTGGTGAGGAAGGGGTATTAATTGAATCGAACACGATCGTTGGAACGTTGGTGCGTGGATGGAAAATGGGGGTTAGGCTTTCGAGAGAACAACGGAACACCAGACACTGGAACACGGCGGCCATTGACCGGCGGGTGATGATCGCTTGTTCATTCGCTCTAACTGACCTATGATGTGACCTATTCGTTTTAAGGGGTTTTTTTTCCTTTTTTTTTAAATGAGAATCTCGATCGATTCTTCGTTATTATGATTTTGATATTAGATTTTTTGATGATTTTTGGATTCCTTTCTGTATTATGGCGGAGACTGCCAACCGTGGAGTTGATTTGAAAACCCAAAAACAGGCTCCAGCCTCGTTTTTTTAGTGTTCAGCTTCATTATGCAAAACACTCCACTCCACACATACAACGTCTGGAGCAAACAAAAGCTTCGTAAAGCAATCAACGGGACCAACGGGATTGGGCCTAGGACCAGGTCCTCCCTCCCCATCCGTTACTTGGACGAAAAGCCTCCCCACCCCCCCACCCCGGAAAGCCAGCTAGCCAACAGCCAGTTGCCAGTTGTTAATTGCTTCCGTTTGCATGGCCACCCTTGCTGGCTGCCAGTGTTGCCCTCCCGGAAATGTACGATTGCCCACTGCGTTTCCGCCAAGCCTAATGCCGACAGGGGCCGTTTTCCCCCGAAAACCACCCGGGAACCGTGACGTGAAGCAGCTGTTGTGGGCTGTGGTGTGGTGTGGAAATTCGGTGCTACCGCTGGACGATGGGCAAAGTTTGTCTTGTTTCCAGTTGTTCCAGTGAAGGTAGGGCGCCATTGTACCGCACGCGCGAATCAAGAACCAAGCGGTTTATGGAACATTCGCTTACGGAGTCGCTTCCCGGGGGCTTTATCTAAGTTATAATAATATTGCGTTTTGGGTCTTTTTTCGAGAATTGATTGCAATAGTATTCTAACTTACTGTCAGACAAAGACTACATGAGCACATGTCGGTTTGCGTGTGTGTGTTAGTGTGAAACCGAATGGAACAATCGCAATGGCAATTGTTCTAGTCACTGCGTTGGTTTGCATAAGCTTCACATTCCACTGAAAGAGCATTGAAATGGCACTCCCCTCTATGAATGGCCACTAGTATGTGGCACTACCAAACACACACACACACATACTACACAAACTCGTGTACTGCTAATGAACAGTCTATTTATTCTATTTTCTCTCTCCCTCTCTCTTTCTCACTCGCGCAGGAGCAACCACAGTGGCAACAATGGATCGAACAACTCGTCGCAACCATCGTCGGCCGGTGCCTCCGGTCCCTCGATTCACTCGTCGGAAAATCTGAACGGCGCAACGACACCGGCCGGTAGCGGTAGTGCGGGGGCCGGCAACGGTAGCATCGGTCTGCCAAATGGTGGTGGCCCCGCGTGCACAACCAACACCAACCCCATCACCACCACTAACAACGGCTCTACCACCGGCAGTGGCGGTAGCGCTGGTGCCGCAGGAACCCTTAATGGCGATAATTTCCTCAACAATAACAACAATGGCGGTAGCGGTGGTGGTGGTGGTGCCGCTAGCAACGGTTCGACCACCGGCACCGGCAGCACGAACGGTACGAACGGGAATCATGGTGGTAGCGGTCTCGGGACGAACAACAACCACAATAGCAACAACAACAGCATCGACAATGGCATCGCCGAGATCTGCGACGTGCCGGACTCGGTGGCGAACCAGAAACGACATGTGAGTATCGGAATAGAGAGGGGGAAGTAGTGTCCGTGTGGTGCTCGACTTGTGGCCCGGCCGCATTCTGGCAGAAGTTGCTGTTGGCTCGGAATGCACCTACTACCACTAGCTCATAAATAGTATTACGAGCAGCGGGCCGAGCAGCTCACCAACGCTGACCACTTGTTTCGGTTTCGTTGGATTGGTTTCATGTTGCTCCAATCAACTGTTGGTTAATCTGCTTGATTGATAAGACCATCAAGTCAACAGCCTTTGATTACTTTTTTTTTATACTTTAAAGGATTTTAATTGTATCTCGTAGCAAAAAATTTGGATTTGGCATGTGATGATCAAAATCTAATTATTTTTTCCCCCAAAATTGCCAGTTGCCTAGCTTATGTCGCATCAAAAATCAATACTTTTTTGAAACTATCGTGTTAATGTGCTATTCAATGAAAAATTGATAACTGAAATCGTCCTAAAATATCGTAAATAGGTACCCTTTTCAGTAGCTGAGACGGAAAATGTACAGTTTGGTTGAAAACTAAAATTTTGAACACTTTTTCGTACACCTTAACCCAGTAACTTAACTTATGTGCAACATTGTACGTTTTGGGAAACGCGATTCAAAGTTGCGAGATGCGTTAAGCCTTGTATGAAACTCTGTTTTCCAAAAATCAATATCATTGTCAGTTTTGCTTCGATTGATCCCAAAACTTTACACAATACTCTTGAAGGGATAAACACTCATAAAAAATTATAAAAAGTAAATGCGAAGAATTAAAATAAAATACCGAAGCCCCCCCTTAAGCCTTATATGAAACGCGGATCTTTAAAAATCCATATCTTTATCAGTCTTGCTTCAATTGGTCGCAAAATTTTACACAATACTCTTGAAAGGATAAGCACTCATAAAAAATGTAAATAGGAAATGCGCAAAAAGTAGTTCTTTTTTTTTAATAAACATTCAAAAACTTTATATGAAGTTACAGATGAGATATTGGATGTCCATTTGGCTTTCTAGACCAGAGTTGATAAGATTGTTAAATATTTGTAATCAAGATCGAACCCTACTTTGCAATACGTTGTTGTCGAACGCTCAGTTAATTATGTGCTTTTCCGTCAATTACCATTTTCAATTAGAAAATATCGAAACGAAACACTATACGCAGGAGCGCTGCTGTAATAATAACAGTCTACCAAGGTTCTTATAAGAAACATCCTTTATTTAGATTCGCAAACCGAATCCATCTTCATTTAAGCTTCTTAACGGTCTTCACCTTCCGTTATCGTGTTTCATAAGCGTCGCTGTTGAAATTCACTTCCCCTTAGCGTTTTTGAGACCCTCGCGAGAATCCTTCGCACTAACCACAGGGCATCGCCACCAAGTCATTAGGAAAGATCAATATACAACAGGCTCCAGCAGGCGCGCTGATGATGGATTAATATATCGAAAAACTTAATGGGAAAAGTTACTGCTGCAAAGCGTCCAGGGCCGGTCACGCCATCGCGATTTCTTGCTTCCACAGCCCACCAGCGACCGACGTCGACACACTGACTCCTTCGGTTGGATTTTTTCAAATATCGATCCGTTTACTCCCTTCCCCCCACGTCATCAGGTGCGCGTCATCAAGTCGGACAACAACGGGCTCGGCATCTCGATCAAGGGTGGCCGCGAAAACCGGATGCCGATACTGATTTCCAAGATCTTCCGCGGTATGGCGGCCGACAACGCGAAAGGGCTGTACGTCGGCGATGCCATCCTGTCGGTGAACGGTGAGGACCTGCGGGACGCGACGCACGAGGAGGCGGTGCGCGCACTCAAGCGCGCCGGTCGTGTCGTCGACCTCGAAGGTAAGACCCAATTCTATACCAATCAGAACGACCTATAGAGGGGAGAGGGATGCGAATCAGGCTTCAGGAGACTTCAGGAGCACAACACCTTATGGTGCTAAAGAGCTTCTCGGCAGCACTCGGCGCGCTGCCGGTGGGAAAACAGCTTACCACACACACCAGGAAGGAAGTGGCTTGTTTGTAACGATGGCATTGTTTTGAACCAGGAAGGCCGGGCATGGGCATCACACCTTACCAAGCGATGGCCATTTCCCGGAATCCGCTTCAATCCTATGACAGCTTCTTCGCCACTGTTCATCACAAGTGACGAGAGTGCGGTTGGCACACAGCAGTCACCAACGAGTGACCATCATCGCCAGCAGCAACTTCCAGCTTTTACGATGTTTTTTTGCTTTTCTGTAACTCCCGGTCACGTTGTTGACCGGGCCCATGACCAACACCCGGGAAACGTTACTGCCAGTCATTCTCGATCAAAAAAAAAAAAAACTCTCTCACTCGGAACCACCGGAGGCGACGACACTCCGTGGACAATGACAGAGCATAACAACGCACACAACGCACACAAAGTAACGCCAAGGCCCCAGCGCAGCGCCGCGTGCTCTTCTGGAAGGAAAACGGCGAAACGAAATGTCATACCAACAAAAGTCCAGTCCCGGGCAAAAAAAAAACTGTCCATGAAATTGGATTTATGATTTATAAGACCCCGAGTGGAGAAATTGGTTAGCGGTACCGGACGCGCGGAATACGCAATGAGTGAGTCGCGTCGCCATTTTTGCTGCTGCTGGTGCCCTCGCGGAAACGCATCGCGTTTCGTGCCGTTGATGCGCTGATGCGGGGATCGTCATCGTGTTCCCGGGTAATCAGAAGGAGGAGGAGGAGGAGGAGCAGAAGAAGAAGGCGTTGGTGAAAGGAACGCGATGGAATCCATCTCGATTAAGCGGAGCCCCCCCTCCTCGCGACGTGTTCTTCGTGCTGTTTGTTCGCCATTAAGCTGCGTTCGCTGGCGGCCTTCATTCGCTTCATTTCTTCCTTCATTTTTTTTTTTGTTGTCGTTGCGAATTTAATCCGTGAACATGGCCGCGTACTGGTGGATTCGCTGTTGTTGTTTATCGCGGTAGCTCGGTGCCCGCGTGTCGTCTTCCCCGTGCCCGTGCGTATTGGTGCGTTTATGTTGCATCACGTGCGTGCGTCCGCGATGTGCACGCTCCGGAGAAACAAATTAAAATATTGGTTGTTTGCCGTACGTGCCGTGGCATGTCATTAGTTGTGTTGCCCGTTTTTCTTTTTCTTTTTTTTTTGGGGGGTTTCCGGAATGATTTTGGTAGTAGACAGCATACCGGTAGCGCTTTTCCTCCACGCCGATCGATGGAGGCGCCTGGTGTTTTGTGTTTTTTTGGACGCTTCCAAGACAAAGAAATGTAAAAAATATATTGTCTTTTACCACCTCGCGTAAGGAAATACTTTTAAGAAAACATTCCACTCTGCTACAAGCATGCTACAAGTATGCGCGACATAAAATCACTGCCAAAAGATCCCCCCCAGGAGGGTGTCTTGATGCCGGTATGCGCCACCGCAACCACAAAGAACGTCGTCGCACTCGCGCCCCCGTTTAACGGGCTTTTGGCCCCCGGTGGTGCCAGTGTCCACTAATTTGATAGGAAGATTTTCATTCTCAGCAAAAGGTCACAGCGGTAAGGGGCGCGGGTTACGGGCGGGGCACGTAGCCACAGCTTTGAATTAAAATGTCGCTGGAATTGAAACATTAATTTGCGGTCAGAGGGCAGATCTGAGCGGAAAAAAGGAGGGGGAGCTAGAACAACGGGCCACACGCGTACGGAACATGTCTTGACAACGACGTAAGACATTCAACAGCCTGGGGGTGGTGGGCGCGCATGGTCGAGCATAATTTTGGGGCGACCCTAATAAATTGGCCGCTCCGGAGCATTAAACCGCAAGCCCAGCGCCCAGCGCTCGGCTCTTCTTTTGGGGTCACTAAAAGAGAGCTTCTCTTCTTCTTCTTCTTCTTCTTCGAACAGACTTCAGCTGCTAGGGGGCAAGACAGCAGAACATCTAGAATGGTATCCAATTCGATGAAGGGAGGGGGTTTGGTGGTAATGGAATTCTAATCACAAGCCCCCCCCCCCCCCTCCACCCCGCCCTGGATAATGAATTCCTCTTTCTGCAGATGCACCGACCGCGATCGAGGACGACGACCACGGGATTGGATGTGACCTTTGTCCTTTGTCGCTCCTTAATGTCCCTCAGTATCGACGCTTCATTTGCATTCGAGGGGAAAAAGTTTTTCGATTTAGAGTGCCGGTGGCGGCGTCGGCCAGGAACCAATTGGTGGAGGGGGGAGGAGAGATTTTCCAACAAGTGTTCTGTTAAAATCACTCAAGCAATACCGACAACATGCGAGATGCCATACCATGTTGAGAATGTGTTGAGCTGCCGCCGCTTATCTTTGCCCGTTGACTGAGCCTGACATTAATGATGCTAGTATGTGTGTGTGCCAGCAGCATTGTTTTCTATGCGGCATACCAGCATCCAGTGTGGCATCAAACGGGTGATAGCGATCGTTGATGAGGGTTCCTGGCCGCCTCCGGCCGGTTGTTAGTACTGCTGCTGGCTGAGGAGCTTCCTAGTGGCGATAGTCGGTCTTTGATGTGCGTTCGAGTGAATGAATGCCGCTCAATCCTCTTCAAATCCAGTCCGGAGTCAATCGTCTCGGTATTCACTCACTGAGTCTGGTTGTTTTGTAAATAACTTCTCGTGCTGGTGCTGGTGCGGTCTAACACTCGTGTACGTCAGTATGTGTGCGGGGTATAATCGAGTTCATTCATGTTTCGAATGGATGGATAATCAACGCACCGGCTGCAAGGATGTCGATTATCGGTCTCGCTCGTCGTGCTTGCAACGATTTCGCGATTGGGTGGATTGTGGTGGGCCTGAGGAAGATTTGATTGGGAATCAAATCATGGTATTGGATAGGATGTATGGTCATTCCTTCTATGCTTACTCACACTCTTAGAGCAACTACTTCTCTGTTGTAAGCGATGTTTGTGTATAATATCGTCGAGAAAGGAATGTTGTTGTTGGTTTATGCTTAAATGAAACGAACTTTGGAAAGCTGTATTTACATGTTTGTGTATTCATTTATTTAAGTAACATTAAAGTCAATGAGTAACACATAGTTTATATCACCAAACATTTTAACTCAATGCAAAGGGTTTAAAAAACAATTTAGAAGCATAACCAAAACCTTTTCTAAACATAAACCTTAATAAATAGAGCATATTAATGCCGAAGCACGCCGAGGGAGCTGCCAGTTACCAAGCATAACCTTCGTCAATTGAGAAAATAGCTTAAAAATGCTTCATCAAACGACTTTTCTTACATAAGAAGTGAAGTAGTACTACATTTTATCCTGAAAAAGTCAAAACAACATTCAAAATAAGCTCAATAAAAAAACCAATGTTTGTAAATGTTGCGCAGACTGTTCTGTTTACTGGTAAACTGTGACGTGTCAAAGCAGGTGTAGTTCTGTGAACAATTGGCCGCTCAGAGAGTAGCCTATAGGAAAATGTGATGGGAGGGGACCACAGATTGTAACTTGACCCTACCAAGTGCACATGCAAATATTGTTATAAGAGGTGATCGTACTTAAAGTTAAAGCAATAAAAAAAAAAGACCAATGCTTCGAAACATCCCTCGACTAACATCGAAAACATACTTTTTTACCAACGACCAAACCAATAAGTAACATCCATCTACACACGCTCCTTATACTATTACTACGGAACGGATGAAAGCCGAGCCGGCTTGCCAGCTTGCCAAAATGGGGTTACTCTACCAACCCGCAGTCCCGATAGCAGATGGCACCACCCATAGACACACACTCACACACAAGCACACCTTTTCCCACCCACTCCTTTTATCTTAACTGCTTCCGGCTTTTAGCCGCTAATGGCGATGCTCTTCTTCGACGCACGAGCTCAAGTTTTGCATTTGATTTCGTGCGCCCGAACCAAGGAACACGAAATTGATTACGATCGAAATGGGTTCCGGGGCGAAATGGCGGCAAAAAATCACCTTCACACACACATACACACACACGCGCACACGCACATAGGACGACCGGTTTTCGATGTCGCTCTTCGTGTGCCGTTTCCCTCTCGTTCGTTCCGATTCGCGCTTCGATTCGCTTGTGCTGGTCTGGTCCAGAACAGCAAACGTTTTGGACGCTTCCCAGTGTCCAGGGACACCGCTCCGGAACGAAAGAAGAACGGGTCAACATGTGGAAGGTTAATTAAGCTAATCCGATAATTGCTTCCTAACGAGGTGGCGCTTCGCATTCGCCCGGAACGCGCAAATGTCGGCTCTTTCTCTCTCTATCTCTGTTTCCGTTGACCGTGGTCTGATCGAATTCTTTGCGACGCCTGATGCTGGCTGGCAGGTGAGGAAGGTGACGAGAGGACGAGCAAACAGTGCGCACCGCGCGTTCAGCAAATAGTGGGCTTCCGGGCATTTAGAAAATCGAGGTCAGAGTTCGAACGACGATGCTGTTGCTGATGGCCAACCGACCAACCGTACCGATCCGCTCCGAAGGTGTCGTGAGGTGATGGCCCTAGTAGTGGAAAGAGGAAATGGTTCCCTCCTATGTACGTCCTTACTCCTGCCACCTCCAGACAGGGGCCAAGGAGCGACTGCGCGCGCGAAAGAAGCCTGGCATTAACCTTGAGCACCACTCAAGCAAGAGTTCTCTATGTCCCATTTCCGGATGCTGGCTGGCTGGCTGGCTGGTGGATCCTTAAAGTAAACGGATAAGAGTAAAGAAACCCGGAAAATGTGTGTGTGTCTTCATGTGGTGTGTGTGTGTTCCGCAATGTGCGTTATGAGGGTAATCTACCTACGAACGGCAAACGACATCCGGAGCGCATCGAGCGTCTAACAAGTATTGCGTCCTTCTCCCTGTTTTTTTCTCTCTCTCTCTCTCTCTCTCTCTCTCTCTCTCTCTCTTTCTCTCTCTCTATCTTGTGTGTTCTCTTCTTCCCCTTCACCACACTTTTCCCAAGGTGGGTGGGCCCTTCGATGGAGATAAAATTGAATCAGCATCTTGGGCTGCTGACACCGTTTCGTCGCCTAAAAACACCGACCGAGCAGCTCCAGTCGCCGGAACCGGACACACAAATAGTGTTTCCAACCCCAAAAACCCAACCGACACACACACACACATAGGGACACGGACACAGAGGGCTGAACTGCTAAATGATTCTACTTCTTTCACGATCCTGGCTTCACGAATCGGACGAACTTTTACCTTTTGACCCGTTCGCTGGACCCGTTGTGGCCGCGTGATGTCAGAAGGAAAAGAGCAGAGAATGGTGGGGGTGGGGAGCTGAGAAGAAAGGGGTTGCATGCCATTTGCTAGCCAGCGCCAAAAGTTAGCCAGAAGAAGGGATAAACTTCTACTGCACATTCTTTCTCGACTTCCGGTGGTGGCCCCTCCTCCACCTTCACTGCCTCTAACACAATCTAAGCAAAACAATCCTCAAGTCCCGGGACGGAGACGGAACCTCGTCCATCCCAAGATCATCATTAGGCCCTTGTGGGGATGTATTCCTTCGGGTTCCTTTTGCGCCAGCACAACGACGACAGCGATTGCCCCGTAGCCTTTATCCTGTGGCTAAAGAGCGTGGCGTGTCACAAGAAGGTGTCGAGATGGTGGTGGTGGTGGTGGGTGGTGTTGGTGGTGCCGAAATGGTGCTGTGATTTTATTACATCACCAATAAAACAGTGCAGTTTATGGAGCTCCGCTTTTATGGGGCAATAGATGAAAAGTGTAGCTCGAAGACGATTTTTGTGCAAATAAAAGTGCCACAGTTGCTGCCGGGTCGTACTTCGAGGTACTGCCTCGTCCCGGGCTCGTTGGCCTATTCAGAATGTAGAACGTAAGGAGGAAAGTGGCCTCGAGGTCCCCTTTCGCAAACTGTTCCGCCCTTTTGTATAAATGGCCAGTGTCAAGCACAAGTGTCTGTGAGGCCAAACCTTCCAACAGTTCCGCTGCGCTTATCGATAGCTCGTAAATTATACCGACCCCTAAAACCGCTCTCTCTGTGTGTGCGTGTGTGTGTGTGTGCCGCTTCCGACAGTGGAAACCAATTTGCTTGCTGCTTCAAGCATTTGCAAACTTTAAACCGATTTCGGGAGCGGGACCGAAGTTTAAGTGTTTTCGTCTCTCATTCTTCAACAGGCGAGAAAAGAAGGCGAAAACTCTTGCTAAGATCATTCTAGAGTCTAGAGTTTAGAGCACAATGAACCCAATAACGATTTCGTGGTAGCTGATAAGCTACCAGCACTTGTACTCAATAACAGTTAATGCGAATGCAAATCACATTCGTTGAAATCAAACCCCGGCGAACGCGCAGAACATAATCATCAACAGGCAAGAATTATGCTCGATCAGATAAACCGAGGATCGACCAGCAGCTTTACTTGGTGGGCTAATTAGTTTGTTCACTCAAGCCACCTTTGACCTCGGTCCGAAAGTAACCATTAGCAACGAAAAGATGGCAGCATCAGCATCCTCGGCCATTTTCACTGCGAATACTGTCCCGGTTTTTGGCGTCCCGGACGGTCCTAGTTCCTAGAGCTTCCCGAGCTCCTCATCCTCGCGGTGGTGTTTCGCGGAAATAATAAAAACCATTCCTGCACTCACACCCACCCACCCCATTCATCATGCTTCCATTACTTCCTTCCGCTCGACCACATTTTCCCGGCGGCGAACTTTCCCGGTGCCCGGTGCATGCTGTGGTGCAGCTCTGGTCTACGCCCCAGCTCTCTCCCACTCTAAAATCTGCCCCGCTATCAGGCGGAGTGGCTGGCGAGCATAAAAGTGAAAGAGCGATGCGATGCGATGCGAATGTTCGCCTGCGAGCGACTCATAAAACTCACATTTCGAAGCAGAAACATAAATAACGTAAAAGCCAAAACAAAAACCCATTTTCCAAGGGAACACACACGCACACACAGGCACACGGATACACACACACGAGCGCGTTACGGTTACACGCATCCTGGCCACCGACCACCATTGCAGAGGTTGCAGCCCTTTTTGCGCGTAGTAGTCTCTACTTAGTCGAGAGCTATTGATAACAGGAAAAGCATAAAACACGAAGCGAAAGCAAAACCAAAAAGAAAAATGAGGAAGAGAGAGAGAGAAAGGGAGAGGGAAGCAAAAACAAAAAGCACGGTACAGTGGGAACGGTATCCGTGTCCTGTCCGGCTCCGGTTGCTGCGTTGCACGGCACACGACCAAAGCGAGGGGATGAGAAGGAACCGAAACAACAAAACACTAAAGATACCACCATATCCTGGAGGGTGGTGCGGCATGTGAGCTGAATACAGTACGGACGGGCCCTTGCTCGGAACAAAACAGAACAGTCCCCAGAGGCAGGGGGACCACTCGGTTCTCACGGGAACCGCAGCATCATCTCGAGCACGATAAGAGGAAGGCGGGGAAGGCGTTGGGTCTCGAGAGGATACTACCGGTCCCAGTCGCCTCCTCCCCTGATTCCCGAAAGCACTCAAAACAGACACTCTCCTTCGAGGGTTGGCCGGGGTTTTGGTCTGGCCAAATTTGAACATCTTCATGCTCTCGACCACGGAGCGGGAGGGGACCCGGTAGGAGATTAATCATTTTATCACTTACAGTGCTGTGTGCGTACGAGCGTGTTTGTTAGTGTGCTGGTGTGGTTTCCTTTTTCGACGTTCGCAAAGATGCCCCGCTGGTGATCCAGGAATGTAATCGAAACGGATCGATTCCCATCCCGGACGCGCGTCTCGGACGCTGTCACGTAGCAAATGGTCGTCGGCATCGTTACCATTACCGTGCCATTACGGCTGCTGTCGCCCTCGATTACGCGGATGGAGAGCAAATCAAACAAACGACGGGAGCACAGAACGGTTTTTTTTTTCTTCGTCTCATGCCCAGGATCTGGGATCAGCTCGCTGGGATGCTAGCATTGCTAGCACTGGCTCTGACCGATGAGCTGCGGGGAAACATCTTACTCCCGTAGTGGTAATGGGTGGCACTCGTACCAAGAATTTGATGGACTGTTCGGGCCACAAGCAACGCGATGGGTAACGAGAAAAAGTGACCGAAAAAAAATCATTAATGCTTTTGGATTTGTAGAAAATTGATTACAGCATTCAAGTTTTGCTGTAATTCTGCAAAACAAGTCTGAAAAAGTATTTTTATAGGAATTGTTTAAGGTTTTCTAGCGAAGCATCGGTGAGCTACTTTGCTCAGACATTAATATACCTGCTCCCCATATTTATCTTAAGAAGGTATTTGACTGATCTATACTACAGCTAACTGTCCTCTACAACATGTTTAAACTAATTAAGAGTGACAATTTTTATGCTAAGTTCACTAACTAACCGCAAACACAGGGCACCAATCTGCAAGTGTTATTTTATGCAGATGATAAGCAAACGATAAAATGAGCTTGTGAAGGCCTTCAGCGAGACTATTGAATATATTTTCAAACGATTACATCAAACGATCAAATATCAAAGTCATCTCATCTTAAAAGAGTTATAAAACAACTCCATGGATCAATAATAACTAATAATGTTAAACCGTGTCCAGACGATGACGAATGTTGGAGAATTTCTCGACGAGAACTTCGCAAACAAACGTCATCCCATACAAATCCGGCGAGAAGTTATCGCGATAACTGCAATGCACGTGTAGAGAGCAGAACCAAAACCAAATTTTTATATGTTATTGCTATTTCGTGGGCCTCGCTTGTCCAAAGACTCACAAACTACTCGCAAGGAACACACAACTGAAGCCAAAATGCCTCTCCCCATCACAATGAACGAAAAGCTCCTGCACTACATTATCCTAAGCACCACCACCACCACAAGCACCATTCATCATAAAAAAACGTCGACAAAGAAAATCTCTTCCAGCGCGCACAACAAAACACAACACAATGGGCAGAGAGGGTACGCGGTACGTTGCGGTCGTGTTACGCTTACTCCCAAAAATATGATGACACCTCGAGTGGCGTATTAGCAAAGTTAGCGGTTGGCTCAGGTTGAATTTATCACATTAAATGAAAATTTTAATTTCATACCACCACCACCACCCCCTCCTCCTCTTCCTCCTCCAACACATTGTGTACGCACTTTCTTTCCGTGTGCTCCTTGTTGGTGTGCGATGCTTGTGCTGTGCGGTTTTTGGTCGTTTTCTTCACTCTTATCCATCTTGCTGAAGCTGCATAAGAAAGGGAGCAGAACGGGGTGGGGTGTGTGGGACCTCGAGGGTGCTAAATTTTGCACGTCCACCATGTGGCTCCCGCGACTCCGGGGATGGTGCAGAGGGGAGAGTGCAGGGAAATTGCTAAATTATAAAATAGCAAAGTACCACGACAACGAGAGCAGCAGCAGCAGCAGCCCTTCCCTTTCCCTCCGTTCGGGACGCTTAAATTAAAAGCATCGCCATGTTGCGGCATGAAACCACCGTGCACGACGTGGCCACCACCGGTGGCGACCGTTTCGTGCGAGAATTCTTTCTTTCACGCTCCAGATAGAGAAAGAGAGGGAGTGAGGAGTGAAATTTCTTGGAAAATATCCCTGCAACCACGTTCCCCCTCGGACCCTCGTGGTGTATCAACCTGGTTAAGCATTCCCGAAGCGAAGGAAGGGGTTTCGCGCTTCTCACTGCAGCCACCCCTCATGCTGTTCCAGCGTGCCATTGTATTGCGGTTTTTCGAGGGGGGTGTAGGTGCCACAGTGTGAATGCATTTTCGAGCGCATGTTTCGATCGCACAAGATGTGTGCGGTGGCGACGATGGCGACGATGGCGACTAGGGTGGCAAACGAAAACCGCGACAATACCGCGAAACGTGCGAGAAAGTATTTCCAATTTTCACGCTGCTGAGCGGAGCAGCAACCCCCAACCCTGGGACGGTATGCCAGATCCGCGAAACGATCTCCGATGCTGTGCTAGTGGGGCGTGTGCATGTGCATCCGCCTGGCTTCGAAACAGAAACAGAACAGCAATCGCAATCGCTATGTGACCGAGACAGTGGAAAATTGGGGGAACAGGAAAGCAGGGACCGGGAAACTCTCTTTCTCTCTTCGCTGCTGCTGCTGCTGCTGCTAAAGATGTGCGCCGCGAGCATAGAATTCAATTTTAATTCGCTTCAAAGCAAAGCACCTGAAAGCGCAGCTGGCGCAACAAAAGCATTCAATTAGCTGGCGGAATCGAGAGTTTTTGCTGTCAGCCGTTTTTTTGTGCTGCACAAAACACTGAGCACTGAGTCTACTAACTGTATAACATAGAAAATGGAAATGGAATTTCCCTATGAAGCCGAATACACATAAAGAGGAAATTTCTGTTTTCATGCGACAAACGGGGAAAACGCAATCAAGAAATACGAAAGTCGCAGTCACACTTTCAGCGTAATGTTATGTAAATTTTCTCGGCCCCAAAGTCTCAATTACCTTGCTGACCTTTGAGGTTGATCCGCGGCTGCTGAAAGCCGATCCAGTCACTCTCTTCACTGCACGGGATGCATAGTGTCCTCATAGTGTCGTGGTTCCGTTCCGTGCTTACAGCACGTGCTTCTCCAGCACACCAACACGTTAGCATGTCTCTGAGCGATTGGCGCACCGAATGGCGCCGGGTGCTGGTCGTCCTGAAACCAAAGCTGATCAGATGGTCAGCAAAGTTGCAGAGGCCCCTGAGCTGAGTGAGAGACAGCAGGAGAAAAGGAGGAGGAGGAGAAGGAGAAGCAGTATCTTCAAATGGCATGATGAATGGTTGCCGTGCTCGTGTGTGGACGGCGATACATAAATCTTTAATTCTATCACGACAAACCCTCGCCAGGCGCCAATGATGGATGAACTGCCGGATTGCCAGACCACCAAAGCCTTTGCTCTCTTTTTCTCTCTGCCTCTGGCTCTGATTCTATCTCTGTCGCTCGCTCCCATTCGCTCGCTCCCATTCGCTCGCTCCCATTCGCTCGAGTGTCCTTTATCACCGGACAGGACATCATGATGGCCCACATGTGCATGTCATGTGAGGAAAGGGGGGGGGGGGGGTGGTTTGATGGTACTGCTGCCGTGATTAAATTCACACTGGTCGTACATGACACCACCATCACCACCACTGCACCATTGGCTGGAAAGGGGCTTATGTTGTAGCCGACATGCCGGACAAAGTGGACAGTGTAGTCGGTAACATGGTGGTGGTGGTGGTGGAAGGAGCGGCGACAAGCAAAAGTACAAAACGTTGAAGAGTGCCCATTGCTCACTCACTAGTCAGCTCTGTTCGGAAAGAACAAACAGAATAAGGAGAAGAAGATATCATTGTTTATCAGGCCCGGATCTCTCTGGCAACCCTCTGGGTCCATTAATCTTTGCTGCCTCAAGGATGCAACTCTGTCACACTCTGGGCCACTGGCCACAAGTCACTTTCGATGAAACAATTCGCATCACAACTCGGACAGCACCTCACACACACACACACACACACACACACACACACACACCATGGTAGAGTTTTCCGAGACAATAGAAAGCAATCAGATGCAGCGGTTTGACGTTTTGAAGTGAGCTTGTTGCTGCAGGGCAGGTCACTAATAAGTCTAACGGGCCTGCTAAGCAAGGAGAAGCACATTGGAGCCGTTGGTTAGCTGATTGTTTTTACCTTGCAATCGCCAACCGCTCGATGTATCTTCTTCAATACAGGGCAGATGCCTACCACAGGCAATTGATGTATTCATCTGGTGTGGTGCTGCAGTTAAAATGAGTTCCAATGACCACAAGACTGTATGCTGACTATGCCAGCAGCACAAAGCCTCTGCCATCATCGAACGGAAAAGCAAACATCGCTCGCACAAGTCCTTGCATAAACGAATAGCCCTAAGTTTGTTCACCTTAACCGCATTTGGAGTGGCGCTTTCCCCGGGAAAAGCATTACAACGTTGTGGTCTACTACTACTATTACTTCAAGTTGGCGATTGGTAGCACATCATCGTTGGCATCGACAATCGATTGATCGAAGTGCAAGCAGTGCCGCCGACCTGGGGAGTTAATTAGAGAAGTTTCTGCGAAAACTAAACACAATTTCTTGTTCTTCTGTTCTCCGTTTCCTTCCAGGTGAGCACAGCCTACAGCAGAAGCAGTAGCCTAGCAGTTCAAAGTAACTGCTGCCCACCTAAACCTCCCCTTTTGGTGAAACCGAGTAAGTGATACGATGCACCCCCTTTTCCCTGGCACTGACCTGCGCGCTCATTCGTTGCGCGTGATTGATGAGCCTCTGTCTTGGACGCCATCCAGCACATGATAGCTCATGCAACCTTACCCCAAAACAGCCTACTTTTCCTCCTTCCTTTTCGCCTTTTTCCATCGCGATGTTGGCTGCACTTCGGCTGTCGGTTTTGGCAACAAGCACGGTGTGCCAAAATGGCCACCGGTCCTCTCTCGTGCC
The DNA here is from genome assembly GCF_943734745.1 of Anopheles darlingi. Classification (NCBI taxonomy): domain Eukaryota; kingdom Metazoa; phylum Arthropoda; class Insecta; order Diptera; family Culicidae; genus Anopheles; species Anopheles darlingi. The sequence continues at coordinate 13,961,077 of NC_064875.1, forward strand.
ATGGTTTCGGGCGAGAGGCAGGCAGGGAAATCAATTCCGTAACCATGTAACCGGTACACCGGGGAGTAAGATTGATTAGTACGGCGCCCTCGATGGCCCCTCGAAAGAAGCGACGAAGCGGCTGCTGCCAAGTGCACCGGACCGAAAGCAGAAGGAGGGTCCACTGCAATGAGGATCATCGCTTTGGAAGGGACTTCAGCACCATCGCCGTAAAGAGTGATTTTCAAAAAAACGGGCCCCGGTGGGTTCGATAAAAGGGCGAGCCGGGATTTTATGCGAATTTGATTGATGCGCCCGTTGCGTCCTCTCCTCTGCAGCCCTCTTTTGGGTCAGTTTAAGACCAAGCAAGGAAGCATCTCCACAAGTCAAGTTCTTTGCAATCGAATGCCTCGTCTTACCATTCCCAGAACTTCCCAGATGATTCCGAATCCCGAAATCGCTGGAAACGCGCTTGATCGAGGCCCGCTTTTCCAAGAATGGCACGGCCACGAATCGTCGCCATCGTCGCCGTAAATGAGCTGGAAAATTAATTGCCGCGAGAACGAGTAAAATTCGTGATTTTCTAGAATTCTCGCCGTGACTCGCGATATTCGTCCTCCCCTCTCCGGGCTACCACCCTTCATTTGCAGACGGATCGCGTAGTTTGCGTTCCCGAGCGTTCCCTTGCGTCCTCTCCGCAAACCCGGAAAAACCCGTACCCCGACAGAGCAACATCAAAGAGTGAAGCGAAGGCAAAAAAGAAGGGGTTCGCGGAAGGTAGATGGTGTGCTTGGTTGGTGGGAAATTAGTTACGCCCTGAGGGCGGGGCGCATAGGAGAGATGGAACGATGAGCAAATTGAAATGGTTCGCTCTTGCTTCTCGTGTGCGCCCAGAGCTACCGAGGAAAATGAAAATGTTTTCCACGTGACCTTTTCCGCTGTGGCATTATTTTAGATAGGGGTGTGGAGGGGTGAAGGGGTTAGAGCAAAAGAGGAGTTGGGGCACATAATACATCTGCAGAGTGATCTTCAGATGAGCGTTTTAATTAAGCAAGCATCTAGCAAAACTGTCTTTGCCGAATGTTTGCCTCCACCCCGAAAAAAAAACACATTACGGATATCTCTTTCTTCGCATTCTATCGCGCGGAGTTTTCCGGGTGTTTTTCGTTTTCTGTTGAAGTGAAATGAGGTGTGGCCATGGTTTATTTCTGCCTTCGGTAAACGTTCTTTCCCCTACACTTAAGCACTCGCTCTAGTCTAGTATATTTACTAAGAAGTTACGCGTTATTGTGGATTAATGTCAGTTCAGTTCGACTTTCAATTCATCCCAAAAAACACTTCCAAGCAACTTGGTGCTTGGCCACGGCACGCTGGAAAACGATCGCGAAACCGTAAAGTCGATTCTAATCTACTGCGAACCGAGCAGCATAGAATTCTCATTTTGTGCTGTTTTTGTTCTGTTGTCGTCCGATGTGCTGAATGTGTGTAATCCGCCGGTTCTGGTCGGTGGATGCGCCATCATGCAACAGCTGCTCGCTTGTATGTGTGTCAGTTTGTGCGCGTGTATGTGTGTGTGTGTCTAAAGCCCTCTTTTAAGTTGTAAAGCAGCGCGCAGTCCCTGGTACGCTTTTCATTTAATCTTTCCGGGACCCATTTCGGGGGGTAATGAGTCCTTTGCCGCGGAAATAGATTTCACTTTCCACCATCACCACCACCACCACCAACGGAGCGCTCTTCAAACGAGCGTTTGCCGGGAAACGGTATTAAATCAATTTGTTTTTCCATCTTCATCGTCCTACTTTGGCGCGAGGCTGCCCGTGGCCTACGGTGCTCACAGGTGTACCACTCCCTCACCCCGGGGGTGACCCGGAATGGCGCGAATTCGCGGAACTCTTCTAAGCTTCTTTTGAACCCCGGACGGACGGATCGCTCCAGCATTCCTTCCTTTCTCGTTCTTCTTTTTTCGAGCGCTTTCTCTCGCGCCCGGCTGGCTCCAAACCACTGCCAGGTGCAGCAGGTTCCTGAGCGGTGGGGGTGGTGGCCATGTACCTCATCCCCATCGACCATGGGAGAGGATCAAAGTGTACGAGCGTCCGCTCGCGTTCGCGTTCGCGCTCGCGTTGCCTCGAGCTCCGAATTCGGTTCCTGCACGCTGTTGCCTTCCTGCCTTTGGTCGTCGCTTTCATCGAACCGGAAGAGGCTTTTAGCGGCACGACGGCCGGAAGACGGTCCGGGAAGCTCTGCTCGGCTCAGCTCAGCTCAGCCCAACAGGAAGGAGCGATCTTACAGGATATCGCTCGTTTGGGTGAAAAGTGAAATTCAAACCAGCACCACCCCCTGGGTGGGGTGGGGAGCAGCACCATACTCCCTCCTTTCCACACTACAGCGTGCTCGTGCGTTCACGTGCCATTCGCTGGCCGGAGAACTTTTACATCCACTTGCGCGAGGTTACGCTTCTTGGGGTGTGTGTGTATGTGTGTGGCCATGGGTAGTACAGAAGAAGCCCACAGCGGGGCAGGAGTGTTGTTAACGCAATTTCAACGAACTAGCTACCTTGCTACCTTGAATGTAGAGCATGTACCCGCGTAGCATACATGTAAGTTATTATGAAAAACCATTTACGTGTGAGAAAGCCAAGCCAAGGGGTTTGTTTGAGGTACGCTTTTGAGGTGAAAGACACTCCTTACTTATTGGATCCTTGTGTGCGTGTGTCTATGTGTGTGTGTTTGTGTGTTTTCTAGGGCAGGACTAGAGCGCGGAGCGTCCAAAGAGTGAAGTCAACTTTTATAGCCAATTTTCTCCTTCGATGTTACATTTTATACACTCCAGTTCTCCGGAGGCAATTACATCAAGGTTATCAAGTAGTTCCTTAAGATTCCAATACACTAATGCAACTTTACCGTTAAGAACTGTCACAATGAGCTTTCATTGGATTCTTTTATAATTGATCTTTCACTTATTCAGTCCAACTCGAAATTCGGTTGAAACTTATGACGTTTTACTGCATACCAAGTTACGTAATGCCAACATTGAAAATTACAAGACACCAAATGACAGCTTAAGCTAAGTCGATGAAAGTCAACCGCAACCGAAAGTTTCTATCGTATACTAGGGCGCCTTTGTATCTACTTCAAACCATTTTCATTCCCTCAATATTTCAATGCTGGAAAACCAAAACTTAATAACATCTATTCTCTGTTGCCTTACTTCCGAAGAGACGCAGCGTGCAAATTGCGAGACATGAAGACAACGTTTCAAAAGACCTTGCACACACACACAAACTCAACCAACCCAGCAGGTGCTCCACCTCGTCTTGCCAGCACCTCGCTTACTCGCGCCATTATTACCACAGCAATTCGCTTAACAATGACTTGAGCGCGACCACCGAGCGAGCTCATCGTTCTCGTCCACCTTCACTCCAAGCTCGCGCCTCTTCGTCCTGCTGCCAGGTGGAGGTACGAACACACACACACACACACACACACACACCTCTGGTATGGGGGTGAAAAACTACGTGTTTCTTCGCTTCTTCTCTGTCACGCGTCAAGGATCGATAAATTTCATGCTTGCTATCACTGGGTTGGGCTTTCCCTTACCTTCCTTTCCTGGTTTGGTGCAGGTTCAGAACACCTCACACCCCATTTGCTGGTTGGGGCCCACCGTCATGGCAGGTGCGAGGCTGAAGGACAAATCCTTTCTGACCCGGACCTGGGGCGGCACCCGGATTGAAGATGAAGTCAAGAGAGGGGAGGGGGACCCGTTTTCGAGGGAGGAGGCGAAGAAATTCGATTTTCCCACCGCAGCTGGTGGTTGTTGGCTGGCCTCCTGGTGCGAGGTGTGTGTATGTGTTGGTAATGGAACGATGTTTTCCACCGAACCCCTTTTCGCAAGTGCCTCCAGAAGATCACGTTCACCTCCTCCTTCTCCTTCTCCTCGTCCTTCTCCTCTGTTCAACTCAACTTCAATCAGTCAGAATATATGGCACTGGGCCGTTGTGGGTTCTGTCGCTGTCGTCGCTGGTGGTAGTGGTGAAGATGCTGTCAAAATTCCTGTACGCGAGCGGTTCTCATGCGGGGTTAATCTCTTCAGCACATGTGCAACTCACACACACACACACACACACACACACCACCGTAACCGGTTGTTGTTCACATTTCACTCCCTAATTGAATCATCGTTCGGGCGATGGCTCATCACCAAACCGAAGGCTACATGTGCGCGACATCGACCGGTAGCACTTCAAGGCTGATGGGCTGATGGGATGGAAGAAGAGGGAGAGCAAGATCATTGGGGGGGGACCGTTGTTTGGGACCAAACGTTGGAAGAAGATACCACCTTCTTTTTGGCTCCGATGGTGGTATGCAAAACAACAACACGTCGTAATTTCAACCTCGCACTCGGGGATTCTTTCGAACGCCACCATGAACCAGGCGCTGCGCGGGGATCTGTGTCATCATCAGCGGTGTATTGTTTGTGGCCGCACTGTAACATGCAGCTTTCGGTTCGGCTCGGTTTGATTGACACTCCCCTTGATTGTGTTTCGGTTGTAAGTTGGGCTAGGTCTGTGGTGGTGGGTCAATCTACCGCTTGTGAGTCATTATTGAGCATCATCGTTGTGTGGTATGGGTACCGTTCATTCCGTTCGAGTCAATGATAATTAGATTTTTCCGCCCGATTCTCCGCTGTGCAGCTTGTCGCTAGGCATTTGAACGCGTCGATAATGATTGATTTCAATGAGAGCTCGATCGGAAACCACCATTACATCGTTCTAGCAGCGTCTTGTGGGAAGTGTTGATTTGTGTTCACTGTGATTCTGTGACTGTGATTCACACTGATTCTGTTTTCGCGGTCAGTTGCCTTTGACAGATAGGAACTCGATGAGTGACAGTGTATTGCATTGGTTACGCGACCCGCTGCTTTTTTGTGATTGTCCTACTCGGATATACTACTGTGTCCAAAAAGTAAGCTGACACAGTGTCCAAATTGCCCGCGTAAATGGATATCTTTATTTTGTATTTTTTGTAGGTTGTCAGCACTGTTATTGATAACCATAACAAGTTTCGCGTCAAAATATTCACTAGTCAAATATTCACTTTGAGATACGTATTATTTTGTGAACTACTAAAAGTGATTTGTTCATTTTTCGCCATGTCGCAAATATTTAAGCAAAGATTTTGCATTAAAAATATTTTTTCTGCTGCAGCTACATCAATGCGAATGGTACAGAATGCCTTTAGTGACGATATTACGTCAAAAAAAAAATTTACTAGTAGTGCAAAGACCCCCAGGAAGGTCGGGAATGTTTTGAAGAGGAAGAACGTTCTGGTCGACCACCAACGTCAATCGATGCAGCTCACGCCTAAAACATCAAAGATTTGATGTAGGAAAACCATCGCCCATTTACAACAAGAGACTTTGCAGATGAAATTGGCATATCAAACATATCCGCCAATTACATTTTGAAGGATGTTTTTCATCTCAAGCGTGTTAGCGCTCGATCACGATAATGCCAATCCATCACACTGCGGTAGTTTTCCGTCACTTTTTCGCCAAAAACTCCACTCATATCGTTCCAAAACTATCATATGCGCCTGATTTGGTTAGATGAGGCTTCTGGTTAATCGACAAGCCTAAAATTTCTTTCCGGGGACACTGCTTAGACACGATAGAAAAGATTCAAGCCGCTGCAAAGAATGTGCTGAAGGCAATTCCTAAAGACGACTTTTTCACGTGTTTCGAAAGCTGAAAAATTCTTCGGCATAAGTACATTGTGTCGGGGGGCGGAATTACTTTGAAGATAAAAAAATATATTTGGAAGAAATATTCTGGAATTTTCAAAATAAATCTAATGTCACATTATTTTTTGGGCACAGTAGTATAATTGAATTCTTTTTGTGATACTAAAATACACTGATTTCATCAAGTACACTTTATTTTAAATAGATGTAGAGATATGGTTTACAAAGTATGGATCTTTCTAAAACAGTGGATAGCGTGGCTTATTAGCTCAAGGCAGCAAGTCCAATATAACTATAAGCTATCATGAAAAAATGAATATTACATTCTATTTTCCGTGTCTCTAAAAAATAATGGTACGACAAAGAATTGTCTCACAACACCAGCTACATTTGTGAAATTACAATCTATTTTGAGGCACACAAAGAACGTAGAGTATAAATGACATTGAAATGAACGATTTCTTGTGGATACACTGTTTGGAACTCAAAAGAAGGGATGCTGTTGCCAAAGATCCTTATAAGACGATGCCTTGTAAGAACAGAATCTCGAGCAATTGTTTACGGAAAGCAGTGATAATTAAACAATGGTTCTGCAGTTAACACAATTTCACAATACTGTGAACGATGGAAGCTCACTCTCACTCAGATTGGCTTCAAATCAGCCGGAAAGCAAACATTTCCCCCATTCTGCTATTCGCAAAGTTGGTTTGGCTTTTCGTTGTAATCATCTAAAATCCAATACAGAGTTGCAGCCAACACACACACACACACACACTCACAAAACTCCCCCACCCCTTCCTCCTCCCCATACAGTGCCTTCTTTTTCATATTCCGGGACACAGAAAATGGAAATGCTAGATGGGCCCCGTTAGTCTTGCTTACCGGTTGCGCCCACATAAATCATGGATGTGCTTTCGGCTATTCGACAGGAGGCGTGCGTGAATAATTAAGCATCCGCACGCTCGGCTCGGCTCGGCTCGGCACTCTCGGCTCGACCCATTAGCAGCGGCGACCACAAAAGCCACCCAAGACAAATCACGATCCATCCGGAGCAGGCGACTGCGCTCGTCCGGGCTAGGGTGGGCTTTTGTTTTGACCGCTTAAGCCCCTCCGGGGCTTTTCGCCCGTTCCGTCAGGCTTCCGCACGCACGGAGGCGATAAGCCAGTACACCGCCAGCACCAGCACCGTTTTAGTCTGGGTGTGATTTAATTTATGACCCACCTTTCGCAGCGCAGGTTTTTGCACAAGTGAAAGATCTTCTGCAAGACCAGCGACCAAACCATTGTCTCGATCGCGAGGAACTGTAGGCGTCGAGCTCGGTTGTGAGCTCAAAAGCAACCTACTTGCAGCCTATACCGAGCGCCTAAGCACACACACACACCTGCACGGCAATGTGAGACTCGTGAGTCCTTTATGACCGAGGCTTCCATTGTAGACCGATGGGTTTCGAGGAAATGGTGAAGTGGGTGGGGGATAAACTTGTGGCCAGAAGTTGGCATCCAGTCGCACACATATATCATCAGATGCAGATCTCGCTCCCAAATTGAGTGTATCAAATGGTGCGGTGAAGCGCTTCCTTCGGTCGAATGGCACTATCCGGTCTCCGGTGCTGGTAGAAAGTATCCCGTACGCGCTGAGTTCAAGCTGCTGCTGCTGCTGCTGCTTCAAGTGTCTTCGGATAGTCTTCAGGCAGAAGGCAACTTGCTAAATTCCAGGTATTCCTTGACGCTACTGCTGGTGCTGATGCTGAAACTATCCCGTGGACGGAGACTCCAACCCGATCCCGATCCCGATCCGATGTTCTCTGACGCCAACGCCGTTACAACGCCTTCAGCTGAAGCAAGAAGCTGTCACTTCCAGTGAACGAACGCTCGTGCACTAGAAACGTTTACTGTAGCACGTACCGTCTGTGTGTGTGTGTGTGTGTGTGTGTGTGTGTGTGTGTGTGTGTGTGTGTGTGTGTGTGTGTGTGTGTGTGTGTGTGTGTGTGTGTGTGTGTGTGTGTGTGTGTGTGTGTGTGTGTGTGTGTGTGTGTGTGTGTGTGTGTGATAGATTGGGGAAGGGAGCTAAACGGAAGCTTACCTTAGACACCCTTGGAGTAACGTCACATTGAATCTTCTTACCACTACGGTCACGCCATGCTGGAGTCGCACCCGTTTACCTGCTTCTCCTACACACACACGCACACACACACACTAGGACACGCCTGTCACGAGCAGGTATCTTCCGCCCGAAAGCCAAGACATAAGCACGATCCCATTCCAGGAGGTGCCTGTGTACGATGGTAGTCAAAGTTTGGGAAGCTGCTTGCCGCGCGGCACTTGAGGCACACGTCGTCGTGGTTCTCCATGAAAGGCTGACGACAATGATGATCATGATGACGACGTCGAAGCTTTCCATCAACGCGCGCGCACACACACATCATCATCATCATCGTGAGGCGCCATTTACAACAGAACCTGTTCCCTCCAGTTTTCGTTACCCACACAACTAGGACGACGACTCCAAGGATACGTTTAAGGTAGACAGAGAGAGAGCGAGAGAGTATGGAACGGTTTCCTCGGGGAAATCACGCATCAACCGCATGGAAAAGAGGGGGGAGCCTCTCCTGGCCTGGAGTGGGTGCCTGAATGGACTCTTTATCGCGGCCGGCCGGTGAGCAATGGGACATTTCATTTCGTTTCATTTGGATGGAACGCAATCGAGGGACGAGTAGTAGCGCCATTTTCCCCCCCGGCAGCGAAACTCTCCCGGGATTTCGTTGTCCTTGCCAGTCGGCGGCCATGGCTAGGATAAATCACGCTGATGAACATTTGGCACGCTGGCCGTGGGATTTTTGGAGTTTGTTTTTTCTTTCAATTTTTTTTTGTCTGGTTTTGTGTTGGTTGCGATTTTATCGCAAAAATCCTCAATAAATCTCACTGTGTTGGGCCATTGGAGCTCAACTTTACGAACAATGGCAATGTCTGCAGTACTGCAGGGAATGTAAACGAATGTTAAAAAAAGTTTGCTAGACAATTTGGTTTGGGAACTGCTTAGGATTTTAGTAATGAAATGAAATATAAATTCCAAGTATTGTTTCTGTAATGCATAACATCTACTTGCGGTGTACATGCAACACATTTTAACTGCACGGTTCACAGTTTTGTACCTCTGTTAGTATTACATCATTAGTACTAAAGTATGGTTAAAAAAAACTATTATCAATGAAATAAAACAAGTCCAATAGATCTCCTAAATTGAGAGCTGCAGTATCACTCGGTGAGGACACTACTGCTTCGGTCATAAGCAACTGAAACCACACTAGACCCCTCAGTGCTTAGCAGTGGGTAGCGTAGACCTATAAGCCCTCCGCAGCTGATACGGTCTCGGCAACACCCAAAAAAAAACCAACTCCGATCGTTCTCGGAAGGGTTCCTTACGAAGACTCTCGGGAAAGATAATTGATGAACCTTTTTTTTTTGGCCGCTACCACCAGTGTATCCGAATCCAAGAATTTCAGCAACGAACGGTCCACATGATGGTTGCGATAGGCTTGTGCATGCCCACCACCATGTATCGGTCCACCCGCGTTATATGGTTCGCTTTTCCGGAGGATCATGGATGCCCTGTCCGATACTGTTCGAGCCTTTACAGTTCCGGCAGCAAAGCCGGAAGCTTCGGTTTTGTGTTTTTTTTTTGTACAGAAATTTGTTTCTGAGCTGCGGTAAATGGTTTTCTCAGCGCACAAACTCACAAGCCCATTTGCCCACAAACGGCGGATATGATACGGGTAGAAAAAGCTGGTTCGGTTTTACATGCCCACCATAGAACCGATGGAGAGCCATTTTGCTCTCCGCATGCAATGTAAGATGCGAAGCAGAGCGCACGTGGGGTTAAATGATTTACATATCCTCCGTTTTTTTTTGTTGTTTGTGGTACGAGGTCGAACGTTTCTAACCGATCTTGGCTATGAAGTATCTTCATTTGCTTGCTGGTTTGAGCGAATCCATTCCATTCCGGTTCGACCGTTGGGAGCTGCTAGAACTTCATGCATTCCACTAGCCGTGTCTATGGTAGTAGATGATGATCAAAGATGTTTATCATCAACTACTGGTTCAGTCAGCTAACGAAAGAGTGAGTGCAATATGAAGTACGGAGTACATTTGATGTTCCTGCATCAAGGAACGAAGATGCAACGTTGCACATTCTCATCAATGATGGACGGCGTAATTTTTATCGGTTATTTATTGAGCATAATATCTAAGTTTAATCTGGTTAATTGAGGGTGTTAGTTATGAGCTGTTTCAATGTTTGTCGATAAAATATGAAGCTCCTTAACTTAAGCATATTTTACAACGTTCACCATAATGGAAGGATTTCCATATACTTTTGATTTGAAAGTACGCTGGGTCTCTCTCTCCATGTTCGATTGGACAATTATCTCTGATTATGACAAAAATTATCTTGCCAAATCATATCTTTGATTTGTTTTAAAAATCAGGAATCCTTGTGTTTAACTATCAACTTTTCATGACCCATCGTGAAGGGATCGACAGTATTCGGTAGAAGATAATGATGCAACGATCCAATTTAAAGCTTTAATAAAAGACACCCAGCACCAGCAGCAGGTGGTCTCTGAACCCACACGAATACTCGACTTCCTTAACTGTCACACTGTTTCATTAAACCGGAACCACTATGCTGCTCTTTTCTTGCACATCAGAGCCATTTCCATCGCTCACTCACTCTCTCTCTCTCTCAAACATACGCATACATACTGCTCCTCGTTCATGGTGTCTGATGAAGTACGTTGAAAATAATGACACCCAAGGATAGTATCGCGCACCGGTGACGAAAGAGCGTCTCGGTACCATCGACCGTCAGTGCCGGCACATCATTCTTCGCCCAAAGTTCATTGAAGCGCACGCAACGCACACATACACACACACCCATCCAGCGCAGTGGTTGTGATAAATTGCATTTTCCGGACGTCCGTCCACATCCGCCCGACTGATGCATAGCGTGAAGGATCGAATTGCGTTAAAAATGTTTAAAAATTGCCACCTACCCTGCCCACACGCCACTCGAGAATGGAAACAATGAGATGCGACCAAAAAAGGGGAGGGTGGAGAAGGTGGAGGTGATTGAGCTCAACGCGCGATCGATGGAATTGAGTGAGCATAATGGAGAGCGGCGAGGGTCCGTGACAGTGATGGATTAAATTTGATCCCGTGCGTCCCACGATGTGATGATGCGAGTGTTTCGCGTTTTTATTTTCTTCATCCTTTTTTTTTGTTTATAATTGTCGTAACGGTGTGAATGTGTCACCGTTCCAGTTTGGTTAAGGATCGGCTCCTTTCAAAGCATTGGGCTCGTGTGTATATCGGCAAAAACCAATCATGTTGATGTAATGTACCACGATTTTATATAAAGCAGAAATCCTTCTTATATTCACATTTTATATTCATTGTTAGCTGATCATTCAATGGCGAGCATCGGATTCCACCGGAACACTAACTGTTTGAACTAGGATCTTCAAAGCAAAAACGTGTCAGTTCGCACAATACACAACTAGCAAACATTCTCAAGAGAACAATTGTACTTTCAAATACAAAAGGGATGTTATCTTTTTGCTTGCATACCAGTCCTGCGCAAGGATGAAACACCGTCAACTAATAATATGTTGACGTGCTTCAATCCAGAAAGCATTGCATTCGATATGTGCATTCCATTTCATTCCGATTCAACGGAGGAGCATTTTTCCAAGAAACATTCAATGCATTTCTCAGACTCAGTAATGCATTGAATGCTTCTTGGAATGCAGTGTGACATTGCTTGCATGATGCATTCATCAACCATTTGGGTTGCTAATCCAAAATTGCATCCAGGAATGGAATTATCAGAACAAAGAGCACACCGTCTGTTAGTAACCTCATTGTTTGAATTAACATTAATTCTTCAGTATGGAGGTATTCAAGGAGTAGTCGGCATTGAGGTTTCAAGTATCCATGGCAAATAGACCACTAGAGGGGCCCTAGAACAGTCCTAGACTAAATGAAGATTCTGTTGATACTTAGTGATAGTGATAATTTCATTTGAAAAATAATCGAGCCAAAAATAAAAAAGTTAAGGCAAATAAGTATTAGAAGTTAACTTTAAAACCTTGAAAAAATATAATATTATGCGAACAGTTTAAATGACAATAATGCAAGATAAACAGCATTTAAAGATGTTACACCCATGCTTGCTCATCCTGTCCTGTCTAGCTTATGTCAACATGTCCACTGAGCTCCGTCGAGTGTAATGGTCCAGCGCATTAAGCGAAGCACCATTCTTAGCCCCCTCAAACATAGCATGAGGTAAATGAGACATTTGGATAGAATATTAGCGCACAAACACCGGCAACATATTGCAACGCTCTCTGCTCCTCTCTCCCTCTCTCTCGCCCGTCATCGTAACGCTGCTGCACACTTACACGGTACCATCTCGGTCCTTTCCACTCTCCTGTCTTTCTTCTGCGCCTCTTCTCGCTCATCTTGGCTAAGAAGCAACCGAAGCAAATGGTGCTTGAAAGGACACTCTTTTTTTTTGGGGGGGCAAGAAAGAAGAAGGGCACGCGCCCGCGAGCCTATGCGAACCTTTTATTAACCTTTTCCTGGTACCGTGAGGGTCTCGGTCTCGTTGTTATCGCTTGATCAGAAAACCCCCCGCCTCTCTCGGTGGATCGTTTCACGACGTAACGAGGCTCGCTGGCCGCCGAAAAATGTCGTTCGTTCTCCGCACTAATGACACCCTCCCGGTCCGAGTGCACCGTCTGAAGATGGGCAGCGACGTAAGCAGCCGGTGTCGGTGACAATCCGGGACATCTTCACCGGTGTCCTTTTCGTGTGAAGGGAGTGGAGAGAAGCTGCAACGAACTGCCTGCCTGCCAAGTGGCCCACTCCCTGCTTGGGTGGCAAAGGCCCACCCCCTCGTCTTGTGTGAGTGTCCTCTGTCTGTTGTTTCTGTATTAATTTGCCCGTGTCCATTTTCTCTTTTGTTTCGAAGCCTCTACTACTCTCGACCATTCTCTTTCGTCTTTTGCTCTCTCTTTCTCTCTCACACTCTCTCGCACACTGACGCAGACCTCCCCCTCCAGAGGGCAGTGAACTCTAGGGTGGGGAGGGGTGATGGCTTGCCATTTACGTCCTTCCGTTTTGCTGCTAGCAATTCCCGGGTGACAGCAAAACCATTCCGAGGGCCACACCACCCGTTGCGACGTGCCCGCGGGGCGGGTGCTTCAAAGCGCACTTCTGTTTCCCCCCAACGTCCCCACACCAGTCCGAGGTCTTTTGTCTTTGTTGTTTTTTTTTTTGAGAAGAAAGGGGCCCCTTTGACCTCTCCTTGGCCGTGGCGCTGCAGAAACATTATCTTCTTCGTTGCGGTACCGCACCGCGTATCGTCTTGTATTGTATTCGTGACCGGTTTTGGGGTGCACCCTTTTTGCCATGAAACATCTCCAAGGGCCGTTAAAGGGCCGCTAGATAATGGCATTGTCTATGAACAACTTGTTGTCTCTTGCGGTGCGGTGCGGTGCGATGCGGTCCGATCCAAGGGTCCTTAGGTCCGTTCTTCGGTCCGGTCCGGGTTGTTCTGTTAACTTTCTGGCCGTTCCGCGAGCCGTTGCCGCGGGGGCTAGCCAAAAGCCCCTTTTGACCACTCTACCTACCGTGGCCGCCGCTTTTGTTTGCTACTTCTATTTTGTCGCTTTCGAATGAGTCCCAAATTACAATTCGGTCCTGCGGGTCGAGCAAGAAAACCTCCGTTTCCCTCCGTACCAGTGTCCGATAAGGCTCTGCTACTGCTGCGTGAAGCCGAAACCAGAGCATGGGTCAAGCTCTACAGCATCCTTGAACATTTGCGTCCATCCGCCAGAACGCTGGAGGGTGTTGCGTTGAACAGAATAGAAAACATGGAAACAGTCAGGGCATGGAGCCATGAGCATGAAGCCAACGGTGTGCCAACCAACGGCAAAACAAAAAAAAGAAGTCAGCGCAAAAAGCAAAAAAATAACAACGAATATTCCAGCTCACAGTAATTAGCCGCAGTGAGCAAATGCAAATATTGGACGCCATTGTGCTGACCGGGGTAAGAAGATTGTTCGTTTGCCGACAGATTGACGATGCACGCGGAATGATAACAAGCCGCTTACTTTTTTGCTGTGGCATTATTGTGCAGTGCAGCAGTGTCCCGTGTTGTGCGTTTCTTAAAGCTAGACAAGCGCATCGGCTACGTACTTGGCATAAATGCACCTAGAGTTTTGGGAATCAACATGACTTGATGGAAAGTCTTTCAATTATTATCTTCAATTGCTGTCCAACACAACAATAGTAATTGGAGTAACTATTATTTATTGATTTATTCAGATTTATTATTTTTAAGTAACCTTAAAATACCTTTTGCAATGTTGTCTCTATAAACTAAAACTGTTGGTAAAAGATTATTCTCAAACTATCAAACTATTTGCTGTAGTGCGTAGTGTTAGGATCAAACAAAATAGAAACTAAATCCATGTGTCACTCTTTAAATGCCTCTTGCGAGCGGCTTTAAACCCCTTTCGGGCCATAGGACAAGGTTCCATTTTTGTGGAACATTAATAAACCAGCTCAAACACCAAGGGCACACGCCAAAGCCCAACGCATAACGTCCCGTTATGGCAAACTCGCTATCCGCCTAGTGGAAAATGAACATTCCGTGCTGCGCTTTCCCGCACTGTCTAGAAAACAATAGAAAATTACGCTGTTACCAGCATCGGCACTGGTGACCGACCGGAGCGATAGAACAAAAGCCACGACCACGAGAGTAATACTATTGTTACGTTCGTGAAGTTTTCCTCGTTATATTGTTACCAACCCTCCCGAAAAAAAAAAAATGTTTCCATTATTACAACGCGCCTATTCCTTGGCTTCAATTTGGAAAATGAATTCATTTATTTTATTGCAACGCTTGCCCCCCTCCCACCCACGGCGCATACACTACATCACTTCCTGCATCTTCCGCATTCCTTCCCTTTTTTTCGGTTCACTTTTTCACTTCCAACCATACACCAGGAACGGACCGGAAGCGAGTAGTCTCCTCTTCCTAGTGGGTAGGGGTTAGGACGGAAGTGTTCGGTACACAATTAAGGCATCCTCTTTTAGTGCACTCGGCGGAATTGTTGCCAAACACCTGCCAAATGCTTGGGTTATGCTACCGCCGCTGCTGCTGCTGATGATGCTGGCCAGCCAGAAGGTTAATGGGCACGGCATTATTACACCATCCTAAACCGTTGGCTAGCATCAGAGGCCTCAGGCGTTGGGCTCTGGGTGCGGTCCGGATGAAGCGAGGCAGCTCGTTCCGTAGCGCTTCTGCTCAACTTCAGCTGCTTTTGAGTGCTTGCGGAAGACGAATAGTTATTCTCCCAAGGGAGCACCTTCTACGTAAAGGCTGCTGAAGCACCTTCGAGACGATGCGCACTACCGAGAGAGGAGGAGAGCCGAGAACAGAGCCGCTTTTAAAGACGACCTTGCACGGCATGCAGCTGATGTTCTTGGGTCTTGGGTCTCTCTTAAAACATTATCCCCCAAGTTATTTCACCAAAATGACCTGCTATCGGTGGATCTGGGCACAAACACACACACACACACACACACACACACACACACACAATTTCGGTTACCTAGCACTAAGCAGCACATGTCGCTACTTCATTTCAAGTGCTTTAAAACCATTTCCATGAAGCAATTCAGCCCCCATTTTGCGGAGGTAACTCTTTCCGGAGGATTTATTTTGCCTTCGAGAACGGAATTCAAACCAAAATTTCCCTTTCTCTTCAATAGCATTTCAATGGCAAAAGGCAGTAATCCTCTTAGTATGGAAAATTTCGAAAATCCTTTACTTTCCGAACGTTGTCATCAACATTCGGGACATCGTTCAAATTGATCTCACGCTCATTCTGCTCAGCTTACCTCCTTCTTGGAATGTTACATCTACATGATCTGCGAGGATCATTTGAAATTCGAAGGCATTACCACAACAACAACAAAAAACACACACTCTCAGAGGACACTCGAAACAAAAATAAATACCAAGAAAAACCATCCCGCAGACAGCGACCGACCGACCAACCGACCGAGAGCTGCTGTCTGATGCTGTTTTGACTGGCTGTGCTTCTGGGAATGGAAAGGTCCTCGACCGCCCCCCGAATCGAATCGTTGCTCGTTTCTCGGAGCAAAAGCCAATGCAGAACGAACGTCTCCCACACTCGACACCGGCATCGTCAATTGGCCACTGAAATGCATAACATTGGGCCGAACTCAGCATAACATGCCGGACGCGTTTCCACAAGGCGGTGTACTAGTAGGGAACACACACACACAAGAAACGACCACCGGGAATGTGGTGCATGAAATGTCAGCACTTTTTGCAATGTGTCCTGGGATGCGGCCATCCGAGAGAGGCCGGTCTGGTGCTGCTGCTGATCCGGTTGTTTCTAGGGAAATGTACTTCGTTCGATTTATTCACTGTCATTAGGGGTCCCTTCTCTTCTTGGTCGCATTCTTTGGTCGCAGTAGCACACCAGCATCGAAGGCAGAATGTTGGAACCGAATCGATACAGAAACACATGAACCTAGTGTACCACGACGAACTGCTGGTGCAGGGCCTTCCGGTCGCATCGCATCTCGGAATGTATTGCGGTGTAATTTGAGCCGACATCGGAAACTCCCCGATCCGAATGCACCACCGTACCCGCAGGGACACTGAGGAGGCATCCTCGATAGCCACACTCCCACTGGAAGTCAATAACGGCGAGGTGTGGCTGGAGGAGGGGTTGGTCTGAGACGCATCGTCCTGGTGTCGGCATCGTGCTGTAATTTGCACATACCAACAAAGTTCCCCAGATCCTAGTACCCGATCGGAGACTTGTAGTTTCGGTTATTGAAATAAACGATCCAAGTAGTCCAGAGCCATCTCGCACGGAACAACAGCAGCAGAGTATCCCTTAGCAGCAGCAGCAGCAGCAGCAGAATATCCCCTAGCAGCAACAGCAGCAGCAGTGTAAGACGAAGCTACTTCGATTGTTTCGAAGGATTTACTCCGCAAGGAAGATTAGGCTATGAGCTCAACATGCAAGTACATGCTGATATACACTACTCTACTACTACTACTGCTACTACTACTCAGCGTACTCGGATCCCCACATGCTTTGCTCTCAGTAAACTTCGAAGAAAACAAAACCATGATGCTTCTGATGGACTCTTCTGAGCAGGCTGCGCCATCTTCTTGCTGTGCGAGAGGTGTAAATTGCAAATAGTTTCTTATGGCGTTCTAATCCAGATTACTTGGATTGGATCCCGGTATCGAGGTAAAGTGATATCGTGGCACGGTTCGGAGCACTGGAAAGCGATGGGATTTCAAATCATTATACTTTCTGCACTGATATGATTCGGACATGGTGGTAGTGACTTAAGTAAATTCCTAAAACAACGAACACAAACAGTATTCCAGAGTGCATTCCAGGCTTGCAATACGCTTTGCCTAACTCGTGCACAAACCACAGGCCACCTCAGGTGCCTTCTTGGGTTTGGTCTTTTGCATCGTATCGGCCGCGCCATGTATTCCAACGCTAAAAGGCCGTGATCGGACATGATAACCAAGCGACCGACCGACCGACCGGGAACACCACAAAACTTTTCCCTACACTTTTTGCTCGGGAACCAAAACTCGAGCCAAAGAATCGCACCACGGGTACCGGAAGCAGTGAACATGCAGCAGACCGACATGGACACACCAATGGACCGCCGACAATCGCTGAAAGTTTTCACCAGCACAGCACACCAGCTCCCACCAGGGCAGTGAGTGATTTGTCTATCGGGAGGCCGGGGGTGGAACAACGGAGATACCGTTGCCCGTTGCAATGGTGAAAACTGTGTTTGCACTGTGTAATGTTTCCGGTAGTCCTACCGTGCTATTGACCGTGGCCCTTTTTGCCGAAAAAACACATTCCGTTGCACTGCACCGGATCAGGACCGGAAGTGGGAATTGAGAGGATTCCTTTTGTTTCTGTTTGTGTTTTTTTTCGGTTTTTTGTTTTTGGTTTTCAGTTTTGTAGTTTGGATTTGTTTTTCCAATCGAATGAAGTTGAATGATAGGGTTCCGGCTCTCGGTGGGTGGTGGTCGTAGTGGTGGTGTGGTATGTTGTGTGAAATTGTTTGGACTGCGACTGGCACCAGTCCATTTCCCAATGGGGTGAACCAGGAGGCGATAACAATTTGCTATCGGGCCCGTATACGAAAGCACAAAAGCATTTCAACAAATAACGGAAATACTAATGGCAAACGAATACTATTACGTGCGAATGTTATTTGCCATTAAAAGCATTGAAATATTGACAATCCTTGCGAGAAATCAAGATGAACAGGATATGCTCATGCATGCCTTTTGAATGCAAATCACCAACACCAATGTTCATTTGCAAAATGTACATCGAAAGGTATGGTAGCTACCTCGGCTTAACAACACGAAAAAACAAAAACACGCTCATCATTAACATGATGGAGAGGCTGTCATTAGGAAGTTTGAAACCAAGAAGCTTCCACCAGTAAACAGCCATCAGCGACGCAAAAGTTAATCCGAAGACATCCCCCAAAAGTCAAAGGACCTTTTGACAGTCAGCACAGGACGGCAACAAGACACATTGTACTGTCTTGGTTTGTAGCGATTGGATAATGAGGCGTGGAGAAGGGAGCATGTCGGAGTGAAAACTTACTTGCTGGCTTTTGGTCTCGTTGCGCTTTCAAACACACACACACACACACGTATGTGTTTGTATGTGTGTCGTTGCGTTGAAGACAGCAGATGGAAAACGCATTTGGGAGGAAAACAAGATCTTCCATTAAGAGAACCGACGAGCACACACACGCGCACACTCACAGACACAACTATGTGAAGGGATTACCTTCCAACCCTCATGTTTCATGCTCCTTTTCTTTCACTTTTGAGTGTCGCTTTTTCGCTTTTTGTGCAACTAACGAGACAGTGATAATTTCATTTGGTGCACCACGCTCCGTGCACGCTTAGCCAGGCAGGCAGCAACAACCACCAAGAGCGCCAGAATGCCAAAAAGGGAAAAAGGAGAAAACGAACGGAATCATAACCATCCCACAATGGCCAACAAAAAAAAGGGCATACTTATCTCCGATTTTACGGCGCTTTGAACCTTTATGCTGGACGCTGAGCTCAGTCTCTGAGCAGCACCATGTGTGTTCGTAATCAGCACCTCGTTGCACATACTGCATCGTGCCCGTTTGGCCCCGCCACCGGTCAACAGTCCGATGACCCTTGGAGGGAGGGTAGGTTAAAGCATTATCCGAGCCTTAATCTGGCCTTTTGCCACCCTTCGTAGGGAGTGAGTGAGTGAATGCTGAATCGGAGAGCAACCATTCTAGAATGTGCCACATGCCACATGCTCGTCTGGGTGTGAGGTGGCCTTTTTCCTTTTTTGGGGTCACCAGTTTTTTTTTTTCACCATTTTCTTCTAGTCCACCAAAATGGTACTCCAAACGCGGGGTCATAAAGTGGATGCTCTGCGGCGTTACTTTTATGATGATTGCACCCGTGGCCACATTAAACACGGAGGCAACACGCCTCACTCGCTCGTCCAACATCTTAATCGGGCGCGGCAACCGCTTTCCGACAAGTCACGTCGAGTCGGGGGCATTGTTGTAATCCCGGGGGGAAGTGTGATATGATGTGGTACATAAATCAAATCATATCCAGGTCATCGACCCATTGGCAATCGCGTGACTCGCCACCAGCAGCAGCAATAGTAGCACAAGTGCAGTGCAGTGAGTCCGTTGAAGTGAACTAAGTTGAATTCAGGAGTCATTCGAGGGGAAAGCGTCTAGATAAAAATTGTTGCAGTTATACCCCTACGGTAACTATTGGGACCTATTTTCATATTCTCTTCCTTTTTCTCTCCCTCTCCTTCTCTTTCTTCTTCACAAAAAAAAAATAACAGTGAAGTTCCTGCGCGAAGTGACACCGTACTTCCGGAAGGCGAGCATCATCTCGGAGGTGGGCTGGGAGCTCCAGCGCGCCTTCCTCTGTCCGCTCGGTCCGAATGCATCGTCACCGCCGGGCGTGGCACCGCGCAGTCCACCGCGGGCCGACACACGCTACATCCCGCTCCAGCTGACACACTTGGCCCGCAACCTCAAGTATCTCGATCCTGGTGAGTATCCTACGCCTTGCTTCTAGCTCTTCTTAATTCTCATCATTCAGCAATGCTACATATATCGGCTGTGCGGAATCCACTACTCTTTCTAAAACACCCACCATTCCCTTTTGCCATAATATGCTCCAGAGCAGCTCCAGAGATTCCTTGTAATAGTTTCGTATTCTGATATACCGCCTTTTGACCACCACCACCCAGGAGCCAGAAATGGAATGGATAGTGAATGCATTAAAAATGAAGCTTACGACTCCGGTTTAATGCTGCTGCAGCATTCCTTATTTGCCATTCGCCCTTCACTGGTTTCCATCATCAACCGGCAACTAGTTCATCTGGATAGTACCAGATCCACTATAAATATTTATTGCTACTTATGCTTTTGTTCATTGCAACTGCTGCAAATGCAGCGTTTGGAGATAGATTCCAGGTTCCAGGTGCCCAGGTGCATTCCGGTTTTAGAGCTCCCTTCCCGGGTGCTTCGGTGTCACGGTTTATAAACCTCAGTTTACGGCGTAGCTACATTGGTGCATCGTTTTACATTACGATTACGAAGGCCTCGTAGCTTGGAAGCAAGGAAATGGAATATTTTATGGAAAATACGGTTACAAATTGGACGGTAGATTGATCATGATCAGTGCGACTCCCGCCGCACCGCAGCCTGTGGCCAGCTTCCCCGATTGCAACTTCCTTGGCCAACCTCACCAGTTGCCAATGCTATAGTTGGCTGTCGCCGGCTTAATGTTTGCCAGCTAATTGACGGTCTGCTCGGTTGTACTCGAGTCGGAACTCATTAAAACTATCTTTGCAGTGGCTTCCGGGCGAGGCGACAGTACGCGACCGTCTCATTCTCTCGATGTTCTGGACCAGACTAATGCTGCATGCACCGAGTCATCGTCATCCGTAGGCGTGCTTTCTCGTTTGTCGCTGACGGAATGAATGCCGGAATGGGATTGCATTGCATTGATAGTGAGGTGGATTCCGAGTATAGTAGAGTTGAGCTTGCTGAGTGCTTTCGCTTGAAGCGCATTTCTAAGGACTTCTCGAAACGTTTACATGCGGCTGCCTGTGTTAATCTCTCTGGCAGTTAATCATTAGCATTTTATGTGGATGCTCATTTCGCACCTTGTCAATCATCATGGAGAGTGATTGGTTGGTCTGAAAATGGAAGTCGAAACCGATATAGCTTACTTCAGCACTAACGAAACGAGGATGGAAATGAAATTAATAGAGACAGTCTCTTTGGTGCATGTGGAAGTAGCAGTGACTGCGCTCATTTATGTATCACTTCAGCGCCCGTTGAAGTACGATTGACTCGAGTGCATCATTGCACGCTCTCTCTCTCTCTCTCTCTCTACTTCAAACCAAACTCTACTTCAGCATCAACATCATCGGTAACGGCAGCTGCTGACGGGCGGCTGGTAAAGCAAACACACAACATCGGTCTGATCCTAGTCGATACTTTGCGTAATTT
This sequence comes from Anopheles darlingi, assembly GCF_943734745.1. Taxonomy (NCBI): domain Eukaryota; kingdom Metazoa; phylum Arthropoda; class Insecta; order Diptera; family Culicidae; genus Anopheles; species Anopheles darlingi. The sequence goes on from NC_064875.1 coordinate 13,982,499, forward strand.
ATTTCCATTGCATCCAGCTAAATATTTTGAACAAACATTTCCCTGACTTAAGCTCGCCATCCTCTTCGCAGTCAACGGATATGTCCTGCTCTGCCCGTTCCTTCAGCTCTAGCATTCAATTTTGTGCAAAGCCAGACCGGCAACCTGTCGGTTCAGCGACCAAGACGTCAACTCATCGGAAGGTTCGAGAAAGTCCTTCTTGGCGTCCTGATGGATTCGGCAAACTGCTAATGCTCCGTAGCATCGGGAAAAGGATCGAACGTACATCATGATATCATGACGGTCATGACGAATGGTGAATGCGCGAATGTTTGACTAAAGCCTCACTCTCCGCCAGCTTGTTCAATCCTGGACACCGTGTTCTGCCTTTCACATCCCCCTCTGTCGTGTAATACGAAATGAGTTCCGTTTGATCGACAATAAATGAAACGCATCCCTCTTCCCTTTAGATCTTTGGCCATCTTGGAGCACAAAGTTCGGTTTAACAGAAAACACTCTAATGCCCCTTTTACTTGCACTTTTGCTTTCTTTATTCCTCTACATTTTACACCCGCCCGGTGGTGGGGTGAGGGTAATTTATTTTCTGTTCAACTCACCCTTACCACTTTCCCCCATTGACAATACACATTCGAACGAACGAACAAACGAACCAGAACGCTGGCTACGGCTCGAAAGGATGCTCCACATATCCACCTCCCCACCCAGCCACCCCTCGTCGGTACATTTTATCAACTGCATCCCATCGGTTTGCCAGAAAGATAAAACCAAAACGATAAACGGCGTTCGATTGGATGGGCGTTGGGTTGGGGCTGTTGTTGTTCCGTTTGTTTGTTATGCCTTTGGCTGCTACCGGATTTGCTCGGAGAACGCCCCGGGGTGTGGGTAACAGTGACAGTGCCCCCGGTTGGTCGTAATCAACAGCCTACCATCCTGCTACTTCTCCTCCCCCTGTACTGGGGACTGACCGATGGGTCCCTTGATTTACATTACCATTTCAGCACGCCACGTTTTTAGTGCCGTTATCGGTGAGCCGGGTTGAAAGGGGAATTCTCTGGGCAATTTCTGATTCAATAATGTATCCAGGCATCCTTATCACGGCATATTGGGCAATGACGACAGACCCTGTCATTAGGTGGAGAAGAACAGCCATGGGTCGTTACGATGAAGGTTTGTTAACGTATTTTTTGTTTCGCCTTTTCTTAAAGTACCTTTGACGAACCCTAACCTTAAAAAAGGAGGCTTTGGTTGCTTCGGCTCAAAAAAAGGCTTATTTTTGACGATTTTTAGTGAAGAAACCATTCAACTTTATTGTTTCAAGTGAATGTCATATTAAACTACAACTTTTCAAGAATGTTTAATAATATTTTGGGAAAGATTTGATCAAAGCTACGTTCATGGCATCCAATCTAGAAAGGAAAGATTAAAAAAATGTACTTTTTGCGGTGCCCATCGTAGTCTGGTGCTGGATCATCAGAAATATACAATTCAATACTCTTATATTAGATTATCGTTTATACAGGTAGCGCCGTCGAGTTTTTGTTAAATTTGCTATTTTTCGATTTTTGGTAGATTTTTGAAGTTGCAAATGTAATGCTTTTTTCAATATTGACTCAAGAAACGAGTTTTACATAATATTTAAAAAAAAAGTATCAACAATTTTTGCGAAAACTAGACTTGACTACCTGGCAAATAGTTCACAGATTATGTGTTCAAAATTTCAAATCGATCAGTCCAGTAGTTTTTATGGTACGATTGGCACCGACTTTGAAAACGCATGTTTTGGGAAACGTGATTCAAAGCCTTGTATGAAAGACGGATTTTAAAAAATCAATATCTTTGTCAGTTTGGCTTCGATGGATCCCAAAATTTTCCACAATACTCTTGAAAGAATAAGCACTCATTAAAAAATGTAAAAAGTAAATGCGAAGAATGAAAATAAAATACCGAAGGGGGGCTTCTTACACTTACAGAGTGTTAAAGAGTGATTAGACAATTTCAGCTCGCGCCAAATCAATCGAATTTTATATGTAAATTCATTTATTGTTTTTTTTCCTTACAAAGTAACGAAAAGATATCCTTTTCTGAAGTGTAAACTGCTCGCTAACTCATACATTGATCACTGAATCCCGCCCCGGACCGCCTTTACTCGCAAAAGTACCAAATCAACAGATATTTATAATGTTTATCTAATGTCAGCGCATATTGACATGCCATTGAGCGCACACACACACACGTTGACCACTGACAGTGATTGAATGAGAGGTATCGGTTTCCTGATGGGAGCCCCAAGTACAGCAACGAAAGTGAGTGTGTGTGTCTGTGTATGTGTGTCGACGACCGGTTCTGGGCGCCTCCATCCATTGGCAACCAGCGACCTGGCGCCTCCATTGCAAGCATCGCAATCATCGAGTGTTCTCGACGACGACGCGCTGCATACCGCTTGCTTGACCCGGGTAAACCCAAGTGCAGTGCCGTGCCGTGCAGTGTGGAGAGCGCTTTTGATAGTTCCAATTCCTGGCTGGCACTCGATGCTAACGAGCACCTAAACTGTGCCACAAAATATTGTTCGGCCCCGCGTCTCGATGGCGTGGTGTGGCGTGGCGTTCGTGGCCTGCCAACCCGAAAAAGTGGAACACACAGCTGGCTCCTGGCGGGCGTCGTGCCGCATCGTGCCAACCAGCCAGCCAGCCGACTAGCGTACATCGATGTATTCGACAATCGATCGGCAGCAAGCGGGTCTCGAGGCAAGGTCCTCGCCGCTCGGACCCTGCAGTGGCGTCTGCGATGACGATGCTGCAACACTGCAACAACGGCAACCGAAATTAAAACAGTTTCCAATCGATTGGTCCAGTTTGGTGTGGGGTTTGGTGCAATGGTACAATGGCCTGGCTTGGCGTGGCTCGCGACTCTTTCACAACCGCCCAACTGTGACCGAAGCAAATAGGCTCTGGTCTCTCAATCAACGGACCAGACACTGCCGATGGCTGGCATCGGGCATGCCGGACCGTAGGCGTAGCTGATACTTCCCTAACCTTTCTCTTTCGCTCTCCCACTTCCGAACACTACACCATGGCACCGGTCACAGCAAATGGTAAAAAGCGTTACCAACGGCGACCGGCTACAGTTTAATAATCAAATAATGCCGGCGTTGTTAAGCGGTGTTGGGCCTTTGGAACGGCATGGTCTCTCTCGCTCCCAAGGGGTGTCCATCCGGGGGCATGCATTCTGCAAAAGGTTATTAAGTTGTATTGCATTCCATTCCCGCCTAACCTAATCTGACTGAAAGCGAACGCTGGAACCAGTGCAATTACTCAATCCTTGTGGACGATTGAGAGAAGTTTAATGATCAATTACTACAACCGCTACTTCATGAGTCTTGGGCTGAATTGAGAGATCGCCGAGAGAACACAAAAGGATTCTCGTCTCGTCTTCCATATCGTGGCACGCGCTCGTCTACGTCAAATGGATAAATGAGAAAAGTTTGGCAAATTTGTCAGCTGCAAAAGTTTTGGAAGCGTGGCTATTATCCTGAGCGACATTTTCGACTGCATTTGGTTTGATCGAATTTTCATTTTCTCCACCCCTCCGGGTCGGCTTGATTGTCACCATCCGAAACATTCCGAGCACAAAATCGTAAAACAGCGAACAAAAAGAAGTATCCCGGCAAACTCGAAATCGAAATCGATCAATAAAACGCTCAGCCTCTCACGCTTCAAGCCCTTTCAGCCCTCAAGGATTGTGGATCACATTCCGCATGGATCACGAACTTTATTGCACGACATCCGGTCCCACACCACACACACACACACACACACACGCCGTTGGGTGTCAATGTCTTTGGTTCATGCGGTAGCATGCTGTCTAGATTTGTGTCTCGGAAAAACGGGGGGGTAAGGAGAGCTATGTTTGGGAAAAAAAAACTTTTTGTGGACGAAGGCGGCGGCGTATGAGCTATACTCATTTGCAAAGGCACACACACACACACACGCGTACAAAATTCGATTCACAATTCGATGGAGTAGAAAACTTTGCAGACAAACGAAACTTATCCCTTCCAGAGCGCTGTTTGAAGTGGTCAGTATCGATTGCTAATAGGCTAGGAGCGTAATGAGCCCGAAATGGAAGACCCTCTGCTACGGTGCACAGGGACTAGTACTTCCTAGTTCAGTTTCAACTTTCAGCCGGAAAGATGGCCGGCATTTCTAGTCACATTTCTACTACTGTGGTTCGATCTATGAATGCATGAGGGATTTCATTCTCTACAAAGCAATGGAAATTGCTTTTAATGAGTTTCTGTCGAAGATGTTGTATAATGAAGAGATGCTGCTTGGAGTTTCTTCCCTTCACAGAAACTATATGATCCCGTTAATAGCAAAAGACCTGATCCTGATCTGTTGTCTGATGGAATGAAATTTCTTTCAAAACTCCCATACTGAAGATTATTGACTTTTCCCTTCAATTCAGCTTTGATCGACATTTCGTTCTATTCGCCACTGCCACTATCTTCAGTCTTGGCAAACAGGAATAGCTCTCCGTATTGTTCGCGTATCGAATTTTATTTCACTTTTCCTCCCGCGTCCGGCTCTCACATTGCACGGAGCTGGAAAATTGTGGAGCGTTTCCTGCTGTGAAACGCAACGACTACAGCACCTCGGGAAGGGACGGCATGACGTTAGCAGCCGTCAGCGGAGATCAGCGAAATATGCTGCTGTCAGAACTGCGAGATGCGGAGTAATTTCCGGTTCTACGTACCGTACTCCTGTTTCCCGTGTTCCATGCTGAACACTGATCCACTTTCCATTTTTTTCCACTCAAATATTCCCTCAAAGGTACATCTTTACTCAATGCAATATTTGTACGGTGAACCACATCCATCGCTAGCCGCTGCTAGTGAATGAATTCCAACCACAAACTACACAAGTTTGCAAACGGTGCAATTGAATGATATGCAAACATTGCAATCGAATTATACGCTTAGCATTACACATTCTAAACCAAACATGCTTAATGGATGAGTTGTTCCAGGAATTCATTATGATTTACCTGCTACAACCACAAACAACCGTATTGCAACGCTCTGCATAAGCAACAGCACAAGTTACTATTTACTTTTCAGAACCGCATTTCCCAGAAATATGCAATGCAAGCATCGCTCCCTGAAAGGTAATAGTAGCACGATGAGAGAGCACACATGAGGCGCCCTTCGCCTATCTTGTGATCGGTGGCAGAAGGATTAATAAAACTCCAGCATCGTCCCCCCCATGAGCCATTCCAGGGCACACAACGTAACATCATAAACTCACGAACCGAATCGCTTTCGCTTCCCATTCTCTTTCTCTCACCGATTGTTATTATGGCGAGGCTTGGCTGAAGGTTTTGATCTTAAAAAATTGATGCAACGATACCGTTTACACACACATAAACACACACCCCTTCCTCTGCTGTAAGTGTTGGGTGGGCCAATTTGGAAGGGAACACAAACCAGCGGCGACGAGCAACAAACGCCCCAAGCCTGAAGCCCTGCTTCTTCCAGGACGGCTCTCATAAACAACATCATGTTGCGATTTTATCTGCCCATATCTTCGGGGATTAGGTATCAACCAGGGTAGTGGAAAACCGACCAACCGACCAGCGGCCGGGTGACAAAATGGAGCAGGGGGAGGTGCGTCATGTATCGGGGAACCGTGGTGAATTTATTGCAAATCGAATTTCTCTTCCATGTGCTTCGGTCGGTGTTCGGTCGACCGGCATGGTGATGGTGTTGATGGTGTGTACTGTTCAACATTTTTATCTTCAAACCCAGTCCCATTTTGCTGTTGATTTGGGGGAGAAGCAGAAGAGCGCGAAGAAAGTATCCCTACAACAAGGCTTGACACCTTTTGCAGCACCTAAATACCAGCAAAATTCGTCTGGCAACTGTTTGACAATATTCTACTCCCGTTTTGAGTGCATTCTCATCTAGTGCATCATGGAGTTGAGCAGTTCGTCACATGCACATTATCTGCTCATGCAGCTAATGGCCACTTTGGAGACAATCGCAACCTCACGGGCGCTCTCTCAGGAGATTTCCTTAATTACTTTGCCACGATGGATGCTTACAGCGACCACGTTCTATCATATTCTGTCGTGCGTAACGCACCAGAAGGCACCGGGCCCGGTTTAACTCACCGTAGGTGTCGTTGTTGTTTGCTGGCTCTGCGCGCGATGCAGAATGCTAGACCGGTCCCAGGTTGCCGGTGGTCCCAGACAGTAATTCCATTTCGTCCACTCGTCGTAATGGGCGCGAGTTCATTTCATTTTCTTGACAATTTAATTTGATTTTGCACACAGTAATTACCGTCAACTGACACTACTGCTGGTTGTTGTGGCTGCGTGCGCCTCGTAGCTCGGGTTTGCACAACAACTGCACACCCGGGAACGGGCAGGGCCAGGGGAAGAATTAAAGGTGAAACGTTTCACAAATTAACACTACAGTCTTGGCAAGGTTTTTGGTGAATTGGCTATGATTAAGGTGAAAAGTTTAATGTAAAACCGTTGTCCCTGCGATTGCACCAAACAGCGGCACAGGTTTGCGGTGTCTATTATAGGGTGAAGTGGTTTAAAGAGAAACATCACTTGCAGCATAATTACTTTCTAGCCAGCGAGCTAGCGATGCTGGAGCTTATTAAGGAGCTTGAGTAGCTCTTCTTGTAGCAGCAAGGAACAAAGAGCCCCGCCATACGACCGAGGTGTCGTTGCATTTTAATCTTTTGATAAATTAATTCTCTTCACATCAATTCACAACACTTGGCCCGGTGGTGAACGATGGCAGCCGCGACCACCATCGTCATCTTCCTGCCTCTATACATCCGGTTTTCCGGGAGGGAGGACCTGATTGGCCTCATTTGCATCCTTTCCCTGTTGTGGCTCGATGACGACGCGAACCCACCCCATTCCTAATCGCTCTGCTCTTGCTTCCTTGCTTTGCTTTCAGAGAACCGCTGCATAGAGCTGCACTCGCCGGATGGCATCCATTCGTGCATCTTGCGAGCGATGGACCCCCAGGAAGCGACCACATGGTTCAACGCGCTACACTCCGCCATCGGGAAGAGCACTCAGAAGGCGCTGCTCGACGCGAACCGAGCCCTGGTGTCGATCATCGGTGAGCTGAAGCACATCGGTTGGCTGAGCCGGCGGAGCGGTGGTGAGCAGGTAAGCAGAGGGAGAAAGCCAATGGCGTGGAACGTCGGGGGGAAAACAGAATATAACCACCACAGTGATGCTGCGGGCCCCACGTAACGCAACGTAACGCTTAAGAAAAATCGAGTTGTTTTTCATGCAAAACTGCCTAACTTTAGGCGAAAAACGAAAATTTTCGAATTGCCTACTTAATTTTTCGAGCAAAAAATGCTCATTTCTTGCGATTTTTTCGGGCTTTTTTACTTTTTACTAAACTACAACTTTTGAAGAATATTTGGTTGTATTTCGTAGAAAATTTGTTGCCAATTACGTTCATGGCACCATATTCAGGAGTACGTGTCTTCGAAAAGGTGTTTTTTTTCTGGTGCCGATCATAGCTTTCTACTCGAAATATACAAATCAATATTCATTAGCCGTGGCCACACGGGGCGAAAACTCTAGCGCAAACGAAAAAATTAATGCCAAAACGTTTACGCTTGCCGTTTACATGCTGTCAAACTATTATTGGTCCGTGGAGCGTAAAACCTAGCGTAAAAGCTTTTTGCAAACGGTAGGGCTCGCAATATGTTCTTTTTGTGGTTTACATCGACAGTGAGTGATCATTGCTAGTGTATTCAATCCTTTTCTTCAAAAAAACGATTTTAATTTCCTCAACCCGGCCATGTAAACATATCGAAGCGCAAAAGTTTTGGCATTAATTTTTTCGTTTGCGCTAGAGTTTTCGCCCCGTGTGGCCACGGCTATTTGTTAAATTATAAAATTATCCAACTAGCCCTGTCAAGTATATTTCAAGGTATTTCCATTTTTTCGATTTAAGATTCAAACTTCCACTGTCCAAGAACAACCAATACCGCCGCCAAAAGGATGTTTTCCTAAAAAAGGGGAGGGGCCGCTTAGCCTCAGATGCGGCACACCTGACCTAAAAGCATGCACCACTCGGTAGCGAAGCACCACTGGATTTTCTCGCGGAAATAGGAGCGAAGGCTTCTCTGATGACAGTGTATAGGGAGAATTTAATTGCTGTTATATGCTGTTACGGTTAAATTAACCTCCACGGTTCCACGGAGGGCGAGAGCTGTCGCCGTGAGTTTATTAAGAATTTGTGTTCCCGGCAATATCGATCGCCTACGAATGGTTCCGTTGTGCAGCTTCGCTTCAATCACTAAGATTGATAAGTCCTTCTCTTGGAAAGCATAATTTCTTATATTAAACCAGAAGAAAAATTCCTAGAAATCATCAAGTTCTTAAAGGAGAGAGTAAAAAAGATGAAAAATAAAGAAAGTAAATGTTCAGTTATTGAAACCATCCGTTGTTTCAATGCACTGCAACAAGAAAAAAAAAGCTACTGCAACAAGAAAAAAAAACAGTAAACCGGAAAATTATGTCTCTAGCGAACTGATCTAATAGCTTAACGAGCTCATTGTTAAGCCATATGTTTGTCTCGCCAGGCACCGTACCAGCTTTGGCCCTAAGTCATCCAATCATCCCCTTTAAATACACAGAAAAGAAACCCTCCAGCTCCCCCCAAAAATGGCACCATAAGGGACCGGCAACAGCAGAAGCAATGGCTTACATTAAAGGTACCACATTTCAATTGACCTATCTGCGTTCAGCGAGCCCGCCAATGCACTTGCCATACCGCGCACTGCATTCCTTTTTCCAAAACCACTACAATAGCTGCCAAGGGACATAGACGAGATAGAGAGCATCCCAAGGAGCAACAGCAGCAGCTGCTGCAGGTTCCGTCTTGATAAACGCAACAGAGAAATGGGAAAATAACGTAGCCGAAAGGCGGTGCGACTGGGGAGGGAGTCCTTTCTCTCCCTTTTGCGGATCACCACAATCGTCCAACAATCAAGCTGAGGGGGGGGGGGTCTCTGGAAAAAAAGCAAAAGCAAAAGAACCGAGGACGTGGCAGGACGTGTGCTGTGCTATGCTGTGTGTGTGTGTTTGTGAGGTGTCGGTGCCGCATCCGAGGGGATGAGGGAAGAAAGAAAACTCATCAACTTTTATCTTCGGATTTTATTTGACCATTGGCGTCAAGGCTTGGACGAGAAGACGAAGTTTTCATTGGAGTTTCTCCCTTCCTTTCTTTTTTCTCCCCCTCCGCTCTCCCCAGAATGGACGCTCGAGCTCGGAAAGCTCCGACGAACTGGACAAATGGCAATCGATTTTCGTTGCAGTAACCGATCGGGAGCTACGGTAAGTAAACGGCAGCCACCCTCCTTCCCTTCTTTTCCAAACGCGACGACCAACGGGTTTGGCACACGTTTGCACTTTTACTTTACGATTGTTCCCACATGTTTCTTTCCCCACCCCCCGAGGCCCCTTTTCCACATTAGTCCGCCTAGTCCTCTCCTAAAATCGCTTCCTTCGGCGATTCCTAACGGGAACTTCCCCGATTGGCTTGGTCATCACCGCGCATCACCGTGCACGGTAAAGGGAGAAAACTGGGAGGGGTGTTGAAGGTAAATTGAAACTAGGATAAGAATCCGAACCCGCTGGACCCAAAAAACCATTCACATTCGAACCTCACCATCAGCTCGGCATCAGCGCGGCGAAGAACCGATTCGTCTTCCCTTCTCGACTGCGTCACTGCAAATCGAATCTAGCAATCCCCATGGTTCCCGGTAACCAGGATACCAGCGGATGCTTCGCCTGCTGGTCAAACCAAAGTAGATCATCGTGCAACGTCGTGCACCAGCTGTGTGAGTGTGCGTGTGTGTGTTGGGTGCTACTGCTACTGCTACTACCCCCCGGTCGTCAAGGATACCCCCGTGAGCAGGCGGGTAAAAAAAACTTTTCCAACCGAAGAAAAGCGAAAGAAACGGATGCGGAACCAGCAAGCGCTGGCAATCCGGCTTCCGACCAAATGGACATGGACATGGTAAGGGCAGAAATCATCTCCTCCTGCTAGATAATGTCGGATGGGTCGGTGTGCGGAATTGTTTCTGGAACCCAGACCCAGAGAAAGCGTCGTCGTCTCTAGAGCCCTCGGTGCGGTAAGAAGATTCCAAGATTTACCGATAGACCGTAGAACCGGACCGTTTGGTGTCCGGCACTGGGAATGGTTGGGATTTATGGGGAACCAAGCGTTGTCCAACCTGTCCATTCGTATCTTCATCATTGCTCGTGGGACACAGCTCAGGGGGGGAGAGACAGCTAAAGAGGATTATTATTTCTCTCCCCTTCGTATGTCGTCACGACGTTTCGGGGGAATTTCTTTTCCGGATTTTCCACCCAGATCTGCGATGGAAGTGACGGTAATACCTTGGAGCCTTCTGTTCCTTGGGTGCAGTTGTGGTTCAACAATCTGCCGTCCGCGGGTTGCATTGAGCATAAGCGTACGCATGTCATGTGTTGCGCTCCCCCACACTCCCCCCCCCCCCCCCCTTAGTTATTTCCATCGTCATTCTACTGATTAATCGCGAACATTGGCCAGGGGTCCAACGGAACGAGCACGGGCACCGTTCCGGGGTTCGTCTTCCATTAGCCTTCTCTAGCGTCTAAAACGAGGCGATTAGTCACGAAAGTTGACTCAACCTCAGCTCAATGTTTGTGCTTGAGGAGCGAGCGAGCAGGGGCAGGATAGCTCCGTAACTCCCGGCCCCGACCATTCCACTGTGGCGAGCGTGTTAAGACAGTTTTGCAACTTGCAGCGTGGCAGCGCAGAACTTTGTCTTGCGTTCGAAAGGCAAAACTTTGCACGATGGGAATGACGATGCCGCGGCAGTCGGTACGCCGGAAACATCTCAGAAAACATAGAACCACCCCCCGTCCCGAGGAATGGGTGGTGGGGGACTGACAAACTTGCTTCCCGGAACCAAAAACCCAAACCCAAACCAAACCAAAGCAAGAACAACACATGTCCGCTGTGGTATGTGTGGATGGAAATGGAAAGTCAACATAGGGTTCCCGGGGCCAGGCGTCCGGAACCTCCAGGAGTGAGTCTCACCGTCAACCCTCACTAGCCAACGGCCAACAGAAAGTCTTGGCCCAAAAACTTAGCCTTGGTTTGACTTCTGACCTCTGTCACCGACGTCGTCGTCGTCGTCGTCGTCGTCGTTGTCGTCCACCGGAACGTGATTATGTTCCGGCCGCAGCATGCTTATGCTAACATCAGAAAAAGGTTCCCTTCCCTGCTGCACCCGCGCGTTCACGCAGAAACTTTTATCAACCACGCTTATCGGGCGCGCGCGCGCGCGTTTTATCCCGTTCTTTGTGAACATCGTCATCGTCGTCGTCGTTCTCGTGGTGAACAAAACCCTCACCCCGGCAATGGTGGGCGATAAATTACGCATAAAATCTCGCGGTTAATAAATGTTTCGCCCATTGCCATCGCCAGACACACACACACAAGAACAATGGAGCCAGCGCAACGATCCTGCGATCCTTGGTAGTCTCGGATCGAAACGGGGGCGTCGGTGTAATTTTACAAACCGTCCACCTACCAGTCAGCATCACACGGATCAGCACCCAGCGCCAGCGTGTGTTTTCATGTCTTGCAAGACGCATGCAGGGACTGTGGCGCTTATCTTGCCAAAGAACGACGACGACGAGGATAAGGAGAAGAAGGAGCTACGAGCGGTTTGGGGACGGTTTATGCGTTGGAACCTGAGATGAAAATTTACATTCGCCTCCACAACCATTGTGTGCCAGTCAGCAGGCGCGCGCGTGTGTGTGTGTGAGAGTGTATGGCTGTGTATTTTGCGAATTTCGATCGCCGTTTTACCGTTCCAGCCTCCCGAATGTGGAAAACCGATAGCCACAAGACTTAATCCAATTACTCATTCCCGGTTCGCAGGTTCGCAAGGTCGGTTGCAGGTCGGTGGTTTCCTGCTGTGTCACGACCAGAAATTCCAGACCCAAGAAGTCTGCTTGTAACATGTAACTAATATTTATTCATTTAAAGTATAACGCTTCGCTCGCGGATTATGTTATGAAACTCGCCCGTGTTGAGTTACAGTCCATTCTATTATATCCAACATTAAAGCGTTTGCTTATGAGTAAGGGAATCAATTTAATAGTAATAAATATTCAAAATAATATTCAGTTGAAGAACATATACAATGGATAGTAATTTAATTTATTAGTAATTTTGAATACTACAGTTACAGACAATTACCTGGATGGCATTTACAGATTATGTCCTTCATCTGGTTAACATTCCTAGCTAGCATCCTCGCCCCGGTATGCCGACTACACACGTCTGCTGGGGTCTGATCTGATCTGCATCCAACCGCGACCACTAAAACCACTGACCGCGACACCGTCCTAGGAAGGCCAATCGAGCGTAACGGCGCAACAATTCCGGCTCTGTGGTGACACGAACCACCGCCGCCGGTTCAAATGGACACATTCTGCAGTAGTACATGCACAGTACATATCGCAATCCCCAATACCATCAGCCCCACGAAGACGACTCATTAGGAAACCGTACCGCGTGCCGCACTTGCAAACTTGCTGTGTCTTCGGCCCTTCGACTAACTTCATTCCCAGCCGGCCCCAACTCGATCCGAATGTGTAACTCCGGGTGAACCACCGGCATCCGGAGCCACTTACCGAATGTAGTCCTCGAATTGTGTGGGCTGTGATGATAAATTGGATCGCTCTTGCTCCCGGTTTCGGCTAGTTACGACCGTCGCCAACTTTGCTAATTGACCGTCGGTTGACCGCACTCCGGTTCCACTCCGTGGAGTGGAGAGGAAGCGATTGAAGGGCCCGCCGGGGTACCGGCGATCGATACGGCAGCGTGTGTTTGATAATTAATATGAACGCTGGAGCGGAGTGCTGGAGTGGTGAGATGCGATTGGAATGCGTTTGCCGGCGAATCCGAGAGGTGGAGGAATTTGTCAAGCATGTTACCGATGCACAGGCATCGGATCGGTATGCTTTGGGCACTGTTGCGCTCTTGATCTCGAGCCACTTCTGGCCTTTGACATCGCATAGTTGTGTGAGATTCCTGACCAAGGCACACATTTCTGGGCAGCTCGAGCTGGAGACATTCTTTCACCTTCTGCATCGCGATTTGCAGGTGGACGCTCAATTGTTCAACTTAATTTACATCCTCGCAGTGAAACTCAACATCGTGGCCTAGCGATGGTGACATATGGTGAGACGAAGCGTTTAGCTGAAAGATTCCCGGAAGCGTTCCAGGATTGAGATTAACGCGGATCACCAAATATTGTGGATTATTTTATGACAATAATTTTTGTTTTTTAACTTTCTCTATAACGTACTAGCTGATGAACTATCGATACTCATTTGCAGGAGGCGATGCCATGCAGCAGCATCCTTTGATTAGCGTGTCACGTATGGTTTGGTTTGGCCATATGCGCCCAAGATGTTGTAGTTGTTTATGCATCCTTTCTGTGGCTTCAAGGTTCAGGGTTTTTCTTGACTGTTTTTTAAGATCCTTCCTGGAACGAACGTCATGCCATGATTCTCCTTGGGACTTGGGTGCAATGTTCACGCAGGGGGTCCAACATTTGTTTGTTTACATAACCTCTCTTCTTTGCATGCATCCCAAGGGAAGTGTGTATCAGGGCAATCTGTGCGCAGCATGTTGCAGTTTGTTTGGTCTCATGGCAACAATGAAGGTCTATGTTTTATGACGTTGTTATTACTTACAGCCTACTTTGTGCGCAAAGGTTATCCTTTTAGAAAACCGGACCTAGACCCGCATATGCGCACATTTGCTGTTTCTGGCAGGGTTGTAATGTGCTGATTCTGTAGAGATATGAAACATGTGGTAACAGTGTGCGAGGTCACTTTAACTGCGTACATTTTATACCTGGCTCGTATGTAGCATTTGATTCAAAAAGTTAAATGGACCTCAAACTTATTGCAAACTTTTGGATTTGTTCTAACACGTTGTCTATCAAGAAACAGAATAATGGCTGCTGTTCAATACTTTTTCCTAAGCTGTTCGATATTTGAAGGAAGAGCCATCATTGCTGGAACCGGATTTCACTGCTCTTATCATAGCAATCATAAGAATTGTTTTCATGCAATTTTGCGATTCAAAACAACAAACGGAAGCGATTGAGCCGGATCTCGTGTATTGAACAGACATGGCAATTATCTTTCCGGCCATCTTTCCACGGAATCGGAATCAACGTTGAATCAACAACAGCCGAACGTCTAAGCACCATATCTAGCGTCTCTAGCGTAGCGCATGATAACTTCCGCATACGAAGGACACTCCTTCGGCCGCAAGAGACCGTTCCGGATTCTGTCAGGACAGTGAGCGGTACGATAAATGTCGGAATAGCAAACGGAAAATGGGCAAAAAAAAACAAGCGTTCCGACTCATCGAGTGCGAATAGTGAATTGTGGTGCTTAAACCGCAACTCACAATCCACGGGACGGGAATGAAGAAAGAAAAAGCGTCGGAACGTACCGGTAAAGCTCGTTTCCGGAGCGCCGCTATAAATCTCGAGTCCACCGAGAAAAACCGGACCGGAGTAGATGGTGCGAATGAATAATCAAAAATGTAAATATTTTCCTGTCTCCATTCCCAACGCTACCAAAGTTCTGCTTTGCGCAATAAACAGCAGTACTCGCTCGGGGATAAGTTATCGCCCCGAAAGGGAATTCGAAGTGGATTGAATCGAACCGTTGAAACGAAGACATGATAGATGTGATTTATCTTATTTTTAAAGCAGCTCGATAAATGAAGGCCGCTAAAATTTCCTGGAACAACAAATCTCTACCTTCTCTCCTGCTTCTACTGCTTCATCTAGCTTGTTTATACCAACATCAACGATGTTCCGTGAAGTGACCTGTTGCAAAACCGTCGGTTCCAGGATAAGTTGCTTATTAATTCAATTTGCTCTATGGAGAGCAAACCACCAGTGGATGAGTAGGAATTCATCGGAACAAAATGCTAGCTAACTGCGAGTTGTCACTTGCAATTCATTGCACTCACTCAGCGGCAGAGAAGCGACCGTATGACGGCTACACTCGACGGTTGCCCCAGGTCGCCGAGTTTTGCGAACCATTTTAAAGTTGATGCTGCCTGAAGGGACTCGAGAGTCCGAGGGAAATGGAAACTAGATGCCACGACACAAAACAACTCTCGACACGGCGTCCAAAGCGGCCATTCGAGGCCAAAAGAGCAGAGCAGACAAACGCTGAATCAACCCAAGTGAAGTGCGACCCAAGGGTCGCGAATGAAGTCGCCCCGGAAAAACCAAGCTCCACACGAGTGTTGTGTCCCCTTCATTACTGTCAACATTAGTGTTTTGGTTTTATTTTCGTTTTTCTGTATCAAGTCCTTTGGCACTCACTTTCACATTGGTCCTTCCTGGGGTTGAGAACTGCTCTCAGGGTTTCATTGCGCCATTATTGCGGAGCATTTTCCGTAGTTCTGGATTACGCTTTCGGTTTGGTTTCCAGTTTCTGGGTTGACAGAGGTACTTAACATGGTCGAAAGCGTTGACGTAACTATTTAACAAGAAGAGAGCTCTCTATTGCATAGCAATTAAGTTTGCCAACACTTACAACACAGACACAGTCTTTTTTGCTTGTTTGCTTATCATGTTTTCGTATTTCATTTTATATTCTGATTCTTTCGATACTTCTTTTATTCGTTTGTTCCAACTGTCCATAGTGTTCTTTATTAACCAATTCTTTTACTTTCTTCTTATGTTCATTAGACATTTTCTTTATTTCGGCAGCTAAAATGCTTGCTGTTGTTAGCTTTTCTGCTCGGTTTTTTCGTTCATGGTCCGGTACCTTCTTTATGGTTTCTTGCTTTCCTTTGTTCAACAGTTATATTATTCATATCGCGAATTGTCCCCAGAGCAAAGCATGGATGGAGAAGAGTGGAGAGCCACATTTCTAATCGAGAAACAATTTTCCTCGGCTTTTTTCCGGTTCCGTCTGCTTTCTGCCCTCTGGCCTGTGAAACTGGGGTTGGGTAGCCTCATTAGCAGATCAAAGTTTAGTTTCAACAATGTTTTTTTCGCCCAGCGTTTCCGTTGGGCATGTCCCGGTTTTGGTATATTGTTCTGACACTGTGGTTTGTGTTGTGCTGTCGCTGTCCGAAATGGGAATCAGATTCTTTTCTATCCTCTACTCTTCGCTTTCCTCTTCCTCCCTGTCGTTCAATGTGTTGCACACTCCGTCTCTCTTCCTTTGTCTTTTCCGTTGCCCGGGTTCCCTGCTTTCCGCTGCAATGTACTAACTTTATCATTCGATTTTTCTATTTCCTCACGCTTTTCATGGTTCTAGCTTGTACGAGAGCGCTCCCTGGTCCGTGGAAGCCTGGAGCAGACCGTTCGAAAGCTGTCCCCTGGTGGCCACCCGTTTGGCCGGTGCCGGTAACACATCGACCGTAAGCTCCAACTCGGTAGGTGCTCCCGTGCTCTCGTGCGATCGCACGCTGGGCTTTCCGGCACTATTTTCCCGGCTCCATCCTGATAATCGGCCGCCTGCCGCCTGTTTCCCTTCCCCAGAGTACACACTCGAGCGTGTTCTGCATCCGGTGCGGTACGACCAGAGGCGTCGTCAGCCATTGGCTGCGCTCCGAGACGAACCGCGATATGGCGACGTGGGCCCGGGTGCTGGTACAGGGCTGCCATAATGCCATCATCTGCCAGCGGGAGTTCTCCTTCCGCTGTCTGTTTCAGGTAAGTGTTTCCTGTCGACGATCCGGTCGGCAGCGAAAAACCATTAGCCACCCACGGAGCCAGTGCTCAGAGAGAGAGAGGTGCCTTGTGGCATAATGCGTTTGTTGAGATTGAGCCTAGCGAGTTTATCAAATGCAGAAAAACCTAGAAGAAGCTGGAAAAGTGTTGCATCTAATCTTAGCCAACATTTCGAACCGAGATATTCATCGACGAATCATCGTTCTTGGGCAAAAGCATACGATCATACGAATTCTTCTATTCTGTTTTGTTCTTTTCCGGGTGACGTATCCTGCGTGCTTTCTGTTGTTTTTTTACTACCTGCTCATAGTAATACTCGCATCGTACGAGATGCTGTAAACTGAAGAAAACAGCAATCGAAAGGATGGTACTTGAGCGACTGAAACAGATCCTTTTTTCAGTCATATATTGATCCTCTGCAAGATCGTTTGTTGTCACGGAGTATACTGGGTTTTGGCGCACAAGGATCGTGTTAAGTCCTTGGGACTACGGAGAAGACGCTGGATAATGTATTACCGACTCTCTACACGGGCGCGAGAAAGCTGAAAATGAGATGAGAATGAAAAAGGCGAGAATGTCAAATCCCATACATTTGTGACAGCCTACTTGTATCTTTACATTTCCATTTGTATGGGATTTGACATTCTCAACTTTTTCATTCTCATCTCATTTTCAGCTTTCTCGCGCCCGTGTAGATGAAGTGTTACATATGTTTTTCTTTCCTTCCACTTTCTTTTATGCCCTCCTTCGTGTGAAGATAATTATGATCTTTTCTTTCATTTCGCTTGGCACGTAATGAAGGTGTTTGGTTACAGTAATGTCCTGTGTCGTGCAATTCTCATCATCTCGAAACCTCGAATTGGTGATGGATTCACAAAACGAACTCATACCCCTTAGGACTTTCGATCATTTAACTGAAATGGATTAAATCACTATCCGATTCGATTGAGCACCTCTACACGCTTTGAACACCTGCAAATGTACGCCGTACGCAATATGCTATCGTGCTGTAAAACATGATGAGTGATAAGCACTGTCGACGAGGCACTAGGATGGCCGATGCTGATTCGCGCTAGTTTTTATGACCTCTGCAAAACGTGCTCGTATTATATCCTGTCTGCGGGATTTTTCACTATCTCGACTAACCACCAGCCGACGAGTTGGCCCGGACCGAGATCGTCCGGTATCTCGTTTGTGATTTTATGAACCTGCTGCGACGTGCTCCACTCAAGCAAATAGTTCTGCAGGCATCAGGAGTCAGGAGCGCCCTGATTGAAGCAGCTGAACATTTGCATCCGTTCATTGCAGTAGCAGCAGCGAACCTCCAATCTTATCTACCGTCAAGGATGGTTGTGCATGTTTCAACAGAAAGTACTCGTTTGCTTCCCTTTACAGTGGTTTGCGATGGGTAAGACCGCTAGTGTGTTTCAAAGCAGAAAGTGTGTATAAACTATCGGTATGAAATAAAAATATACGGTTCAACTTTGAGCTAAAGCAATCACTTGGTGATGATCTTGTTCACGATAATAGGAACAAGACTTGAATCATCCATTATGCCAGTTTTCCATTTAAAGCCCTTGCCTGCCTTCGAATCGCTTTCCGCTCATCGGCTGACGCAATCCAATCTGTTCCGTTATGGCAAGGGCCGGATGGCACTGATCGTTACACTAACGCGCTTGATCGATTTAACTTTAATATCCAATTTGGGCCCACCGGTTCGTCTACATCTATTCATTAAAGCATCCTCTACCTTCGCCTTGGTTGGTGAAACTACTATCAGCCTATCAAACCACCAAATGTCCAATGCATCGAGGTACTATCGCTTCTATTGAAGCGCTCCCCTCGATAATAACCTTACGACAGTTTGTGGTAAGGACCATTCCGGAGCGGAAAGGGGTTTGGAATTCGACCAACTTTTTTTTTTTTTGCCTGATCGAGTCCGCCGGGCTAATCGTCTGTTTCCGCTTCCTGCAGCGGTGGCGCCATGGGGCTTGTTCCAGTTCCAGCTCATGCCGCGCAAAATTATACCTCGTCGTCGTCGTCGTCGTTCGCGGAAAGTGCCATAAAACACCATTTTCTAACAGTGGCCAGGCTAGGTGGCCAACCTCTCGCCAGCAAAAAGGCTGCAAATCGTTGTGGGGCCCAATAGCCCAGAAGTGTTTCGCAATTTCCGGTAAGCGGGATTAAAAAGCCCGCGAATCGAATTTTGAAGCGTTTGCACGCGGCGGCTTCCCGCCAAAGTTATTAATTGCTCGATAGTCGCTCCCCACGCCACGACCATGGCGCGGATTATGGGTTTTTCCCACCGGGCCACCGGCACTATTGGGTCACGCACGTACGGCCCAATCATACAGTGAAGGAGGTAGGCACCAGTTACAGTCCTCTTTCACCGGCATGGAATCTGGTAGTAACTCCTGCCAACTAGTAATTCCATTTGTGATACACTCGATCGTGGTCCACGCTGGTGGCACCCCGACACCCTGTGTGGACCCCCACGGAACCGGAAATCCGGGTTCGATAAGCTATTTTTAGACACTGGCGCCAACAGTGGCAGGAGAGGGGTGAAAATTACTTCCGCCAATGATTAGGATGCGCCATCGGCGGATGCTCCACGTATTAACGCCCTTTCTCTCCTTCTCCTTTTGCCATGTTTTTCTCGCGCTTCCAGACACACACACACCATGAACCTGTTCAGCGTGTGCGAGTCTGCGCGACAAAATGGCTTCCGAATAATCGAAGCAATCGCGGTGTGTCGCGGTTGCTGTGACTCGCACGCTCGCCAGGAGGGAGCTACTTGGATAGCGTTCATGCCATTAGCAAGCGATGCACTTCCCTTCCAATCACCTGCAATGGCGTCATGCCATCGCCATTAAAGCTAATCGGATTTCGGTTATGCCCCTTCCGTTAGTAGCGCTCGACATGTGAATGTGTCCCGGAGCGGAGCGCAGCGTGGGTGGATAATTAGTTTCCAGATCATATTCGATTACCGATAGAAAATCTATTTGCGCGACAGGATAGTAGCAACTCAAAGAAGGCCTTTCTTTTCTTGCTACTTTTGAACGTTTCGTTTTTATTTTGTTTGTCAAGCAGAGCATTTCAGACACTCAAGTGAATAACAACTTAAAAATGTGAATGTTACCACTACCAGGTTAACCACATGCATACTGGTCACGAATAGTTCTCATCGTGTCGATAAAAAAAAACTTCGTTCGAAACCCTTTCGAACCGATGATCGTACCAGTGTCTATGCGAAGACTTCCTCAATAAACCCAAGAAAAATATTCAGAAAACTGGCGCGAAGAATCATCGGGAAAGGATTCGGAGCAACAAAGCTCTGAAAACCAATAAACCGTAACCCACGCATCGTAGATTCCGTCGAGAAATCCCTACAAGCGAAGGGGCTATTGGCCTGAAGATGTCTAGAAAAGGAGAACTGAAGGAATACAGAACATGATAATGTATTCGTTCCAAAGGATGTTTTCGTTCTGTATTCTGTTCGCTCTTACTCCGTGTTCTTTTCTTCCTCATGCTGTGGGTCGTTTTCACCATCTTCCTATGGTTCCTGCATTCTAGATCCATGTCGCGCACTCCGCTTTCCACGTTCCTTCTCGTCATAAAATGTAATGATGCGACCAACGCGTTCGTTCTACCACACGTTACGCATGCATTTGAACCGACGCGTTGCGTCTTGCAATTGGTTGCTGCATAATATCGAAACAATGTTAATGCGACCGTGACGGTTGGCAGCTTTGTCAACCTACAGCGTCAGCAGTGGGTGTTCCAGTCCCAGGGACGTTGTCTCAAAATGTCTCCCGGACTTGTATTCGAATGAAATATGATGATTTTTTTCTCTGAAACACTTGAAACAACCCATCCCATGGGAATGTTTCCGTGTCGTGATCTGTGACTCAGAGAGCATCATTCGAAGTAAAACTTTTTCGGGAGGGAATTAACTACGACAACTTAACAAATTATCTTTGAAAACGAATAGATGCTTAGATGCATTATTAATTGATGGCTTATTAGGATACAAATTAAGGCTAAGTTGTTTATACAACTTCTCAAATAAATGCATTCCTCTCACAGGTTGATTTTTATATTTTCATCTCTAGTGAAGTCACCTATAGCTTCCTCAATCATTCATGCATACCATCCCATTGACTTCGAGAGCAAAATCTCAGCAAAACATTATGCCACCGCTCGGAAAACCAAAGAGAGAGAGAACGATGCATAAATCATGCAAATGCTCAATGGTAGTATACCATTGCGCCCCTTTTTTCTAATGTTTTACTTCCGTTTCTCTCTCACCTGCCACACAGGGTCGACCTTGTCAATTAATAGTACACCTGGACCGTGGATTTACGCTGCTGGACAGTGGTCTCGGTCCAACCTCGAAGGCACTCTGGTCGTTTCCGTTCGACAAGCTGAAGGGCTCCGCAGACGACGGCAACAAGCTGCTGTTCCTGGATTTTCTCGGCCCGGACGAAGGTGGTGAACTGGTGAGTGCACTCTGTGACATCCGACATCGACATCGCTTACCACCTTTCGCATCCTCATATCCTCTTGTTTCACACAAATCTAATCCGTCCGTCCTTCCGTTTGCTGTAACACTCTGGGAGCTGTTGTTATTTCCCTCCCGCCCAAGGACTAACCTTAACTTCCTTCTTTCCCTTTTCGGCACCGTTCGTCGCCCCATCGTTGCAGGAACTGGACATGGAGTGCTGCCCGAAGCCGGTCGTATTCGTCCTGCATAACTGTCTGTCGGCTAAGGTGCACTCGCTGGCCTAAGCACATGCTGGTGGATGTCAATGACGGACACACACACACGGAGACGGAGACACCTGTAGCACCTGGCCAATTCGAGGCAGTTCCGATCGACACCATTCGTCGACATCCATTCGGCCGGAGCGTCCTAACCGTTTGGCACATCTACACACCGAGCTTCCGTTCCGTTCCGAAGTAGGGCGGTCCGAAAAGGTGGCACAGTCCACGCTTGAGCTCCACTTTTACTTTGATGTAATCTGTAAATATGGTCCGCCACCAAACGTTTCACCAAAAAGCATCGTCAGACACTTCCGTCAGTTAGAAGGGGGACGGAATCGCATAATGCGCTGCGGTGCTCTCTCAAGGATTTATGCCCCGGGCAGGGATAGAGCGGTCAGCCAACCACTCAGTCAGTCAGTCAGTCAGTCCGCAGATCAGTCGTTTCAGGTAGTGGTTGCGCCACTAACTTGAGTGGAGTGGAACGTTGAGCAAATGTTTTGTTTTCTGTTACTTGTTTGCACCGCAGGGGGCCACAGCGCCGTGTTGTTCTGTTTGTTCTAGTTCTAGTAGCGTTGTGCCGGCTTGAAGTAGAGTAATCCGTTCCCAGGTACAGAACTGTTGGCTGGTGCCGCAGGTGCCGAATGTTAAATCATCTTCTCGCTAATCTTCTGTTCCATTCTGTTTTCCCTAATCTTCCTTCTTGATGCAGTGCAGTAGACGCAACCAGTATGCAGTTGGAATGACATCGCCGTGATGCGCAATCCAAAGAATAGAACATAAACTGAGAAGTACGATTGTGTTTGAGGAAAAGGAGTCCAGGTTGATCTTATGCATCTGGTCGTACAAGTTATTTAAGCAAAATAATTCTTCCTTCTTACCGTTTCTTCCTTCTAAACCGTTTTAGGGGCAAAATCTAAAGATTTTCGTTTTTCAAAATTACATTCCTGGGTAGCATGGAGATGTTCCCCAACCTTAACGCCATCTTTGGCTTCCAATTTGGTGCTCCAAAAACAGATAAAAAGAAGAGGCTTGAAGGGTATTAATCTCAGCAGCACAATGCCCCATCCGGCAGTTCAATGATGCTTTATTGATTTTCAAACTCTTCTCGCCGACTCATTAAGCAAGCATCAGCAAACGTTGACCGGCGTGAGTCACTGTACCCTCCAGTGCCACTAACCATAAGCAACTCACTTCAGTCACAACTTTCCACCAAACGCATAACACAAAGGAAGAGGAGTATTTAATTAAAAGCAAGACAAGAAAGTTGCTCCGAAACTTTGTCCTTTACAGCCCCCGCCGCTGTGTAAGTGTGTAGTGTAGTCGCTCCATCACCTTTCATTCTCGCTCTCTTCTTACGAGTCTCCGTCTCGACAGCAAGATCAGGGACATCTGGAAGATGGGTTACCCAGAGGAAAGTTTACCCCGGGCCCTCTAGAAAGGGTTCTAGTATACGCTGAACCTGTTGCGGACACTGCATTTGCGAAAGCGCATTTTCCGTGTGCAAAACACTCCCGCGAACCGCTGGCCATTACGTGGTGGAAAAGTTTACATTTGATGAGGCAACTCTACTCGATGGAAATTATCATCGGTATAAAGGCGAGCAAGAGGGAGAGAGAGAGAGAGAGAAAGAAAGAGAAAGAGAGTGAGGATAATCCCTTTGATGGGATGTCATCGTCGTGTATTCAAGACATCCGACATGAATCGGTTTTAGCGCATCTTTCGTATGAAAGCGAATGTCAGTACACTAAGTACAAAAGCAAGATCCTAGCTTCGGTGCTTGCTAATGATGGTTGTTCACTAAAAATGGCGCTTATCTTACACCTCCTTCCAGTGGCAGCATTACTATAGAAAGTTACAGTCGAGTACTTACTTTGAAAATGAACTTTCACAGCGGCCAAACGATCCTGCTTTGGTTTGAAGCCATGGTGGACACTAGAAGAGCAACTGCATCCCTTTCGCTCAGGCCCCTAACCTGACAGTCTGTAACGAAACTTTCCTCTCGTCGCACGAAGTTCACACTACGGCAACTTTAGCGGCCATCATTTTAATTTAATTAATTAACGGCTTCTTCCAAGCGATAAGATGCAGTGAACCGAGCCATTCACCCCTGCAGGAGCTGAACCGGTGGCGCAAACCGGTACATAATTCCTAGTCTTGATTCGCTGAAACCTATCTCCTCCCCCCACTGTTTAGCCTTTTCTATCCTTTAGGAAAAATTGATAAGCAATCGGCGTTTGTGAAGCGTGTACCATCGTACACCAAACTGTGTTTGTTAAACCGTAATAAGGAAGGCAGAGATTAGAGTGGTAAAAAGGCAGAACCGGAAACCTGTTAAGCAATGGCATTGGAGCTTTCCTTAGGTAATCGTTTTAGGAATGAGAGAAAAAAGATGGAATCGCTTGAAAGCAATCGCGTGTATCTGGAGACTTGGAACGGGCCAGAATGCTAATGCTTGTTTCATGACAAAGCCAACAAATCGAGCTACTCGAGGGTGAATTGTGGAGCGTTAAAATTTAAAAAAGAAACCCCCAAACTGCATACCATATTTAGCTCCAGACTACGAGCACAGACTGTCGACGAGATGGGATGTGATCGACAACTGAACGACACTTCTCATCCGTTGTCAATGGCAACGATTTGGACATTTTCTACTCACCGTGGACTCACCGCTTCAGGCGTGCTCGACATCTTGCCCGTGGATCAAAGCAATCAATTTGCAATTAAGCGTGCATCGGAGGATATCGAGCACCGGGCTAAGTGAGCACCAGATGGGAGGGCTGACGAAGAAAATGAAGTAAAAGAAAATATCAAAAAACAAAAAAGGAAAACCAACTAGATAATTTCCCTCTCCCTCGCCTCCCAATTTCCCCCTTACATACATAAGCATTAAATCATATCAACTTTCTAGAACACGAACACACACACTCACAAGTAAGGGCGAGATCGAGAATCTCGCGCGAAAACTAGTCGTCGCAACGATCGGCATCGGCGCTCCTTTGGCCGTGGATGGGCGTGCGGAGTTACGCTTCAGAAACTACTGAAGCAGCGAACCATCTCCGAAATCGTTTTCCCCCTTTCCTCTCTTTACACCGTTTTTACCCTAAAAATCCCACTAGACTCCCGGAGTATAGTCATCAGAAAGAAGAAAATAAGGAGGAGGCACGTGAGTTTTTCGCGAGCAACGAGTGAATGTGTTGGGGCAAGGGGGAGAAATCTGGGTATTTCTGAGAGAAATCGTACCTACAACACAGCTTAGTAATATGTAAAGTAATATCAAAGAAAGATACAAACATAAGCCCCCACACTGAGCAACTTTCTTTGTATCATCGTTCTGCGTGTTGCATGTGTATAAAACGTGATGATCCTTCGACGGTAGATAGAAGATCATGCGATGGAAATCCGCGCGATGGAAAGCTCACCTTCAACGGTTCCCCCGCCAGTTGGTTGGTGTCCCCCCTTTTTGGTGGGCTGGGAAACGATGTCTTAGCGCAGCAGCAGCAGCAGCAGTAGAAACAGCAGTTAGGTCTCTCCATCTCTTTCTCTACTCCATGTATTTATGTGGTAACGATTTGGGGTGTAGAGGAACGGCGCGCCTACAGGAAGTCATTATTCGAATTTTGAACACTAGAGCCAAACAAAGGCCAATGTCCAACAAGGCAAACCCAAACCAGAAAGCATCCAGCAACACGGACTGGTTAACACGGATCGACTAACCAAATACACCGAGAGGACAGCAGAACGCAGAACGTGCGAATTCAAATCAAAACATTTACATTAGAAACCCCCGGACACGCTTCCGGATACAATCGCAACAAAAAAAACCAAGCAACCCAATTGTCGAAGGTGAGATAAAAGTGAACACAGGTGAAACCATTATTGTGTTGTGAAAACGTATCATTAAACTGGTAGCAAAGTGGAAGTGTGGAAAATGTAAAAGAAAACCGAAAATCATAAAAGCGGCGCGCGGTATGGCGTGGAAAAGAGGGTAAAGAGAGGACACACTAGAAAAAAAACAAACCTGCACACAATACACACGGTGAAGATCTCCGATCGCGTGCGTGTTACGTGCTGGTGTGTATGATTTGTTAGGTTTTTCCTCCGTTTTTTGTAGCTTGTAAGATGCGAACTGTAAGTGTACAGTCAAGCGCAGAAAGAAAGCGAGAAAAAGATAGTCAGAGAGATAGAAGGAGAGAGAGAGAGAGAGAAACAGAGTAAAGAAAACTGGAAAATGAAACTAACACATCTTAATAAAAGTACGAAACGCACGCGGCCAACATGTAGGCAACAATGTGCGAAATCGAACAAACCAGAAAGTGTAACCAGCACGTGGCAATGTCCCGGTGTGTGTGTGTGTTTTTTTTTCTCTTCTATTTATTACACTCCGAAACGGGTACTCATCAATCGGGTTTCCAATCACGAAAAGATGTTGTAACAGATCCTGGCACTTTTTTCTATTACACTGCAACAACACACAATAGACTCATAACCATGATGCCACGAAACGCTCCGAAACCATGCTCTTGCGCTGCACTCCAGTAACAGGCAGTGCAATGGTCTCCTTTAATAGCTTTAATTAAATTGTGTACAAATTGAAAAATCAGCTAACAACAACACAACCAACGTAGCCTGAAGCTGCTGCATTCCATCACTTCAACACATCCATTGTAACGCTAATCAAATGGTAAATGACAAAAAGGTGTAACAATTTAACCCATAATTTTGCCGACGGTGTTGCCCATGTTTAAAATCTCTTTTTTTTGTGAAATGCATTCCACTGCAACACCTATTTGGTTGGCAATCGGTGCGCGCTAATGGCGATGTCAGCCCATGGCAGCATCATTAGTATCCCACATCAGGTTACAAGGCTGCCCGCCTTCAGGCCTCGGACACTAATTGTTAATATTGTAATTGAATACCCCTTGTTGCTGCCCCTGACCATACGCTTTGTCAGGCTGGGTTCGCATCGTTTATTGTTTGTTTTTACTCGTAATTAAGTTAACCGATTTGATCCCCTAGCACAGGGTTATGGGAAATGTATAATTACGCATTAAGAGGTGATGGCATTACGCGGGGAATATTCCAATCTGTTTCCTAGCCGCGGCTTATCTGGTGAAAGTCAAATGAGATTAAAGTCAAATGAGACTTCAATTCCTGCGACGTTGTAAAATATACAGTACCGAGTCTAACATCCGGTTGTAACTAGTTGAACTAGGAATATGGAATAGACTTTCGATTCAATTTTTTTTGGATAATATATATAGATGGAATATGCTGACAAAAAAGGATGTGTTTGCATATTCTGGCCAAACTTCTAATGGAATAACAAATGTGTACACTGCGTGACTTTCGTGCCACTATTCCAACATCTTCCGTCGAGCTTGACTTTCGATTATCTTGATAACAGGGACATTTCCTTTCAATAGGCTAATAGAACCTTAGCGCGAAATCCCAGGAGCTTTAACTGAAGCATCCATTCAGCGTGGTATTCAATGGCGAAACCAAATGAGATTCGTTAAGCAGCTTCATATTGCGTTCCTTTCTGGCCACGGGATTGGATTACGAACTACTTTTGCCCTCAAGGAAACTATTTTGCCCTTTGTTGTTACTATCGCACAAAAAAACCACATGAAAGATGGAAATGAAAGGAATCCCCTGATCCAGAGGAAACCCAATACGGGGTCTTCATTTGTGCGGTCGCTAGTCAGTAACTGATTCGCGCATTCATGGAATCCTCTTACTGGGATCTACCGAGTATTCAATCTTAATTCATCCACCACCAATATGCGTATCTAGATGGCGTATCGTGAGCGACCAAGGTAAGTCTCGTGTTAGCCGCAGGTTCGTCGAAAGGTGTTCCCCGAGCCATCTGAGCTGATTCGATTGCATCCGGTGATTCAGCTGATTGAATTTCCATCTCTTCAAACGCCATCCTTAGCCAAAGCGATCCCTTCCGGTGGTGTATCACCTTCGCAGCGCTTGTTACCGATACCTCCACTCCACCTCGCTAGGTTCAGGCGTTTGGTTTTTGGGAATCCCTTTGAACGACAGAAGACCTTAAATATAGTGAGCGGATGTTATGTCGCAATCGGGTATCAACATCACGGTGCAGCGGTTGTCGGATTTCTACAATCTAATCCCAAAGCAGAGAAGTATTGACTCAGACTTTACTGTTTGTGTTACGCAGTAAATGAGTACTTGGATTTGTTTCGAGTATCTGGTCTCTTCAAAATATTTTCAATATTATAGCGCGTGTGTAGGGTGCTTCAATCTAACTAACCGCATTCATTGTTTCATATTATCTTGAAATTATAGGATACAGACAGTTATTCGTCTATAACGATAATATCGTAAATCGTAAAACGTTGTGTAATTTACGTTGCAAACTCAACGGAAAACCCATTTTGTTTCGGATTTCTTTATGTGTGCAAACGTTCAATCAAGTACTCATAGAATAACCTTGCCGCAACCATCCCCTGTCATTACTTTGGAACATCGAAAACACCGATGCCATCCTACGGCACCGCCCAACCGATTACATCTTGTCGGCGGTCAGTTACTGCGCTAAATGGGGAGGATTTGAAAAAGCGAACGAACCACCGCGCGTTCACGGTCAACATTTGGCAAACGCTCGCTGGTCACGATTATCCGATCCAATCCGCGAACCGTAGAAGATGGGATGGGAAAACCCAAAAGTGAATAAATGTGAAAACCAGTCAACTCATCCACCGGCTCCTCCTTTACCAAATGGCGTCATGCGAGAGCGAACGAACCAACGGCGGCATTTCGCTTCAAATTGAATTAATTAAAATCGTCTCCGTGGAGCTTTTCTCTCCGGACTCGCGCAGCAAACTGAAAGCGACGCTAGAGCGGTAAGCGATTTTCATCAACTTCATTACAGTTCGAAAAAAGGAAAAGAAAAGCCCCGTTAAAATAAGTCGAAACCCCTGGACCATTTTTGATTTGGCCAATTTCGACGCAATTCCTAGCGTGAGCTGTGAGCGGTGCAGCTGCCAGTGGATTCCGGATTTTGCGTGCCGCTTCTTTTTTGGCCATTCGAACTGTTAGTTTAATAAAGTATGTGCTCCTCGTTGCGGAATGTAGCAAAAAATATCAAATGCAAATACCATTTTACTTCAGTATTAGTTAATATTTTATTAGCTAACGAAGTATTACCATCGCATACTTAATACGAAATCTGCCGAATTGCACAACGACCTTGGCCGTTAACGCGACCCAACAGGGTGCAAAGCTTTCGGAAGCTCAACCTCAGAGAGGATAAACAAACGAAGAACGAAGCCTTTCTTTCGGGGACATAATTTCTGGCGGAACATGCATTCACCATTCAAATTACACCAGAACACTCACCCGAAGCACAAACACTACCACGGTGTCCCTCATTTTGTTGTCCCCATGAGTCATTATTTTACACCGCCGGAATCATATTTTAACGAGATAAATGCCAGAAACAGCACACTTTCGACGTGCGAACCGGTGCTACAACAGGGTGACAAAGCCCCCCCGCCCTGGATGACATCGTTGTGCTTCACCATTGTACCGGGGTAATGGAGTATTTTATAATTACGAGGTCGACTTACGACAAACAAACAAACGGATGCCAGACCTCCCACAGAACGATACCCATACTGCCGCCAATTGTTTGATATTTTACGTTGAAAGGTTGACCTTTCGAACCACCCGGGGGGTGGGGGGGGGGGGGGGGGGAGAACACAAAGATGAAAGTAATTTACTTGCCCGCAAAGCGTGCCCATGACACGGAAGCTGGATTTGTTAATGTTTTATCCTTATTTAATTTATGCTATGATTAATGAATCGGTAGATGATGTCAATGTGTGCTCGAGCACACACGAGCACACCGCGGTTGGTTCTCTCTGCCTCTCTCTCTCTTTCTCTCTCTGAACCACTTTGAAGTCTGGCAAATGTCGCGCTTCCGATTCTGTCGGTGGCCCAGCAGGGGTTCAGGTGAAGGGTTTCATTTTTCATTTTTCATGTCCATTATTTCTTTTCTGTGCCGCCCTTACTTTTGTTGTGTTTTTGTCGCGCTATAAAAACAAGCAACCCCCCCCCCCCTGCGGGGGCGCCTAGTTACAAGCCACACAACCAGGGGATATGTGATGCCACCTCTCCCATCTAGCCCGCCCCCCCTTAAGGGACGATGGTGAAAACAAAGGGAGGAACAATTTGTGTCATGGAAATCGGCCATTTTTCATTTTGCAGTTGCAGAAAAAGACGAATGAGAGCGCCAAGCATTGAACGGATCCGCTTCGATCAACTCATCAATCGATTGGCACTTGGGTTAAAGTAAAACACTAAATGAAGCCAAAATGGAACATTGCATTGCGCTGGAATCCAACTCCAAATCCAATCCAATTTACAACGTAAACTCAGCATTTTCTTTTTTTTTTTCCTACCACATCATAGCAGCATCGCCAAGCCTCAGCGCCGCTATGCGTGAAAAAAAAACTGCTGCTGCATCGCATGCATTGTTTGGTTTGCACTGAAATTTTGCAATTTATGGAGATGGATTTCGAGTATTTCGGAGAGAACAAAACCAAGCTGCTGCCATATACTTGATAAAATACGTTCAGCAGAAGATCTAAATCCGTCTAGTTCATCTATAAACAGCATAATAGATGGAACGATTTGTGGAAAACTCACCGGAGACTAACTCTCAAAAAAGATTTCCTGCTAAATTACGCACCAAACGCGCTGGCAGCCGTTCTACTAAACGTGAGATTTCATCTGTAAGAACTAAACGAGAAGCACACAGAAAAACGAGACGAATGCGTTGCCATCCGGTGCCGCATTTAGTGTTCGCGAAGCACTAGAGACGAGCACGGTGTGAGAAACGCAAATAAACAAAAACGCAACTTCACCGGAGCAAAACAAAAAAAAGGGGATCTCTAAGTGGAGAAAGACGAGGCCGAGAACCCAGGCGGAACCGTGGCGGCTGCGACCGGGCCCGTCATCATCATCCACCATGTTGCTTTCCACCATCATCTTCATCGTGCTTCTAGCGCGATTATCGCCAACCATGCCCCGAAGGGTAACAAGTGGCACAGCGAAGAAAACACTGCGTTGGTGCAAACCAAGTGACCCAACCCTCCTACTGCTCACGAATAAATAGTCGTACATTTAAATGAAAGCCAGGAAAAATTAGGGAAAAGGGCGGAAAGGATAATGAGAAGCAGACGCAGAACGGGGGCACACGGTGCATGCGGTGGTGGTATGACGCAAAGTGGTCGCCCAGAGCGAAGTGCTGGCATTTGCTCAGCGGGACCAGCAACATAGCAGGCGACGAGTGAATATGATACAAACAAGCAAGGCGCTGGTACCGTCTTTAAGAAGCGTCTGCTCATTAGTGAGAGACTTTAACGCGATGCGGCTACGTTTCTCTCGGCAAAACCGATCTTAAAATGTGACAAACTAAACGTTTCAACGGGTAAAAAGAATTCATTACCGTCTCTACTTGTCACTATTTGAACTTACCCGGGCGACTCAGAATGTAATAGGATGAACTTCAGCGCAGTCTACTGGGCGTTTCCATGGTTACCATGGAGCCGGGTTACTTGTTTTGACGGAATCGTCGTTTCTGCTGCGGCTGCCAACGAACCTGTGAAGATAAATTTCCCAAAGAAGTTAACACGTTGTCGTTTCCGTGGTTCAGACAGGATTAGCCTCGATTTATTCAAATGATTGAGCTTGTATACTAAATCCAACTGTCAGTTTCCAACTCTACGCTCTCTTTTCTTCCAGCCAGCCGTCTACCATTAATATAAAAGTTAGTCTACCATGAAAATTAAAGTTTCGCCGGTTGACGATTTAAGTAAATGCATGTTAATTTCCGGGACGGTTCATACGATCGTGTGATCCTTACCTGGCAGGGAATTTATGACCTTTTTCCTGTCTATGTTCGAAGAGTTTTTACGATCATCTAGCATTCTTTTCTTATAGCCCCGCTTTCTCGACGATGCACCAAACCATTTTAATTCATTCCTTCCTAGACCTAACTTTCACTGTCTGATCATTCATGAATATTTTGGGTGTAAGCAGTAAAGAAGAAAAGAATTGTTTATGGTCATGACGGAGCCCTTCTAGACCTTTAAGAGACCTGCATGACCGTTCTCACGACGATCTTTTGACGATCGTCTGGATGCATTGCGATGGACAAACGTAAACACGCTTCGTTAAGACACTACTCACTCGGACCTACATTGGGTCACTTCGACAAAAATGTTGATTCAAGTCCTCTAGGTCTAAGATAATGTTCGCCCAATCATTTCGGCGGTTTCAAAGAAAGCACAGAAAAGACGGACAAGAAAAACCTAAACTAACCCAATCTAACATCAAAACGGACAGACAGGACATCAAAAATGCACGAAACGCAAACCGTCGTAGATGGGAAAATCAACTAATTGCAATACACTGTGTATTTTTTTTTTTGTTGCCCCGAGTGCGTGAAAGTTAGCTCCGGATAATGATCATAAACTGTTCCCAACAATAAGGTCCTGCCTTCGCCTTCGGTAACCAAGGATCGGATCATCGGATCAGAGGATCATAAAACTAGCTCGAGAATGCTGCCAGCGGACGCGGGTCGATTGGGCTGGGCCGAAATCATACCGCGAAGAGTTCATAAACGCCCCTGCCAAAGCATTTCACGTGGTACGAACAACGGCCAAAGGGAATACTCTGCTTGGCTGCCGGAGTGCATTTTCAAGAGGCTTGACAATGCGCTAACTCGAACGGAACGATACGCAATTAAACATCAAAGATCTAAAAATCTCAAAAAACTCTCTATCTCTCTGCTAGTTCCGCCATTTTCTTTTATTCCTCACAATCACCATCACAACAATACCCCTCCACTAGTGAAATGTTGCCGGATTTACACCTCTCGCCATCGACAATACCGGGGTGGGGTCGAAAGGAAAGCAAAAGCAAGCTTTGAGCTACTAGATAAATTTTCTTCCATTTTCCCGCTGACAGCTAGATATTATTTCTTACCTGAACCCCGCGTATCGGAAGGTAGGATTGCAGGTATGCTGCGGGGTTGACGGTGGATGATAATAAATGGTTGTTGATAATTTTCCCGCGCAAAACGGGGAAACCACTCCACCGTCAGCACCTAGCGCGGTTCGCGCCCACCGGACGGACGGAAACAAATACTCATCAATCTCGTCAAATCACCAGCATCCCAAAACCTGACCGCCACCAACCGCCTTGCTCTAGCGATCTAGCGGTTAGAGGGATGAATATAAGTGGCATCATTAATAAGCAACGAACGCGTTACACTGTGTCTTGTGTGTACTTTGCGTCGTTGGTGTAAAGGTACCCTCGCTGGCTGGCTAGCTGGCTGGAAAATTGGAAAATTCAAATTACACTCTAAGCATTTTTCGGGTGTAATGGACGAAGGAATGATGGAACAGAGCGGAGCGGAGTGCGGGGGAACTAATAAGTTGCTGCAAAATGCGCACCGCAGATTGCAACATTTTCCCAACAGAAACAGTCGAATGGCTGCCAAAAGAAAGGGGTCACGCAACGCGTGCGCAAGGGAACGGGCGGTGGACTGGGGTTGTAAGCTTCTTATTGCAAATTCCGACTGTTGGCTCCTTCTTACGCTGTCGCAACGCAAACACCAGCCACGGACACCGCAACTGCACATCCCCATTGACTTCCTTTTCTTCGTTTGGCTCTAGCCAGGGGAGTATTGGACAAGGCGAACCGCTTTTCGGAACGTCGACAACAACGACGACGACGACGACAAATGGAAATGTATTAACTTTTCACTTTGGCGAAGCGAAAGCTCTCCTCACTCGCAACGCATCCCACCCGCTCCCACGATGCAGCGGGCACAGCATTCCAGCGGTGAGTCAAAAGCCGGCAGCCGGTCCCGCGACTCAATGTCGGGAGGGTCCGCCAACGCGCAACGCGGAGTCGAACTGTAAAGTGTCCCAACCAGTACCAGCTACACTACCAGAACGCTGCAGCGCTTGGCGTTGGTTTCCTAGTCCGGGCGTTCGTGCCGAACGCAAGACAAATGACATGAGTTATTTATGTTTACTTTCCCACAAATATTTCTCCGCTCCAGCCGAACTCCGCCGCAAACGCTGCTCCATTTCCTCATCCTCCCCCGTAGAACGATTATTGTTTTTTGCGCGTCGCGGCCACGGCGGATGTGGCCAGAAGGATGCGGATCCGCCCTCCCTGTTGGAGTGCTGCGGATACGCTTCCAATGTATTCGCGCGCTTTGCGAAACTATTTTTCACCTCCTTCGGCAACTTGCAGGAGCTGTAAGGCAGCGAGTAGGGGGGGTGGTAAGGCAATCGCGAAATAAGAGCTACTTTTAGCGATAAACTATGGCCAGGCCGCACCTTGCTGTGGGGCCGTTGTTTGAGCGTTAGCAGGCGACGGAACACCTTTTTGCAGCTTTTTCTGAACTAAGATAGGGGGTTGAAACACCGAACGAGAGATTGGAGAAGTCCTGGCCTGGCTGCATCTGTTCATCATTTAGAATTGAATTCTCGTGAAATATGGCGGCGGGCTCATGGCGATTTTTGGCTTTTTACTTGTCGTTTGGCGCATGGCGACGTTCTTAACGACATGTCGAAATTACGATACTTGCAGTAAAATCCACGCGTGAGCTCATCTCACTATACTGAGAAAACCCTGTCACACGCGCCCGATTTCAACACATCCAGCTCTTGGTCCCTTGTTCTCGGTTGCCATAGTCCCTTTTCGGTTGTCTCTCTCATTACCGAGCTCATGCTAGGGGTCCTTTTGTCCTACGATCCTTTACCGATCAAACTTGTCATAATGGTGAATTTACGATCTTATTTTTGCGTCTGCATCGGGAGCGTTAGATGCATGCTGGCGTGTGCCTTTTTGTTGTTACGATCGCTTGCGTATGAAGGAGCGCGACTTTCTGTCCATGTAGTTTAATCATTAATTAGGACTATTGGGCTATTGTGTCCGTCACGCTCATTCGGTGCGAATCTAATTTTATGCCGGTCTACGTTGCTCGAAAGATTGATGTTGAATTTAAACTGTGTCTCCTGGAATTATGACCGAAGCGACCGAATCGTAGGCTCGAGCGTGTGGTGATGGCGGGTGAGGTCGCTTCAATATGATTCCAAAATGCCATCCTCCAGTGGAAGCGAACTCTCTCCTGAATCCTGCGCCCCGCAGATCCTCAAAGAGCAAAACCAAAAAGAAAAGACTCTTGCCGCGTCCCACCACTAAGTGAATCGTTTAAAAGCGCTTACCGCGAAGCACAGGAGCAGCAGAAGGACCGGCTGTCTGTCTGCACACCAATCTGTTCTACTTCGAGGCTCCCGGAGAAGAATTCCCAAGAAGCATTGCACAGCCCCGGAGGCATCCCGGGCTTAAGCTGGCATTTGATTCGCACACTCTGCTGCTGCTGCTGCTGCTGCTAGCGCTGCTGATGCTCGGGACAGCGAAGAAAATGTGCCCATGTGGCCGTAAAATTGATTTAACAATAATACGTTTTGTTTCTGTGCGGCGACCTCATATTCTTCGCAAAAACCCACCGCCACCCCCAGAGAGTGGACACCGATGCGAGGTTGAAAATAAGGTTAATTTACCTCCACTTAAGCTGCCGATGGTACATCGCACGGAAGAGCGTATCGAGCGTTGTATTTTGTGGAATCCATTCCCGGGGGAGGACGAAGCAACTCCCGACCACAAAAAAAAACACACCTAAATGAATTTACACCAATTGCCATGGCAACGCCAAGCGAGCGTGGAGGCTGCGGATCGACTTTAATCCCCGCACCACGCGCCTGCTTTGTGCCACCCGGTACAGACGGACTCTTCCATGCTACGTCGCCGCCTCTGGCGACATTCCATTTGCAAAGCCTAATCTGCAGCCAACGAACCACGGCAGCCAGCCATCCAGCCCGGGCCGTCTGCTGGTACTGTGTGGTCCGTCTGTCTGTCCGATGTCCCGGGGGTGAGGGAGGCCGGAAAATGATACGATAAAAAGTCCCCGAGGAAATTCAACTTTATGGATTTTCATATTAAAACAATATCTCAGAAGAGGAAGTTCCCACGCGCTGCGACCACTCGAGGGAGAGTGGGATGGGCGTGACGGTTCGCCCTTGGCACCAGCGGGACACCGTTCGTCGGAAGTCTGGTAGCTCGGTGGATGCGCGGTGTGGCCGGTGTAGTGCGGTGCGGTTTACGAATTTGAAAAATGCCGTTCCGGAACAATTGAGCCAATTCACCGAACGCTAGCACTTGGAACGATGGATGGACTGCACTGCATCAGGACAGTATGAAGTAGTAGGAAGAATGTTTTAATATTGGCATCATAAGCAGCTCACCTTATAGAAGCAGCCAATTTTATTGTTTGCATTGTCAACGGAATGCTCAGGATCGTCTTTAACTTTCAATGATAAGAAATTCCACTGAACTTGTTTGGTTTATTGCCTGGTTTGTTCTTTAAGTCGTTTGTTGATGTTGTTGATCTTTAATTTATCACTTATCTTAAGTTTTTTTAAATAAATATGATTTACATCATAACATTTGAAAAGCCTTGGCGAGATGACTAGATAAAACCCGGCTGGCCAGTTAGGGATGTTTAATTTTACGTTTTACTTGATGAATGTTTTATGGAAAAATAGTGTCTTGTAGTAAGTGCGTCTAACCGATAACTTGTCAATCCGTTTAAGTGTTTATGGCTTGTGGTCTTTTAATGTCTGGTTGTAATGGATTTTTGTGTTCTTATCTGATAGTAGAACCATTCACTCCAACGTTGTTAACATCATCGTTGGTAACTACGATCTTTATTGGTTCTGTTTTCGAACTATTCATTACACTTTAAAAAAAATTATTCCATTTTGCCAATTTGCATGCCTTATATTCCTTATCCCTTTTAACCATGCATATTATTGCTTCTCATTTTTAAATATAATTCATGAACAATCCCCCAAAGAGATCCCTGTCCTATGTCCTGGTGTGAACAACCTGCTTCATGTTCTGGATCATGTTTTAAATCGGCCGAACGCATGCCACGCCTATCGAAAGCACCATCGCAGCATGTTTTGCATAGATCAACGGCACAAACGAATCTTGCCAAAAACGACCGGTGGGGGGGGGGGGGGGTCTCACCAGTGCAGCATAAATGTCTATGTGTTTTGCGCGTGTGTGTGGGAGTGTGTCACCAAGATCGATAGCATTTCATGCGAAATTCCACCATAACCGGGCACGTCGCACGCCGAAACGCCGGCGCTTCGGGGCATTCTGGCTAAACGCCACAAAAATGGCGTCACAAATCGAACCTTTAGGTCACCGCTTCCGCGCACTCCCGGGCTTTTTGGCCGGGGTTTTGTTTCATCGTTCAGCGCGCGGAATGGTAGCTGCTGTCATCGCGTCACCGATATCGCGATCTCCATAAACGACCACCTCTCCTGTTTCTCCTTCTCCTCCTTACATCTTCACCCAAACAGCGGCGCTTTCTCCCCCATTACTGACATCTGGAGCCAACGCTAGGCTACGCTACCACGGCCACCACCAAATCGCGCTCCTCCTCTCCGGAATGTAGTCCGCAACACCACACCATACGCAACGGATCGGGGGCACAACCATCATCCGTTCCGTTCACGACTGCCTCCGCTATCCTCATAATCTATTCGAAGCATTTACGATTCCGTACCGAAAGGCATCCTCGCGAGCATTTACACCGTCCTGGGGGAAAAGGTATCGGGAAACGCAACGCAACGGATCCCCGGAACGGAACGCAGCGGGAACGCCGGGAAGGATTTAAATAATATTTTTCGCCCCACCGGGCCCGAGAAGCGAAGGGCACGATCGGTGGCCAAAAATGCTACGGAACGACAGGGTGGTAGGAAGGAGCAAGTAGGAATCGAGCCGTAGTCAAGCCGGAAAGCTTTCTACCCCTCCCCGTTGCTTGCACCCCCGGAAAAGTGTGTCGCGCGTTCTCGGCGATTTTTGGAGCGGGCGCGGTTGCATACATATTCATGATAGATAATCATAATCATTGCCGACACATCAATAACCATCAATATACTGTTTTGGGAGCTTTTCTAGTCACCGGCATTTCGTTCCTGCCGTTCGATGCCCTTTTTCTCCATCGCGTCCGTCGCGTCGCGTGGTACGGCATCATTTTGAATAATTTTGGCCACTCTCTCCCTTCCGCGCGGTTATGGTTCCGATTACCGTTCCACACACTGACGCTGATGCTGCGAAGGAAGGAGCGTGATCGCAAACGGGCGGACGATGATGGATAGCCACTTACGGTTGTTCGGCGAAGATTTAATGAGGGACCGAATCTTGTGGGTGTCGATGCCGATCTGCGTCCGATCTAATCGATGGAGTGTGCGTAACGAGTGACTAATTAATTATGACCATTCGGTTACATATTTATGCCTCATTATATAGCGGGCTCGTGAATGGAAAGATAACGTCCATGCAACGTAGTTTCTTGGTGCGTTCCAGTGTTCAATCTGGTCAATCTATTGAGCTCCAATGAAATTATATCAGATATTATTATGATGATCTAAACATACGGCTCGTCCGTCCTTATATATGTAAAAAACCAACAATTATGATGATCTATTTCTAATGGAGAGACTAATTGGAAGATTTTTCAAACTAACGACACACATCGCTGAAGATTTAATGAGGTGCTAACGATGCAACGATGCATAGTTATACAACGATAAACAAAAAAGTAAAAAACAAAAACATTACGCAATAATTGGTGTCGTTGTGAAGTTGGATTTCTATTTTCATAATTCAGGAGTCCTCCTAATAAGGAATTGGGGGAAAAAATCAGAAAAGCAGCCAAATCCGCTGGACAGAAAATAAAACGTATTTCACACTAGAGTAATGGAAATAGAGAGCTAAGTAGACGGGTGCTATCGGGACCAGCTGTATGGAAAACACCGCTGCCAACACTATGTATCAAAGATTGTTAAGCGAACTACAAAGCAATGCCGAAGCAGTTTTCTCATACAGATTAAGAACACCAGGAAGCTTTTAATGCGGCGATGCTCCGATGTTACTCATGAACACTATCAACCACCCCAACCCGTTGCTCTACGCTACCATAAACACCATATAAACCAGAACCTCGTGCTGCATAGGCTACTGCGGTCACCGGTACGTGTCTCATCTCTCTCTTTCTCTTATTCTCCCGGCCGTGCTTGCTTGATCGCACACGACCAACCCGGCGAGCGGTACGGTATGGTGGTCAGCTCATTAGCCCCGGACCCAGGCAGGCCATGTGTCTGTGATGTGCATAAATTTTGGGCCCAACACAACAAACCCATTTTTGCGTTGGTCGTTATTTTCAATTTGGACTATGCCCAGCAACAAACACAGTAGCACCATAATCAGCAGCAGCATCATCATCACCCTACCAGCCCGTAAGAGCGTAAATTCGCTAGGATGGCCTCGAAGCTGGACACACACTGGTCCACTCGGCTGGCCCCTGCCTGCCTGCCTGCCTGCCTGTGGGCTGCATTATGATTTTCCTTTTAATCCTCTCGTTTCAATTTCGTACATGTTGGCAGGCTCGGCTTTGGCTTACCAGGACCAGTGGTGAAGAAGCCTAACGAATCCGACAGGCAGAGCTGCAGAAGGAAGCGTCACATGATGGGACATAGTTCGCATAAGGCGAATGTTGAGCGCTACGGAAGAAGAACAGCTGGAAGAGCAGCAGAAGTAAAACGGAAGCAACTTAACACATGAGCTCTACTTTAGCACACTCTTGAGAACCGACCACGCCAGTCGGTGACCCGGAAGTGAAGCCGATGATGCTACTATTTATTTGTGTCACTGAAACTGGGTGCCAAACGAAGTCTGCATAAATAGCTGAAATATCCTTATCACGTGCATTATCACAATTCGCTTTAGAGTGTCTTACGTGAACCAGTTGAGTGTAGAGGAAAGCGCTGCGATTCTTCGGATGGAAAGTATTCGAAAGGGAGTTTTCTTGGTTTAACAATTCATTTCACTACTTCATTCGTATACTACACCCCACAATAAGTTAGCCCCAGAACGGCTTTTTGTGCTCCTTCTTGATGAGCACGGTGACCGGGACCGGCTTCTCAACGTACACTGGCTGCTTCACGTACACTGGGTAGGGCTTATCGACATGAACTGCGTATGGCTTCGGGACCTCGACGTATTCCTTCTGATACACTGGCACTTCGACGGGAACTTTCACTTCAACTGGGTACGGACGATCGACATGGACCGGGACCTTCTTCTCGATGTACACTGGAACCTTCTTCTCCACGACGACTGGGACCTTCTTCTCGACCTCAACTGGGTATGGGACCTTCACTTCCACTGGGACGTGCTTCTCCACCTCAACTGGGTACGGAACGGGAACCTTCTTCGTGATGATCTGCTTCACTTCCTTCTCGGAGTAATCGTTTCCATAGTATCCATGAGATTGGTGACTATCGTAGCCGTAGCTCT
Organism: Anopheles darlingi; assembly: GCF_943734745.1. Lineage (NCBI taxonomy): Eukaryota > Metazoa > Arthropoda > Insecta > Diptera > Culicidae > Anopheles > Anopheles darlingi. The sequence goes on from NC_064875.1 coordinate 14,022,578, forward strand.
CGTACGACTCCTGATGAGATCCAAGATCCCAGAGGCCGCGTTTCTCTTTCTTGGATTCGCCGACTGACGCCGCACTGGCCAGAGCCAGAGCCATGCTGATTACAATGAACGCCTAGTAGTAATACAGAGATACGTAAATGATCGGATTGTTCGCGCTACTACCATCGCCACACATGTCTTACCTTCATGTCTGCCTGCAGTGATGTGGTGGCCGTGTACGTGCTGTGCTACTAATGATCACCTACTGAATGGTGAATACACTCCTACCGATCAGTCGCTTTTATACACTTTAACTTGACTGCACGTCAACGACGATCGTCTCCACGTGTTCCATCGTGCCCCACCCAATACAGCCAATGCTCAAAAGTTGCCTCACGTCCGAGCCTCCCATTCATCGACACTTGTGCTCCATTCGTTCGCGCTACCTAGCGGGTTGAGATTGCTCCGATTATGGCTACCCAAAACACGGCCCTCGACGGGCTCCGCAAGATTCAATCAAAGCGCAGGAGAAAATGGCGACACCGTAATGAAAAAGTTTATCGCACCCATCGCACTCCGGACGAGAGGCTTTAGCTCATCGACGATGAAAAACGCATCCGAGCGTGCCTAACTGATGCGGTTGTGGCGACGGCGGCGGCGGATCGACCGATATTCGGTGCGCCGGCAAGAGGTCAACGATGCGACGACATTCAAAATTATGCAATCATCGCGTTTCTGGTGGTCCGGTATTGCGTATGCGATGGAAGCTTGAAGAGTTTCATTGCTACTATTTGCTCATGGACCGGATTGGGTATTTCCTTTCCTGAGTAATGGGAAACAATAAAGCATTTTCGTTTCATCGGAAGCATGACAAGAGAATAAACTATTATTGACAAAATATGTTTCGTAAGCAAAGAAAATCAAAAGTAAGGTTTGCAATCCAATATTTATTTTGTCTGCAGTTGAGTGCACCTAACATTCAAGGTCTACTACTTCCGAGATTTAGAGAGTAATCGCTGATGCAAAGCAGTTATCTGGTTTCTCCAACGTTATCACACATTGACCATAATCGTGCCATTATGAAGCATCAGAAACTCCCTACGTTTCTTATACTAGATCCTCAATGTAATTCAACCACTAAGCTAAGAACTACCATTCTTATCGAAAAATAAAATTTAAACGTTATAAAGAAGAAACAATTTACCGATAAAATACCTTTTCCCAAGCTACACTGTTTTATAACGAAAATGAGATTCATTAAATCAAATCAATTTTAGTGTTTACAAATCTTTCAATCATGCACATCCGGCGTATTAAAACTACTGTTTATATTGTATAACAAAAAAAACTAAAACTATAAAAACAAATGTAAACCAAGAAAAACATATGTAGCTATAGTTTAACATTCCATTTATTTAACCAGCTCTGCTTAGCAAACATTTAACAGATTAACCCCAGAACGACTTCTTGTGGTGTTCCTTGATGTGTACCGTCACTGGGACCTGCTTCTCAATGTACACTGGCTGCTTCACGTACACTGGGTATGGCTTCTCGACATGAACTGCGTATGGCTTCGGGACCTCGACCTATTCCTTCTTGTAGACTGGGACCTTTACTGGGACTTTCACTTCAACTGGGTACGGACGATCGACATGGACCGGGACCTTCTTCTCGATGTACACTGGAACCTTCTTCTCCACGACGACTGGGACCTTCTTCTCGACCTCAACTGGGTATGGGACCTTCACTTCCACTGGGACGTGCTTCTCCACCTCAACTGGGTACGGAACGGGAACCTTCTTCGTGATGATCTGTTTCACTTCCTTCTCGGAGTAATCGTTTCCATAGTATCCATGAGATTGGTGACTATCGTAGCCGTAGCTCTCGTACGACTCCTGATGAGATCCAAGATCCAAGAGGCCGCGTTTCTCCTTCTTGGAATTGTCGACTGACGCTGCACTGGCCAGAGCCAGAGCCATGGTGAAAACAATAAACGCCTGAAACAACCAGATTTTAGTGAGCTCAAGAGACATGGTTCGCTGTATAAAATTAGAGCTTACCTTCATGTCTGCCTACCAGGTGGATGTACTGTACGATCGAAAGCTCACAATGGAATGATGATCCTACACCACTGGCCGGGGTTTTTATATCGTCCGTCTTGAGCCTTGTTTCATCAATCGAATGCGTTATTGCGCTCCCTCTTTTTCATCTTTGCCAAGCGTTCGTGGAAAATCTTACGAAAACGGAAACCAATGAAGCATCTATGCAATACTCCTGCCACTTTGAAGATGCAATTGATTTTACACTTTATTTTCGCATTTAATGTAGATAGCAGCATATTTTGAGAATATGTGACTATTAAAGCGTTACTTTACTTAACAATCCATAGCAAAACTACTTACCGATAACACTACAAGAATCTCTGTTCCCAAAGAAACAATGGTTTGTTCTGGATTAACTGATTCCGTAGATAAATATTTTTGTAACAAATTATGTCTTCCCATTCGATTCGCATAATTCTTTGCAGTATGCTTAGCTTCTAAATAATATCTCATTATGTCTTGAAGAAAGGAATAACCACAATTAAACTGAGAATGATGTGATGTCGGTAGGTTTTCTGGTTGCTATTGATCTTAGAGAAATGCGCAAGAATGAAAATTTCTCTAATCATACTATGAACTCTATAAACTTATGTTTTTGGTTCTTATTTATCAACATATTCATTTCATTTCATTCGTCAAGATATGTATTTCTAATCATCGTATTTATAAACAGATATTTAAAATCGACGTAAGAAACATACATACTAAAGCACAACATAATAAAAAATACACATGTATTCATGTTAATTGCATTGTATTTGATCGTAGAACAAGAAATTGGACACATAGTACACCTCTGAGGGCGACAACATCACTTTGATTCCAGAAACTTCGTTGATGAAGATCCATATAAAAACTCATTTATGTTTAATGTACGCGACAGACCCAGGTCCTGAGCATTAATCATGCGATTTATTCTTCCGTTTCATTCTGATGCGAATTTTCCACACTTTCCACACAAATTCATGAAGTGTTTTAGAACGATTTCCCGTCTTATGCTATCGAATACCATAACCAAGTAATACAGAGAATGCAAAATATGATAAAAGATGCATATGATCGTGATCGATAAAAACTCCTGCTAATTCAAATGATGACCATTCGTTGCTGGAACACCCTGCGCTGTTAAGGAAGCAATCAACAGATACGGAGTCATGTGCAATATAGAAATTAATAATAATAGGTTGTTAATTTTTAACATTCCATTTATTTAACCAGCTCTGCTTAGCAAACATTTAACAGATTAACCCCAGAACGGCTTCTTCTGGTGTTCCTTGATGTGTACCGTCACTGGGACCTGCTTCTCAATGTACACTGGCTGCTTCACGTACACTGGGTATGGCTTCTCGACATGAACTGCGTATGGCTTCGGGACCTCGACGTATTCCTTCTTGTAGACTGGGACCTTTACTGGGACTTTCACTTCAACTGGGTACGGACGATCGACATGGACCGGGACCTTCTTCTCGATGTACACTGGAACCTTCTTCTCCACGACGACTGGGACCTTCTTCTCGACCTCAACTGGGTATGGGACCTTCACTTCCACTGGGACGTGCTTCTCCACCTCAACTGGGTACGGAACGGGAACCTTCTTCGTGATGATCTGTTTCACTTCCTTCTCGGAGTAATCGTTTCCATAGTATCCATGAGATTGGTGACTATCGTAGCCGTAGCTCTCGTACGACTCCTGATGAGATCCAAGATCCAAGAGGCCGCGTTTCTCCTTCTTGGAATTTTCGACTGACGCCGCACTGGCCAGAGCCAGAGCCATGGTGAAAACAATAAACGCCTGAAACAACCAGATTTTGGTGATCACAAGAGACATGGTTCGCTGTATAAAATTAAAGCTTACCTTCATGTCTGCCTACCAGGTGGATGTACTGTACGATCGAAAGCTCACAATGGAATGATGATCCTACACCACTGCCCGGGGCTTTTATATCGTCCGTCTTGAGCCTTGTTTCATCAATCGAATGCGTTATTGCGCTCCCTCTTTTTCATCTTTGCCAAGCGTTCGTGGAAAATCTTACGAAAACGGAAACCAATGAAGCATCTATGCAATACTCCTGCCACTTTGAAGATGCAATTGATTTTACACTTTATTTTCGCATTTAATGTAGATAGCAGCGTATTTTGGAAATATGTAACTATTAAACCGTTTCTTTACTTTAAAACCCATCGCAAAATTACTTACCGATATCACTACAAGAATCTCTGTTCCCAAATAAACAATGGTTTGTTCTGGCTTAACTGATTCCGTAGATAAATATTTTTGTAACAAATTATGTCTTCCCACTCGTTTCGCATAATTCTTTGCAGTATATTTAGCTTCCAAATAAAATCTCATTATGTCTGGAAGAAAGGAATAACCACAATTAAACTGAGAATGATGTGATGTCGGTAGGTTTTCTGGTTGCTATTGATCTTAGAGAAATGCGCAAGAATGAAAATTTCTCTAATCATACTATGAACTTTAGAAACTTATGTTTTTGGTTCTTATTTATCAACATATTCATTCTATTTCATTCGTCAAGATATGTATTTCTGTTCATCATATTTATAAACAGATATTTAAAATCGACGTAAGAAACATACATACTAAAGCACAACATAATAAAAAATACACATGTATTCATGTTAATTGCATTGTATTTGATCGTAGAACAAGAAATTGGACACATAGAACACCTCTGAAGGCGACAACATCACTTTGATTCCAGAAACTACGTTGATGAAGATCCATATAAAAACTCATTTATGTTTAATGTACGCGACAGACCCAGGTCCTGAGCATTAATCATGCGATTTATTTTTCCGTTTCCACCAAAGTCTTCTGTTTCATTCTGATGCGAATTTTCCACACTTTCCACACACATTCATGAAGTGTTTTAGAACGATTTCCCGTCTTATGCTATCGAATACCATAACCAAGTAATACAGAGAATGCAAAATATGATAAAAGATGCATATGATCGTGATCGATAAAAACTCCTGCTAATTCAAATGATGACCATTCGTTGCTGGAACACCCTGCGCTGTTAAGGAAGCAATCAACAGATACGGAGTCATGTGCAATATAGAAATTAATAATAATAGGTTGTTAATTTTTAACATTCCATTTATTTAACCAGCTCTGCTTAGCAAACATTTAACAGATTAACCCCAGAACGACTTCTTGTGGTGTTCCTTGATGTGTACCGTCACTGGGACCTGCTTTTCAATGTACACTGGCTGCTTCACGTACACTGGGTATGGCTTCTCGACATGAACTGCGTATGGCTTCGGGACCTCGACGTATTCCTTCTTGTAGACCGGGACCTTTACTGGGACCTTCACTTCAACTGGGTACGGACGATCGACATGGACCGGGACCTTCTTCTCGATGTACACTGGAACCTTCTTCTCCACGACGACTGGGACCTTCTTCTCGACCTCAACTGGGTATGGGACCTTCACTTCCACTGGGACGTGCTTCTCCACCTCAACTGGGTACGGAACGGGAACCTTCTTCGTGATGATCTGCTTCACTTCCTTCTCGGAGTAATCGTTTCCATAGTATCCATGAGATTGGTGACTATCGTAGCCGTAGCTCTCGTAAGACTCCTGATGAGATCCAAGATCCAAGAGGCCGCGTTTCTCCTTCTTGGAATTGTCGACTGACGCCGCACTGGCCAGAGCCAGAGCCATGGTGAAAACAATAAACGCCTGAAACAACCAGATTTTAGTGAGCTCAAGAGACATGGTTCGCTGTATAAAATTAGAGCTTACCTTCATGTCTGCCTACCAGGTGGATGTACTGTACGATCGAAAGCTCACAATGGAATGATGATCCTACACCACTGGCCGGGGCTTTTATATCGTCCGTCTTGAGCCTTGTTTCATCAATCGAATGCGTTATTGCGCTCCCTCTTATCCATCTTTGCCAAGCGTTCGTGGAAAATCTTACGAAAACGGAAACCAATGAAGCATCTATGCAATACTCCTACCACTTTGAAGATGCAATTGAATTTACGCTTTATTTTCGCATTTAATGTAGATAGCAGCGTATTTTGGAAATATGTAACTATTAAACCGTTTCTTTACTTTAAAACCCATCGCAAAATTACTTACCGATATCACTACAAGAATCTCTGTTCCCAAATAAACAATGGTTTGTTCTGGCTTAACTGATTCCGTAGATAAATATTTTTGTAACAAATTATGTCTTCCCACTCGTTTCGCATAATTCTTTGCAGTATACTTAGCTTCCAAATAAAATCTCATTATGTCTGGAAGAAAGGAATAACCACAATTAAACTGAGAGTGATGTGATGTCGGTTGGTTTTCTGGTTGCTATTGATCTTAGAGAAATGCGCAAGAATGAAAATTTCTCTAATCATACTATGAACTCTAGAAACTTATGTTTTTGGTTCTTATTTATCAACATATTCATTCTATTTCATTCGTCAAGATATGTATTTCTGTTCATCATATTTTTAACCAGATATTTAAAATCGACGTAAGAGACATACAACTAAAGCACAACATAATAAAAAATACACATGTATTCATGTTAATTGCATTGTATTTGATCGTAGAACAAGAAATTGGACACATAGAACACCTCTGAAGGCGACAACATCACTTTGATTCCAGAAACTACGTTGATGAAGATCCATATAAAAACTCATTTATGTTTAATGTACGCGACAGACCCAGGTCCTGAGCATTAATCATGCGATTTATTTTTCCGTTTCCACCAAAGTCTTCTGTTTCATTCTGATGCGAATTTTCCACACTTTCCACACACATTCATGAAGTGTTTTAGAACGATTTCCCGTCTTATGCTATCGAATACCATAACCAAGTAATACAGAGAATGCAAAATATGATAAAAGATGCATATGATCGTGATCGATAAAAACTCCTGCTAATTCAAATGATGACCATTCGTTGCTGGAACACCCTGCGCTGTTAAGGAAGCAATCAACAGATACGGAGTCATGTGCAATATAGAAATTAATAATAATAGGTTGTTAATTTTTAACATTCCATTTATTTAACCAGCTCTGCTTAGCAAACATTTAACAGATTAACCCCAAAACGACTTCTTCTGGTGCTCCTTGATGTGTACCGTCACTGGGACCTGCTTCTCAATGTACACTGGCTGCTTCACGTACACTGGGTATGGCTTCTCGACATGAACTGCGTATGGCTTCGGGACCTCGACGTATTCCTTCTTGTAGACCGGGACCTTTACTGGGACCTTCACTTCAACTGGGTACGGACGATCGACATGGACCGGGACCTTCTTCTCGATGTACACTGGAACCTTCTTCTCCACGACGACTGGGACCTTCTTCTCGACCTCAACTGGGTATGGGACCTTCACTTCCACTGGGACGTGCTTCTCCACCTCAACTGGGTACGGAACGGGAACCTTCTTCGTGATGATCTGCTTCACTTCCTTCTCGGAGTAATCGTTTCCATAGTATCCATGAGATTGGTGACTATCGTAGCCGTAGCTCTCGTAAGACTCCTGATGAGATCCAAGATCCAAGAGGCCGCGTTTCTCCTTCTTGGAATTGTCGACTGACGCCGCACTGGCCAGAGCCAGAGCCATGGTGAAAACAATAAACGCCTGAAACAACCAGATTTTGGTGATCACAAGAGACATGGTTCGCTGTATAAAATTAAAGCTTACCTTCATGTCTGCCTACCAGGTGGATGTACTGTACGATCGAAAGCTCACAATGGAATGATGATCCTACACCACTGCCCGGGGTTTTTATATCGTCCGTCTTGAGCCTTGTTTCATCAATCGAATGCGTTATTGCGCTCCCTCTTTTCCATCTTTGCCAAGCGTTCGTGGAAAATCTTACGAAAACGGAAACCAATGAAGCATCTATGCAATACTCCTACCACTTTGAAGATGCAATTGAATTTACACTTTATTTTCGCATTTAATGTAGATAGCAGCATATTTTGAGAATATGTGACTATTAAAGCGTTTCTTTACTTTAAAACCCATAGCAAAACTACTTACCAATGTCGCTGCACCGATTCCTGGTCGTAAATATATGCTGGTGAACTGACCTGTACCGGGTATTCAAATATTTCTGAGGAGCCGGTGCACAAAATTCACGAGACACGATTGATCTCACGTTACAAAACCGACTCTCTTTATTTCCAAAATTTCACTGTATTTATACCCAAAATCCCCAAGATGCTTCCCCGCTCATTCCTCCAATTACCTTCTCCAGCTCTTGACATTGTCGCCTTAGAATTATTCTTGACCTCATTCTTGCGTCCAGCGAAATTCTTTCTAGAACATTCTTATTGATGGCTCATCTTTTTAGTCTCTTTGTTTTCTGACGCGCAGTTGATCAAACCACTCTGATTTTGTATATATCTAAGGTCATTGCCCTGATGCCCGGCGCACTTGTCCGGCACCCGTACGACATTGTCACCCAATACGTTGAGCCTGGGAAGTTGTTCAAATCTCAAGGATACGGTAGTTAGTCTTAAGGGCATTTGATAATTAGCCCGATGATTTATGATTATTACTTTCGCTCGCGCATTGTTCGATCGCGCGTGATGTGGTGACGATGGGCGTGATCGTGTTGCGTCATTCGGGTGTTCTGGTTCGGGTGACGATTTGCACTGATTGCGCATGGTGTGACTACGCTGGATGTGATTGCGCAAGGGTTATTGCACACGCTTTACCCCGACGCGAGCATAATTGTTGATCTTTGGACTTTGGACTTTGACCTTGGATTTTATGTTCTAAAACGATCTCGACCGTTCGTCTTTTTATTGCTTGCACGTGTTCATATTTCGGGCGTCCCAAATGGATTTGATCAATTATTGGTGTTCCTGTCGCTATTGTCATATATGGTCATGATTGTGACGCTAGAGGTTTATCGGTGAAGCGACCAATAACAAGACTAGGTCGGTGGTGGAGGATGGCCGGGTCGCTTCACTGGATTATTTTGGATTTACTTGCGCCGAAATAATTATTATGATTATCAAAAATGTACGTTATAACAATAGCATTTATTATTATGTTCGCAATTATAGCTTCCAATTTATTTCATTTTTCTTCGGTAATTATTTATGTCGAATGGAACTCCATTGTAGCATGTTCACAGATTTACTACACGCTGAAGCCATTCTTCGTTAACGAACAATATGTATCGTGATTATGATCATGAACGAGGTGATTTCACCAGTCGTGACATCCATGAAAGAAACTGAATCTTTTCGTACCGCAAATCACATGTTTTTAACCATCTCAATGAACAGGTCACATATCCAACCTTATTGTCATCATCCAGAGATTATGCGAATAACGGATCCTTGCTTCAGGCAGCTTCAGAATAATGGTATAATCAAACTCAGCCAATGGTTATAGTTGTCAGAATTACTTAGAATATTTTTCTTTTTTCTTTCTTCATTGCTATTAAAAATTGATTAAAATCATAATTGCATTCGTTATATTCAAATCATTGGGTTTGTTGCGGAGGATTCCATATTTACAATGGAATCTGTTCTATCATAAATTAAATTGGGTTCTGGTTTAATCATTTATGTATTTTATCTCGGTTCGGTTTATGCTCGGGCAAATAATCATGTAATTCATGAAGCAAAAATTGTACACAAAATAATGTTTGTTAAATCAAATTCATCATTTCATTTATTACAAAACCCTCGTTTTACATACATTACATTTTCCGTCGCTCAAGATATATCTTAGTTCCAGTAGTGTTTCTTATGGTGCTCCTTAATGTGCACAGTCACTGGGACCTGCTTCTCCACATACACTGGCTGCTTCACATACACTGGGTATGGCTTCTCGACATGAACTGCGTATGGCTTCGGGACCTCGACATATTCCTTCTTGTAGACCGGGACCTCAACTGGAACCTTCACTTCAACTGGGTACGGACGATCGACATGGACCGGGACCTTCTTCTCGATGTCACGAGACACGATTGATCTCACGTTACAAAACCGACTCTCTTTATTTCCAAAATTTCACTGTATTTATACCCAAAATCCCCAAGATGCTTCCCCGCTCATTCCTCCAATTACCTTCTCCAGCTCTTGACATTGTCGCCTTAGAATTATTCTTGACCTCATGCTTGCGTCCAGCGAGATTCTTTCTAGATCATTCTTATTGATGGCTCAACTTTTTAGTCTCTTTGTTTTCTGAAGCGCAGTTGATCAAACCACTCTGATTTTGTATATATCTAAGGTCATTGCCCTGATGCCCGGCGCACTTGTCCGGCACCCGTACGACATTGTCACCCAATACGTTGAGCCTGGGAAGTTGTTCAAATCTCAAGGTTACGGTAGTTAGTCTTAAGGACATTTGATAATTAGCCCGATGATTTATGATTATTACTTTCGCTCGCGCATGGTTCGATCGCGCGTGGTGCGGTGACGATGGGCGTGATCGTGTTGCGTCATTCGGGTGTTCTGGTTCGGGTGACGATTTGCACTGATTGCGCATGGTGTGGCTACGCTGGATGTGATTGCGCAAGGGTTATTGCACACACTTAACCCCGACGCGAGCATAATTGTTGATCTTTGGATTTTGGACTTTGACCTTGGATTTTATGTTCTAAGACGATCTCGACCGTTCGTCTTTTTATTGCTTGCACGTGTTCATATTTCGGGCGTCCCAAATGGATTTGATCAATTATTGGTGTTCCTGTCGCTATTGTCATATATGGTCATGATTGTGACGCTAGAGGTTTATCGGTGAAGCGACCAATGACAAGACTAGGTCGGTGGTGGAGGATGGCCGGGTCGCTTCACTGGATTATTTTGGATTTACTTGCGCCGAAGTAATAATTATGATTATCAAAAATGTACGTTATAACAATAACATTTATTATTATATTCGCAATTATAGCTTTCAATTTATTTCATTTTTCTTCGGTTATTATTTATGTCGAATGGAACTCCATTGTAGCATGTTCACAGATTTACTACACGCTGAAGCCATTCTTCGTTAACGAACAATATGTATCGTGATTATGATCATGAACGAGGTGATTTCACCAGTCGTGACATCCATGAAAGAAACTGAATCTTTTGGTACCGCAAATCACATGTTTTTAACCAACTCAATGAACAGGTCACATATCCAACCTTATTGTCATCATCCAGAGATTATGCGAATAACGGATCCTTGCTTCAGGCAGCTTCAGAATAATGGTATAATCAAACTCAGCCAATGGTTATAGCTGTCAGAATTACTTAGAATATTTTTCTTTTTTCTTTCTTCATTGCTATTAAAAATTGATTAAAATCATAATTGCATTCGTTATATTAAAATCATTGGCTTTGTTGCGGAGGATTCCATATTTACAATGGAATCTCCTGTCCTATCATAAATTAAATTTGGTTCTGGTTTAATCATTTATGTACTTTATCTCGGTTCGGTTTATGCTCGGGCAAATAATCATGTAATTCATGAAGCAAAAATTGTACACAAAATAATGTTTGTTAAATCAAATTCATCATTTCATTTATTACAAAACCCTCATTTTACATACATTACATTTTCCGTCGCTCAAGATATATCTTAGTTCCAGTAGTGTTTCTTATGGTGCTCCTTGATGTGCACAGTCACTGGGACCTGCTTCTCGACATACACCGGTTGCTTCACATACACTGGGTATGGCTTCTCGACATGAACTGCGTATGGCTTCGGGACCTCGACGTATTCCTTCTTGTAGACCGGGACCTTCACTGGGACCTTCACTTCAACTGGGTACGGACGATCGACATGAACCGGGACCTTCTTCTCGATGTACACTGGAACCTTCTTCTCGACGACGACTGGGACCTTCTTCTCGACTTCAACTGGGTATGGGACCTTAACGTGCACCGGAACGTGCTTCTCCACCTCAACTGGGTACGGAACTGGGACCTTCTTCGTGATGATATGCTTAATCTCTTTGGTGGCGTAATCGCCATAGCCCACTCCGTAATTGTCGTATCCATAATTATCGTACGATTCTTCCAAAAGTCCTCGCTTTTCCTTGTTGGACTCCTCACTCGGTGGCGCGGCACAAGCGACAGCCGCCACAGCAAAGAACACGATCATAGACTATCATCGTTAGGATAGGAAAATATATAGATTATTTAAGTGAGAAAAGATGCGAACAGAATCGCTTACCTTCATTGTTTGCTAGACGTTATCGACGGATTATCGTTAGAAGAACTAGTACCGGCTGACTTGTGTCTGCGCTTGATTGACTGCTTGCTCGAAAGATTCCGATCGAATGACTTCAAACCACCAATGACACCGCATTTATAGTAATCTTGCCTTAAACTCACATCCTGTTTACAACTAACGGCAAAGGTGGTTGTTTTTCTTTCCTTCATTTCATTTGTTTCTTTTCGAAACATACACCTGTGTTTGACATCATTACTGCTGTTCATGGCCATGGTTTATGAAGAAACATGGTTGACCTGAAGCTCAACGTACCGTGAAACTCTTTTAGTCACTATACGAAGTGGGTTAGAAGTAAATTTTGTTCGCCAAGAAATTTTTTGTAATTAATAATTTCGCTTGAATCAAGTTACTTTTTCACTATTTCCTGTTTTCATGAAAAGTACATATCCACAGATGTTTTGTTGAATCCACATGGCTAAGCAAATTTAACTACATGTTTTTAAGAGAGTTCCTAAAATTACTTGATGCTATTTCGTTCACTCTAGTATTTATCATCAAAGAAGGTCGGGCGTATCAACGTATCGTATATTTTTAACATGTATAAGGACGTACGGCTCCGTTTATTAACAACTAACAATAATAATGGGGTAGGAAGTGAAGTATTTGGAGTATTCCTAGTAACATATGTGTGCTTTGTCGAGATATATTAACTTTGGTTCATTGTAAAGCTGAGTGAAAGGCGTCTATTTGAATCATTTCATATTGCATTTATTGCTGTCACAATGCTTTGAGTAGTAACATTTATATCGTCGATTAATTTGGAGACAATAAAACTAGCTTTGTATGCATGTAACTTTAATTCTGAAAAAATAGTTTTACAATTATTTTCTCTTTAAAAATAATCGAGAAATTTAAGGTAGGTGTTGTGTCTTGTCGTTGGTCCAAGATTTCTTGAGTTAGTCCAATGAATGTGAAAGTAATTGTTACATCTTTTCTGAGGAAAATAGTATACTCTTAACACAGGTCTACCTGTAATTATTCTTTTGTAAGCCTTCTTCATAGGTTTCTTACCTACACTTGTGTTTTCATTGTAATGTTCTCCTCATTTATGTTGAATGTTGAAATCTATTGTTGAAATTTCGTTATTTCATTGTTTATGGAATATGTAAGCGACTGCGTCTATGAAAATTCCTATCGCATATTTAGCAAACAATTAGCAAACAATTAAAATGAAATGGCAAACTATCAATTGTTAGTTTTCTATATCAACATTTATTATTCATCATCAACAATAGCCAAACAAATTGCGGCAGTTTCATCATCCACCATCTTAGCCCCAGAGGGATTTCTTATGGTGCTCCTTGATGTGCACGGTGACTGGGACCTGCTTCTCGACATACACTGGCTGCTTCACATACACTGGGTATGGCTTCTCGACATGAACTGCGTATGGCTTCGGGACCTCGACATATTCCTTCTTGTAGACCGGGACCTCAACTGGGACCTTCACTTCAACTGGGTACGGACGATCGACATGGACCGGGACCTTCTTCTCGATGTACACTGGAACCTTCTTCTCCACGACGACTGGGACCTTCTTCTCGACCTCAACTGGGTATGGGACCTTAACGTGCACCGGAACGTGCTTCTCCACCTCAACTGGGTACGGGACAGGGACCTTCTTGGTGATGATTTCCTTCTTGGTGTATCCGTAGTTCAGCGGCTGATGCAGATCATATCCTCCGTACGAGTCGTAGCCCGAATCCAGCTCTAAGATTCCCCGCTTATCCTTCTTATTTTCGAGTTCGCTAGCGCAAACAATGGCCAGGGCCATAGAGAACACGATGAACGCCTACCACCACAGAAAAACGTAAATTCAATTCAGTAAAAGATGCCATTTTCTGGAGAGTCCAAAATTTAGAGCCAAGCTCTCTTAATTAAACTTACCTTCATGGTAGCCTTTCCGTCGTCGATGTTGTAGACGGCCGTATGTGAACTGCTCGGTGCAACGTACGATTGCTGGATGATGTCTGCAGGTAGCTTGGCGCGTTGCTTTTATAGGCGTTTCTCTGCGATTCGAAGCTTATCAAAAAGATCGACATAACTTTTCCTACTGCAATGTGCCGCACTAGACACGCTCTGGTTGCTTTACGCTCCGTTGCCTCCATCCGGCGGCATATGATAACCTGTAAGACTATTCGCGTAACAGCTACCACATCTGCTGCACGTCTGGGGTCAGATGGTGTTTCACTTACGATGACCAAAAACGGAAACACAGCAACACCCAACCGTTACAGCTGAACCGTGTAATGAATGTATGGAATGCGTACTTCTGTCTTTGAAGGTCACAGCATCGTAAAGCTATTCGTGTAATCAGTGAAAACTTATTGCACAGTTGCCAAAAATTCTAAATGCTTTTTTGCTCCAAAAATGAAATTAAATAGAAAATTAATTCACATTATTAAAACAAAATGATAAAAACATAAAACCATTCTGCCCACTGCATTTTACATTTTCCTTAACAGAAATCATAAAAAGAAAAGTTCACTGTCAGTTCACAAGTATTCACAGCAGTGGACACATCTATGTGCACGATTTATGTTTGGCTTTACTGGACAATCCTGGTACCGGAAACATGATTAGATGAACGAATCTAGAGTTGATTAGATTTTGGCGACAATATTTTTTTTTTTCAAAGCTGTTAGTAGTAATAGTCGAAAATCATCGATCGACACAAAACACAATTACCAAAAACATCACACAGAACACAGTAATGGTCAGAACAAGAAAGATAAACAAATAATAAAGTTACCAGGTAGTCTGTTATTTGTGCAAGCGTCTTAAAAATAAAACCGGATGGCATTTAACGCATTAGTCTTCGTATAATTTTAATTTATCTTCAGATACAGGAAAAAATCCCACGAAAAACCATTTTCCTAAAATGTTGGAAATTTCAAACATACTTCGTGTTAGTTTCGCTGCATTAAAGATATAATCATTGGGATCTCTTCTCAAAAATTCTACGCTTTTGTAGCAATACTTCCTTGAGAGACTATCCATACAAGACGCCCGTCTTGTTTTTTTTATCACCCAAATGTGATTGAACGAGAGTTGATTCTGTTTAAAATCACTTATTCGGTGTTTCCGGTACAACTAACTAGCGAAAAAACAGACACCATGTACATCCCGGATATGACTAGAGCCGCTAGCTAATACCTCAATGCTACGAGCTAACCAGAAATCAACTTGGACAATTCATCCTCAAAGCGCCTCACAACTATTCTTCACGGTTGACCAGGTACGGTATAAAAGCCACACACTCAGCCGATAGTAAGCATCAGTAATCGTTCAGCGATCCTACGAGCTACATCAAAGCAAAACACCATGAAGGTAAGTAGTGCTAGACTTTGGTTGGAATTCTACTAAACATTTGTAACTTCCAAACGGGCATTCTTTCCTCGCCAGGTTTTCATCGTCTTCGCGGCCCTGCTGGCCATCGTTCTGTGCCAAAACACTGAGCAGGACGTGAACAAGAAGGACAAGCGAGGAATCGTGGAGTTGAACAATGGTTACGATGATTACTACCACGGCAATGACTTCCATCAGCATGCCCACGTTACGAACCACGTCACGGTGACGAAGAAGGTAGCCGTACCTTATCCGGTGGCCGTAGAGAAGCAGGTGCCGGTCGCGGTAAAGGTCCCCGTTCCAGTGCACGTGGAGAAACAGGTTCCGGTGGTGGTCGAGAAGAAGGTTCCGATTTACATCGAAAAGAAGGTACCGGTGCACGTCGATCGTCCCTACCCGGTTCCGGTGAAGGTACCAGTGAAGGTGCCCGTCTACCACAAGCAGGTCGTTGAAGTTGCCAAGCCCTACCCAGTAACGGTTGAGAAGCCGTACCCAGTGTACGTAAAGCAACCACACTACATCCAGAAGACGGTCGAGACCCCAGTCTACGTGCACGAATCGACCGCCTACGGCAGCCCGGCTTCCTACGAGCACAAGTCTCTGTGGGGCTAAATCCATCTCTATCAAACGCACGAACCCGCAAACATCGCTTTTCATCATCTGATTGAAGGACATAAATTCGTTACTTGACCCAAACTATTTTTGTTTTTCGAATTCTCCTTTTGGAAAGAAATCCCCTCCACCCCGGGATCACAATATGCTGCTAGCGATGGTTCGGACCGAATGCATAACATATCACATTCTGATTCGGGCATAAATTTGATCCAAAGCGTCACAAGGAACTAGTCATAATAACTACTGCTATAAATCGAACACGACCACTATCTGATTGTTTCACATTATCGGTCATCGATTTGTCATTCATGGGGCGTACGGCACAAGCTGCTGCCCCTGCTGCTTGCTGCAGCTGTTGTTCATTCTCACAAAACCCTCACCATGCTTCGGTAGTATGTCAACCATTTATGCTGTGAAAATATTATTCAAATTCTTGACACGTTCTTCATCATCCATAAATCGATGATATCACATCACAAGCCAGGCGCATCCACACATCCTACGCCGAAAACCATCCCCGAGCCAGTACAACGCCCTGCGTCTACCTTCAAAGCAGTAGCCGTCCACTGCCAAAATGCGGTAACGCTCGAGTTGAGTGTCGGCGAAAGGCGATAAAAACCCGGCAAAATGAAGGACACACATAAAAAGGACACAACGGCCGAGACCGACAGCGCCAGAAAAAGAAAAAATCTAATAAAACAATTCCGATGAGATCCACATGGACGGTTTACGGTACTGGCCCGTTTGCGAAGGGCCAATGCACGGCCGGGAATCCCGCAAAGAAGGGTATAGAAATCGATGCAAATCGAAGGTCCAGATGGTTGGTGGTGTCGGATGACGAATTTCACCCACAGTCACCCGTGGCACATTCATCCGTTCCAGAAGGACAGGGTGGAATGGAAGGTGCGAATTTGAATTTCCATTTACAGCCGACCATTCAAATCAAGCTAAATGTTTGTATCGGATCATGGGGTCGCTTTAGTTATTAATTCTCAACTATTGTGCTTCGTTGTTAGAAACAAAACAGTCTCGTTCCATAAACCCTCTTGTCATGTGTTAATAAACTAAAACAAATAAAGATTTGCTTTCATGCACACTTAGCAAATGGACTGAGAACACTTGGAGTGGAATCAATGGAAACCATCAAGATGAACTACCCTTATGCGGAGCGGAGCATTTGTCTACCACGATGAGTCACTCCGGATACGCCGGATGATGACACCTTCGTCCCGAAATCCCACCCAAGTTCAAGCGCACCAAAAACCATCTCCACCAATTCCACCTTTGTGCTGTCGAAAGATCTCGACAGCGCTAAATCGATTCGAAGGAGGAAAGTACAATCTTTTAAGGACCAACGCACAAACATTATGCTCGTCAGGAAACGTGACCCAGACTGGCGCGCCACGCAAAGAATATACAATCAGCGGGACGAGACAATTGAGAATCCCCAAAATGGAGTGTCCGGTATCATCATGCAGCAAATATTAGAGCGAATGTTGAAACGGAAATGAAAATCGACTCCTCTTCTGCCACTCAATCAGCACGATCGCGATGATCTTAACCGTTGGTTTGGAACGCTTGGCTTAAAAAAAAAAGCATTCGAAGCGCACGACGACAATCCGTTCCCCCCATTAGACCGCATGCCGCGCATGCTTAATGGTGACGCGTGGCGGCCGCTTCAGAAAAAATGCTGATCGCATTACGCACCGTCTCCCGCGCATTCCCGCCGGGCAATGTTCTCTCCCGTTCGCTCGCGAAACCAAAACAAAACAAAACTTATCGGCGAGAATGATAAAGTACAGCGGCGTTCAGAACAGACCTCCGTAGACACAACTACCACCGTGAGCCATGTGGGAGATAAGCGGTGGTTGCGGCCGCGTCGCGCCGTACGTGAGCGGCTTAAGTAAACAATCTGATCGATGGGAAGAAGTAAAAGAAAGAAAAAAAAAAGATCACGATTGCGTAGGGTGTGTGTACCACCAGAACAACGTTACACACAGCGGTTTATATTGGCGGTGAACGTCGAGCGGCTCATGGGGACAGCGGTTTAGACAGTCTACTAGGAGATTGCCGGTCGGAATCATCGCCACGTTATAACCCGTTTAGCACCTTGCGGTGCGCGCGCTCGCGATCACAAGGACGGACGGTTGACACGACGGAGTTGTAGCAATACTCTCTTCAAGGCGGTTGCCCTGGGCCTTAGGTTGCAAAAAACAAAACTGTCCCGGCTTTACCGCGTGGCGTGGAGTAAGGTCACGCGCAGTTGTACGGTCTAGACTGCGCCTGGTGGGGGACACAGTCGTTTGTTACTCATCGAACAAGTGCCGCCTCGAGCCGCGCACTGTGTATGTGTGGAACATGTGTGTAGCCCCCCACACCCTACCACGAGTGGGTGACATTCCATTCAAGCTACGGGGCCGGCAGCAGTGTGTATCCGCTCAGTTTCCTGCTATACAGTTGACCCGGTTGGTTTGGGTCTGAATTCCGAGAACGAGTGATAAGGAAACCCGCCGGAACAGTGGGGGAAACGGTTCACCACTGGCACGCACACAACCGTAGGCAACCAGCCCGGAAAGGTGGTTTCGTGCTGGTTGCGTGGTGCACAGTCAGCTGATACGTGATGGCCCACCAGCAGCCGGTGGTGCCACCTGTTGTTGTTCTCCGCCGCGCCGCGTGTAAGCATTGTTGTGTGTTCCACGTGCTCAACCCGGGCAAGCAAGTGTGTGTACGCCGGGTCGACGTCGCTCTTCACGACGTTCCAGTTCATTCTTCGCGGGAATCGCCCGAGCTATTACCGTCTGAAATTCTTGGATAAACAAACCATAAAGCAAGGTGATGCTTGTGATAGTGACAAACGAATGTGTGATAACGTATTTGGTGTAATTCAATTAGGTGTGCCGAAGGTAAGTAGCCCTAAATCGTACAAATGAAAAACACTTTTAATCCATTTCCTGTTAAAACATTGTGGCATACGTACCTATTTGCTGCTGTTTCGGACTCTCAAAGCATGCTAGATGATTTCAAACTGGTCACTAATCCCGAATTTACACGAATAAGCAAGTCCAGTAATCGTTGCTACTCATTGAGTCACGCATAGCAACCCAAAATGAGTAATAAATGCCTGCGTGTATCGTCGAGCGAGTTGTGAATGCGTGAGACGGGCCCCACGGCTTGGCCCAAGAGATTGCTTCATCAGCGACAACAAAATCATCGGTCACATTAAGCTGTCGTCATAGTCCTAATAACAGCAGTATTGCTTCATACACGTGACAATTCTTTGTTCTCCGTATCTCGCAACATTGTATTAGCTGAAAACAAATGGACTCGATCGTAATGCACACGGTGGGTTTACGATTGCAACCAACCGACACTGTCACGATGGTCTCAGGCCACCAAAATTGCATATTCCTGTCCACGGTAGCCAACTGATAAGCATGGCACCGATCGGTGTCAAAGATTACACGCACAATGAATTCTTCTAATACGTAATGTTGGTTTCTTTTTTTTTTTTTGCTCTGTTCAACGATAACTCCCATTCCTCTTTTTTGTTTCAAGAATGCAATTGACCGACCGTGGCAGCGTGCAGCAACGTCGACGAAGACGGCGAAGGCGACAGTGGTGCGTTATCAGTCGTTCATGGATAGTAGAAGAACGCGGGTTCCCATGGACCGGCGCCACGAATCGCACACGAGAAGCCTCGAATGGGGGAGCCCAGGAACGAAAGCAAAAGGAACTTACAAGTGAACCGCAAAGAGTCCGCGGCGCAGTGCTGATAATGCCAAGCGTATCGACAAACTGTCCAAGGAACCATCATCACGACCAGGGGGAACTCGTAGGGAACCAGTCGCGCTTCAGCACCGGTCTGGGTCGGTGGTACGGTCTGTTGCGATCGCCAACGATTGATCGATCCGCATCCCGCATCATCGATCATCATACTTCCGATGAAGCAAGTGGTATATCGTCGCCGGTGAACAACACTTTTTTAGCAAGTATGCGACCATTGGGGATCGACAGAATGGTGACAAGGCGGCACCTTTCTCGTCCAACGATACTGATCATTCTGCTGGTTCTGTGTGGATTCATTCACGCGGATATTGTGGTATGTTTATCACGGGACTAAATGTCCAACTTTTCTGCCTTCGAAGGTGACTAACGGCCGCATCACTTCCATTCGCAGAACTATGACGATGACTATTTGGATGTCACTATCAGGGAGGAGATTCCATATCAACGATCGACGGTCGATAGCGACAGCTACGTTGTGGCGGTCGTTGAGTTTCATCCCGAGCAGATGACCATACCGATCGAAGAGCGCACCAGGATCCACCTGAACGAGTACAGCGAGATGATTCGATCTGCCACTGCCCGGGTAAGTAGATGGGCTACCCGCAGTCTGCACATTATGTTCACTGAACTGTTTACTTAAAATAAGCCGGCACTATATGAATGAAGCGATCGAGCGGTCGAAGCATAGTGCTAAGGCTCTTATCAGCTCGCTTCACAAGCCATTGCAGTAAGCCGTTTGGCTCGTCTCGGAACGAACGTGATGTGGTGACCTATTTCAACACAGACGCAAAAAGGGAGAACCTTAAGGCACCGATAACGACTCCCGCAATCGTTGTAGCACCTGTATCGCTCGCTACTTTCTGAAGCGAACCAACCCATCGGTCACTCGTCGACGTTACAAGGCTTCGCCAAGATTCTCTCTTTTGTTTTTGATATCATTGATAGCAATATATAATCGCAATACTTTGTAACTAGAATAACTTTGCTTCTCTTTGCAGCCGGCTGATATTATTGTGTTCCCGGAGCTAACGCTCAACTCACTCTCCGATCCAGTGTTTGTGCCGGAACCCAGCCAACACGTAATACCGTGTAACGATTACGGTACCATACTGGTGACACTGTCCTGTCTCGCACGCGAAGTTCAAAAGTACCTGGTGATCAACCTGTCGGAGCAGTTCTTCGTGCAGCATCGCGCCGAAACGGTGCGCTACAACACGGACGTGGTGTTCGATCGGAATGGTATGGTGATAGCACGCTACCGGAAGTTCAATCTATTCAAAGAGCCAGGAACAAGCATCACCGACGCACCGGAGCTGGTCACTTTCGATACTGATTTCGGAGTTCGGTTTGGTGTGTTTACCTGTTTCGACATACTGTTCGCTGCACCGACGCTGCAGCTCGTTAAACAAGGATTGCGTGACTTTGTGTTCCCTGCTTTCTGGACCTCGGAGCCACCGTTCCTAGCGTCGACGCAAATATTTGAAAGCTGGGCATATGCGGTCGATGCCAATCTGATCGTATCCGGTACGAACTATGCGCTGTCCGGTGCTACCGGAACCGGTGTTTTCAACGGGCGCAGCGGTGCGCTGTTAGCACACTTTACCGGAATACCGACTAGGCAGCTGCATATGGTGACGGTACCGAAGAAGCACACCAGATGGCAACCATCTCGCAGCGATTTTGTACCGGCGGTGTTAAACAATGAACGACCGGAACCGCATCGTATTCCCGGTGCCGAGCTGGAACGAGTCGTTATGGGGCGCGATTTCCTTGAGCAGTTTACTACGATGCAGCTGAACCCTGAGTGGGCAGAAGATACGATCGAGCAGATCGTGTGCCATGGATTTTTCTGTTGCGATTTTAGCATCAGCACCAAGATCATCGAGCCTTACACACTAACGCACTATTATCGCATGGCAGTTTTCGATGGTGATCGTACATTCCAGGGATTCGCCGATGCGCATGTCTCGATCTGCGCTGTGATCGCTTGTCGCAATGAATCGATTGCCAGCTGTGGTCGCCTGCTGATAGATGCTTCACCGTACATGGAATTCACCGATATTACGATCACGGGACGATTCATTGCTAACGGCACCCTTGCGATGCCCAACACGCTAGACATGGCGATGTACTCACTCGACGCTGAGCAGTATCAATTTTCCGGTGATGTAAAGTTAGTATCTCACGCTCACCAATAGTAGAAATACGATGTTTTCACTGAGGTTGTTTTTTCTTTTCAGTTACACAGACAACTACCAAACGGTCACGATGAAACTCAACAGTCCGGTAAACCATTTGCAAACGTTCGGCATCTACGCGTTCAATCATAAAAACTTTGAGTTCTACAATCCGATTGAACTACCTGCAGAAAATCCTCCCCCTGATGGTGGGGATGATGGTGGTGATGATGGAGCGGCTAGTCTTGTGAATCCTCCAAAACGGGTCATTCTTCTACTTGGAGCGCTCCTAGCCAGTGCTGTTCTTCATCCCGTGACTCTCCACTGATAGAGAATTCATTTCCAACCCCTTTTCCACCGCAGTATTCTTAGTCAACTCTGCCAAACAAGTGAGCGGAACGGGATGAAACGGCTACTTGTGCCATGGATCATTAGTTTTTAACATAACTCACGTTTTGCTGTGAATTAAGGAGTGGTACGCTAAACCAAAACATCTATTATATGATGACGTGCTGTAGGAATTTTGTGATAGCTTTGCGCGAACCGTTATAGAGATCCCATCGAAGGATCTTCACTGAGTAACAGGCACTTATCATATGAGTTAAAGTTGTTCCGTAAAATTCATGTTGGCCAAGAAAAAGCAACCGAAATGTCCTCGCTTTTTTCTCCTTGATGTGTGTGTTGAGTCCTGAGATACAGGAAGAGGATTTTCGTTTATTGCAACTCATGTTTGGTTAGCAAATCGTGAGCTCGCTGTGTAGAATTATAATGACAAGCGGCCTCGAGCGTGATTTGACGATCATCAGTTAAGTACTTACTAATCGGGTCGTACCTAGGCATTTTAGCAGAGCACATCAATCCTTCGAAAATCCAAATAATTATATTCAAGAAAAAGAGGTTGAGCAGTTTGGTTTGACAGAATAATATATTTCTTTATTAATATTTCTCAGGCGATAAATGTTCTTTAGATACCGAATACAAAGTATTTAAAAGTTAAATTCATTAGGTGAAATTAACACAATGTTTGTTGCTTTGTTTGGAGCATATAAAATGTTTATTGTTTTATTTATCGAAAAGAGTCCCAATATTACCTGAACATGCAAGAAATAAATTTCTATGGCTGCCTGCATCTTTGGTAGCGTTTCGTACATTTGTTTCCAGATATATCAACGCCAGATATAAATTGTTTATATCAATTGGCAAACTTTTCACTGTAACCCTTTAATTGGCACGTTAGAATAACCGAAATCAGCCATTCGATTACAGATAGGATGAAACCTAAGCGATTTTAATCTATGTTACACTCAATGTAATGCAATTGCATCAATCAAATTTCCAGCATCTAGAACAGAAGCTTCAACGCACATTCAAAGCAATCTTATACTTTTTATACGATGTTGAATTTAATTCAAAAATAAATTATGTTTGGTAAATTATCCATCAGATACTAGATTAAATCAAACAGATCTTCTGGTGATGGTAAATATGTATGACCAAAAAAAGATAAATATAAATAATTTTATAATAACACATCAAATTACATTAATGTAACAAGACTACTCCTTCTTAGTTGAAATTCATCATAGCATCATTAGTAACGCAAAGTTACTTTGTGCCATAAGGACATGATTAGAACCAACTAAGCAGAAGAGAACACCACAAACCGATGCGGTGGTATTACTTTCCTAGGTCTCACATAGGGTTCTAACGTCTGGATCTAAAACAAAGAGGAATAAAAATAGTAATCCGAAATTAAGAACAACATATTTTGATTCATAAGTGGAACCGTAAAAGTTTGAATACTTACAGGATTCCTCACATGATAACAAAATATACGCTCCGGGTGATGTACACTGACGTGGTGCTCTATCAAACCGTTTTTGTAGGTCCCATATTGGCAATAAACGCATTGGAACACATAGATCCCATGGGAAATCTCCATGTGGTTTATCAATTCCATTTTACCGTAAATATTACGGCACAAATGACACGTCATAATATTGGACTCGTGACTTTCAATGTGATCTTTGAACGATAGAAGACCGTAGAACGTTCCGGATGGACATGCTGTGATGAGAAATGAAAATAAACACTTTTATAATAAAATTCAGTGTTACGACATTTATACAAACGACTGACTGACTTACCATTGCAAACTAACAAGGGAACAGTATTTTTCATATTATTAATTATGAATCCCTGATCAGATGAATTGTAGTTCTTCACCCTTTTAGTGCACTGATATATACGGTTGCTCAGTTCGTATGAATCAGAGTGAAACAACGATTGATGCACCACCAATGCAGAATACTCGCGACTACGATAAAAGCATCGATTACATTGATAACCACAGCCACCATGCACTGACTGCAAATGCTCTACAAGCTCCTTGGGGCCGTTTGCGAAGAAAGCACAATAGCAACACTCGAGCCATTGCATTACCTCGGATTTATAGGTTACACTCAAACCATGGTAAATCACATGTTGCTCCATCGCTTTATCGTTTTGCGTCGTAAAATCACACGCATGGCCCATGCATTTGTAGAACGCAATTAGGGATTCTGTTTTAAGCATTGAGCGATAATAACAACCCATTTTCGGACTGCTATCTTGAATCCACGGCTTCGGTATACCATTTACTTCTCTTACATACCAATCGTGATTTACGTTCAAAAATCTATTACCATTGAGGTCAGTATTGATTTGCCTATCTGTTGAAGGAATTACAGTTTCATTCGACGTATCATAGATGATGCCCTTATAATTCTTCGCTCGTTCCGATATCACAACAGATATTGGTCGACTATAAGTGTGTTGTGTTTCGCGGCTTTGATTTGCAACGTGCGCATTGCTTTGCTGTTTTCTATTTTTGTTTTGGGTTCGACCTACTAGTACTTCTTCATTGACTTCTTCTGACATGATCAACTCCTCTATATGGTTTTCCTTGCGGTTGGGCTCGTTTGACATGATCGGTGTGATCAAAACTATTGGATCCAATGGATCGATCGATGGAAAAACATTCGTGTGGTCCTGGTCATCTATTGATTCCAAACAAACATTTACGTGATCATTGACTGAATCAGACATATCTAAGCCTGAGTGCAGCAAAGGAGGACTTTTACCAGGCTTCATTAAAATTGTGGCATCCTCATCATCTGAAGCTGTCAGCGATATAGTGTCTGAGCTACACGACGAATCATAGCCATCTTCGCGTGTCCTCATAGGCTGGTTCTTCTGAAGGATAATTTCTTTTTTTACGTCATTACAGACATTACTTGCATGAATATCCTTCGTATTCATTCCAATAACAAAGAGTGAATTAGCTTTGTTACTATTTCTTGACGGTTCACGTTTTTCCACCACGCAAAATCGAATATATTCGATATTATTTAAAGCATCGTTGCTATTCGACGCATGCTCCTTCTCAATATGATGTTCCATCGAAGACAATCGAACTTGAGCGTAATTGCACCTATCACATAGGTACGCCATAATATGATTATTTCTAAAATATATTTCTTTATGGGGTGTCTTCGCTGTCCCTTTGAGTTCATATTCCCCAGTATGTTCTGCTACATGTTTGATCCATTGCTTAACGGTAAGCTGTTGTTCTTTCTCACAAAAATGACAAAAGCGATGGATAGCTTCTGTGCCAGCAACTACTTTATGACTGGTATGATTAGGTATTGGATATTTCCTGATCATGTGCGATTGTTTTGGCGAAATTCGGCTTACGAAAACTTCTTGTTGGGGATGCTCACTCACATAGTGTTCAACCATGCCAACACCTCTATACGGACACAAACAGCATTTGACGATGAAATTACTCTGACAATGTATATCGGAATTGTCGTTCGGAATATCAGGATAAGCTGTTGTGTTCGGCTTTTGCTCCAGTCGTCTACATGGTAGGCTGCTAGCTTCGGCGACATGATCTTCAGTATCTGAATCGTACAAAACAAAACGTTTGTACTTTTTTTTCTGAATTATTCGATCCAGACCGCCTTTCTGCGGGCATGGTTCTCCGGTTTTTATGATCTTTGAACGAGGTTCAAAACTGGATTCTTGAATTTTCTTATTTGTTGATGGATCCTTGCCAGCGATCGATTTCTTTTTTATTTGTTCAGAGGTGTTATTCAGTGTAGAACTTTCCATAGATCTCTTTTTCTTTTCCTGCTGCTTTCCATTGTCTTTTGTATTATGGAATTTCTTATCTGTTGGTGGTACCTTACTTACAACAGATTTCTTTTTATTCGGTTCAGGAGTGTTCGTTGTCGATGTAAAATTCGCAGCATTGCTTTTCGGTTGGTTGTGCTTTGCAGATTCTGAACGTCTTTTTAGACAATTTTTTCCAACGTCTACTGAATCATGTATTTTACTTTCTGCTGATGCAGTCTTACTTGCAACAGATTTCTTTTTTTCAGGTTTAGAAGTTTTCATTGTCGATATATCATCCGCAATTGATTTTTTCTGTTGCTGCTGCACTGCAGATTGTGATTTTTTTCGTTTAACAGCTCGTTCGACGTGTGGGCGATTGTTTTCAATATCCTTATCCGTTTCTGCATCAGTCGCGTATGACACCTTATACACAGGAGGAGCGTCAATAGACTTACTGCGAGTACGTTTACTAACTGATAAATCGTCTACACTTATGCGAGTAAGCACTAGTCGCAAATTAGTCGACTGCCTTCTCATTGTAATATCTTTATTACTTGAGTTGTTACTTGAGTTGTTACTTGTAGTACTGTTACTCGTTCCTCCTATGAATTACAGTAAAATATATGCATTAGTTCATACCTCAGCTAATAATAATTCAAATGCTTCTTCCCTCCACTTTACCTTGCGGGGTACTAGCGAGACTTATTTCGAATTTCATTTTGTTTAGCTCATCGCGCGCTTGGAGAAGCGTTTCCCTCTTCAGACTATAATCATCAAAATAACATAAAGAATTGATTCGATTTTGATGATTTTTTTACATGCTGTCATATTCAAAATATAATGTTTTTAAATTATTTATTAGGAATTAAAATCGTTCGATTCACCTCATTCGAAACTTTCTATTGAAGTTGCATCAAAATCATTTCTTGGTGGCACATATTATTATAAGCTTTAAAAAAATATTTGGAGGAAAGACATTTTTGTTGCATATAGTCCTTATGCGTTTCATCTGATTCTTAGTCATTATTATCATTATAATTAGCCATTATTATGAGTTGCAATTTAAATAGCATCTACAGCTATGTAAATAATATCAATACGTTATTGCGTAATAACAGACCATATTCCATCGATCGTATCATAATTATTTTAATTTTAATGGCATATAAAAAGATATTGTTAAACATAAATGGATAAATAATACATTACAGTTTATACTATATTACCGTTTACTTTTAACAAATAACGAGTTCAGCATTTTGAGCTTGCGGCGGGAATTGATGCACAATTTCGTTTCCTGTGATGTGACCAATTTTAACATCTCCTCGACCATTTTACGCATGTCTTGGATTGTTGCTTCTGGTTCCATTTTCAAGAATGTTGAGTTCTTCGCGTTCGCGTTCGTTTGGTTAATCGCACATTCGCTGTCTAAGAACCTGTTAATAGTTGAGAAACGACCCTAAAATGTTATGAATTTATTTACCAAAACAGACAGTTTCTCAACAGTTTCATACCCTAATTATTGAGCGGTGTTTTGGTAACAATAATAGAAAAAATCTGATCTATAAATCTGGGTAGATGTTATTTTAAACTTACTCTTATAAACTTATTAATTTTTTTTCGTAGGCCCTCACATAGGGAAAAATGTAAAGTAGGATATTAAAGAACGGGGGAGGGGATGGTGGATTTCTTCGGTAAAGTTTTGTTAATAAGTTTTAGATAAAAATCCACCATTAGCCCAATGATTACCTATTATTTGGGCTTCTTTCACAGAACCATAACTTTATAACGAAATTTGAGGTATTAGGAAGAGGGGCAGGGGATTGGGCCGGGGGAGGACCTTGTCTTTAAAACTGTTTAACACACGCTATCCCCTTTCCTAATAACGTAAGTTTTGTTTTAAAATTTGACCATGTGAAAAGGAGAACAAAAATCTTTACCAAGACAAAGGCAGTTCTACCGTTTTACACAAATATCAAAGCACGATTGATCACCTCCTCTTATTAAATGCCTTGAATGCGTTGGAAAAAAAACTCTTAAAATGCAAACGTAACTAAGCAAATTGTACCGACAAAATTGTAACTAGTGTACGTTCGCGTTATTTTCTGCGACGTTTGCCACTATACAGGCAAAACCTTGCATACACCTGGACCCGGAGGTATCACACAGATACCACCTTTATCACAGGTACACCAATGAGCAGATTATTCAACATTAACAAAAGGTCCTTTGCAATCCAATGATAAATGTTGCTGCGCACGAGGCGAGGCCAAATTATTTCTGCCAACCAAGGGACGAAAAACGATACGCAGCCGCAAAAGAGGCAAGTGCAAGCAAGGCACAAAACCGAAGCGTGTGCAGAGCACTCAAATATCCGGGTTACAGTAACAAATTTCCACAATGTAGAACAAACGACCGGCCGGCGGATACGCCCAATTGCATCATTCTTCACGCCGTCAGCACAAACCTTTTGTTTTGTTGATACATTACGAGCGAGCAAAAACCATATAGTTGGAATATTTAACTTGTTTATGTGCAGTTATTTCACTATTGCTACCATCATTATCAAGAATAACGATTTGCATAAAATGCACGATCAATCGTTGTCAGCTAGAGATACCGGTAAAGTGGATCAACGAATGACCAAAAAGATGCCCAATCGTAGGAAGCACACGTTTATACGTTTAACTAATCTAACACTAGCGAGAACGTATGCACTAAAGGACGCTTGCAACATACTTATTTTACCAAAAACTACGATGCTTTGCCGATTACTAATCGAGTTTGCACTTGACACTCCTGAAAAAAAAAACGCAGAAAAAACTAATGATTCTGGATCGAGCAAATCTAGCTACCAACAGCGTGTGGATGTGTACACAGTACGGCAGCGATTTACGGCCACCAATCTTAGCCGGCTGAGAAAGACGCCGCTTCCTGCGATCCAGAACGCTAGCGAACGATGGATATACACAAATGTGCTGAACAAAAGGGTATTGTATTGTGCACAGTCAACCCCCCCCCCCCTTCTTTCCTCGTATTGTCTTATTTGCTAGTCTCAACTGCAATAGTTTTCACTGCAGTTTTGCCAACTTGGTTTAATTTAAAAGCATTCCCAGAAGCAACTAATAGCGTTGCGCTGAGGTAGGCACTTCTACGAACAATGAAAACAACTTACCGTATCTCACTTATTACTTCAACAGAATCACTCCAACCGTTCAGCCACTTTTGAAAAACACGTCTTCACTCATCTACGACGTAGGACGAAAACCACGCGGCGGGTGGCGGTCCACAAGATCACCCTCGATGCACGAACGCCTATATCCAGTTGATACAGCCCGTTTCTATGGTAACCGCCAGTACGTTGGCTTTACGACTTAGAACACCACGAACACCACTAACGGCAAACACCACCACCAGCGTCGCTGTGTGAGCGAATCGAGGACGAACACGTCCGTGCACGATCGTCTCGAGTTATGCTTTGTTATCGCACCCAACTTTTTTGATTCTTTTTGTTTTCATTGTTCTGTTTGTGCAGCTAAATTCCAGCCGAGCGCAACGAGAAGAACAACTGTAGAATGTTTGCGGCGCGGTTCAAGCTGATATGATTTGGAAAAGAATGTCACACGATTTTGGCTAGAACCAGAGTTTTCGAATGAAACGACTGTGCTAATGGTTTTCTTTACTAGCTGCTTTAAGTGGTCTTCGTTCAATCGATAATATTTGTTCTGCTTATGCGTCCACCATCTCCTTTTGTTCATTTACTCTCCTGCGCCTCCTACCTGCTCGCGGTGACAATTGTTGATTGATTAGCTCGAAATTAGATAGAAGATCGGCGAGATAATTTAATCGAAAGAGCAACTGGACAAAAGATAAATTTGATCAAGCAAACACTGCTCGGTTCTTTTGTCGAATGAAATGCGCAACTCTTTTCTCAGAATCTTCAGCTAGCTAAACTAGCCAACTAATTGCGTAATTGCAATCACGATCTAGAAATGCCCTCAATTTCTGTGCCCAATAACTTTGTTTGCTACCGTTGGATAAACATTTTACTTTTGTTTACTTTAAACAAAGCAAGCAAAGCTGTTATTGTTACGCATTGAATGGTACAGTCCCACACACCAGGCCTCGCTCGACCCAGGAAGCCGATTCGCGAAGATCGGGTTGGAGACCGGAAACTCGCGGTTGTGTCGGGTGTCGGTAGCTCTCTCCAAATTCTGGCTAGTATAAACTGCTGACAAATGCGTTAATTTTCGTTACTAAGGCACTCGAAACGGCGCAATGTGAACCAAGTCATTCGATAGAAAATCATTTATTTAAGTAGCCGTTTGTGTCGCCTCATGTTGCTAAGACCAACAAACCCGATTTCGCTTTCAGCGCACGAACCATGAGAAAGCCAGC
Source organism: Anopheles darlingi (assembly GCF_943734745.1). Lineage (NCBI taxonomy): Eukaryota > Metazoa > Arthropoda > Insecta > Diptera > Culicidae > Anopheles > Anopheles darlingi. The sequence goes on from NC_064875.1 coordinate 14,053,375, forward strand.
ACTCGATCACATTTGTGGATGGCGACAGAGAAACAACAAAACAAGTGTCACCAGCATGGGCGACCCTTTTTTCTCGATGCGATGCTCATGCGGATGCTTGAGAGTGATTTAAGATTGAACCACGGCCACGGTGTTTCATTTTATGCTTTCAATCCAAACGTAAGAATGACCACACTGTAGCTTTATGCATCCCGTGAAAGCAGCGATATGGCATTTTAAAGAGTAAACATCATGCGGCCGGCCTCCAGGCTAGAATATAGGCAACAGAATTGTCCCATCGATCCGTTGGTGCACACTTGAAAAAAGCAGGAGATCGTGGTAAAACAGCTCACCATACCCTTGTCTACAGAGTTAAGCGGTAGAAGCGAAGGGAATGGAAAGAAAGATAGAAACCGATAACCGATTGTAAAGGGTCGCTTAAGCAACAGACAGAACCAACATCAAGGTTATCCAAATTCAGTAATTTGTGAGAGATGCTGATAGTTTTTTACTTTAAAATTTGCAACATATTTTCTTCGAGACATAGCTAAGCGTGTTGCTTCTTTTTGGTATCCCACGCATGCGCTTCTCATAAACAAGCTGCCCGCTTCGTTATCGCTCTTCGCTTTATATAGCCTATCACCAGCACAGCAAAATATCGCCAGCACAGCATTATATCCAAAATTGTTAGGCGGTCGTTATTCAGGACAAAAAGTAGAAAAAGATTTTGTTTATGAGGCTGTGAAATTTCACTTGGCACCTCCTTGAAACTGATTCATACGATCGATTGGTGACGATAGGTATACATTTGAATAAGTTGAACATTTGATAGCCACTGTTCGGATCACACTACAATATAATAGGTAACGTTCATCGGTATATGTTTGCGAAAAATATCTGTTCTGTACCAAATTTATTTTTAAAAATTGTGAAGTTGGTATTTTTGATAAGACGTCAAACTCGCCGAAGAAGGCGCGTTTTTTTTTATCATAACGACGATTTTTTTAAAATCAATAATAAAGGATTTGCTTTTTAATCTAAGCAATTATTTATTAAAAAACTTTTTTGTATCGATTGGCACTGCTTGTTACATAACTTCCTTCCTATGTTAATCAAATTTTTTATTCAGTAACATATCAACATTCTTAATTAATTTGAGACTTAACATATACAACTGACTTACTAAGGGAGTTTTGAGACCAAAAACACTCTTTATGACAACCTTAGTATCAATTTCGTTTGAAACTAATTATTAACTACAGAGAGCTTATCTCCAGATAATCTCCGAAAACGAATTGTTAGCGGTTTTCGTACTTGACTGTCTGGTTTTGGGTCTGAGTGCTTCAAAAGGAAATGTTTCAAATAATGAATTGGAAATTTTTTCGTAAACCCAGTATGATTTTCTATGTAGCCTTTACAAGTATGACAGTACCCACTCCATCTTACAACGTGTTTTGTTTGAACATGTTTCTCTAATGAAATGGTATTTGAACCCACAAATTTGCAATTAGTTGAGTAGTGACACAAGTATTGCAACTGCTCTTCATTCCGTACGATTTCGAAAGGGTCCGAGTTTGAACCCGTTAGTTCCACCATTACACCATCAACGTTCCCATCAACGGTGGTAGCGGAAGGGCGATTTTCTTGGATTTCCGCCGGTTTAAATGACCCGCCATTATTTGACCGTGCGACAGAGTATGATATTTGTTTAGCAGGGCTATCGGTAATGCTTTCATTCCTGGTTTCATTAGATTCATTGTAAAAATTGTTTTCTTCGTTCATATCATGTGGAGCTTCTTGTAACTCTACTTTCACGCAACTCATGTTAATGATATTTTGTATATTTTTTCGAGAACCATTCCCATTTCCGATCATAAATGATTCATTTTGTGAAGGCACAGCATTGATGTCTTGATTTTGATCAACATTTTTATCACACCGGAGTGGATTATCACGATCGGACGTTCGACATTCTTCTGCAAATTCTTCTTCTTTTATACCATCCATAGAATGCTGGTACTCCGGATCATCCATTGCTATAGTGCTTAAACTATCATCGGAATCATAATCCATTGGATCGTCTCTACCTCCGGTCAATTCATTTGCGTGTCTCTCTCTAGTTTCTTCGGCGGCTTCGACGACATTTTCATTTAAAATAGTTTGCAGTGCTGGTACACGTTGCTCAGTGGTGCAATCCGGATTGATATCATTCGATAAGTTTGTACTTCTACTATTTTGTGAAACTGTTCCGGTAGGTTTGGATCCTTTTTTGCCACATTGATGAGTATATTCTGCATCTGCATTCAAATCAATTTCTTCTTTCACTATAGAATCAACCAATGGCTCATAACCATGTAATCTTTCTAATTCTTGCAAAATTTCATGATCCATCCCATCAGAGATGGCCGTTTCTTCGTCTCTGTCGATAGGATTGTTAACCACTTGGCAACCAAATATGGACTCCGATTTTAGTTCTAGATTGGTTTTCTTGTCAACTGAACTACTCTCGACTTTAACGCGACACACAGCGAAACGTATATATTCTGATGGTTTTGCAGAACCGTCCTCCTGGGAGAAATGTTGTTTTTTTAAGTGATTTTCCATGGCTGACAGACGGGTTTGAACAAAGTTACAGCGGTCACAAATATAGGCCAAAATATTATTATTTTGAAACTTAATTTCGACGAATGGATTCTTTAGTGTTTTCACCTCCTGATCAAATTCATATTCTCCTGTGTGTTTTGCTATATGTTCAATCCATTCCTTGTAGGTAAGAACACGATTTTTCTCACAGAAACAGCAAAATCGTGCTAATGGAGCTAGCTCATTTTTCGAAATATTTTTTTCGCTATCGCGCAGCGGAATAGGGCATTTTCTGATTATGTCCGACTGACGTGGGGAAATCCGACTAACAAAAACTTCGTTTTGTTTGTGCTTAGTCAAGTAATGTTCGATTATCTTTTCGCCACGATAGGAGCATAAAGAACAACTGGACATGAAATTACTCTGACAATGGATATCTGGATTGTCATTGGGAATATTGACATGCTCATCGATTACAGAATTTTCTTGTGGGCTTACCAATGTTTTCGCTACGGATTTTTTTCTGGTCATTGAGCACCCTACTGTTTTATTCTTCGATTTTGGGGAAGTAGTTTTAGTAACGCCTCGATTAGAATTCGATTTTGGTTTGTTCATAGCTTGCTTTTTTGTTGGAGGTTCATAATTTGTGCAGTCTTGGCTCACATTATCTTCACTGTCCGACAGATAGAAACTATTTTGGACTGCCTTTTCAGGCGATACCGTGACACTATTGGCAGCAGCACAGTGCGATTTTCTACGGCATTTTATTTTCTTGTTTTTGGCTTGCTCACGTTTTTTGTTTGTTTGCGAAGGATTCTCTAATGCTTCGCGACAATCCACGGTTTTTCTACGCGTGGTTATGTGTTTATTCGTTGAAGGTGAATTTTGGTTTTGTTTGGTAGTATTGGAAGATTCGTTATATGAACATTCACGATTTTCCACCGATTTTGTTCTACTGCGCAATGCAATGCCGTTAATATCCTCTAGTCTTGTTAGAACGACTCGCGTTTCATTCTGCATTCCATATTTAGTTAATAGATCCTTCACCCATTTTTCATTATTCGATCGATCTTTGATGCACTCCATGCGGTTCGATATGTTTCGCAGCTTTTCGTTTTCTTCTCTTCTTTTCATTGACTCTGTAAATTCTATTTCGCCTATAATCAAGCTGTGAACTTCTCTGTTTACTTTGTTTTGTTTATTTTTGGTTGGACTGACTTTACTTATTTCGTTCTTCGACGATTCCACATGATTATCTGAGGATGAAGGCAGAGTATTTTCAGTGACGTTAGTCGACTTTTTTACATCGTCACGACTTGCTGCAGATGGGGATAAATGTTGCACAGGTTTGGATAGAGATTGGGATGCATTGTTTGTCAATGTTGTTCCATGATTCACATGATCCGGGATTGGAATGGACGGAGTTGTGTTAGATTTTACTCCCAGTAATAGATCTGATGAAATTTGGTTTTGACGCGCTTCAATGTTTGTAGTATTTGTTTGAGTAGATGATCCAAGCTCATTGTAATTCTTCAGCAGATGTTGAGAGCTTTGACCTATATTGTTTTGACAGGGTGAAGGGGATTTTTGATGCAATTCAGAAGTGATTTGGCGATTGGTTTGGCCCATTTTATTTGCTTGCCGCATTCTGTGTTCAGCATAAGTGGCAGCCGGGGCTGGAAACACTTCAGCTCGTCTGAAATATAGCTTGTCGTCACCTCTTTTTTCAGGAATTGCCGGGGGTTTAAAAGCAGAAAACGAATGAGTTAATGCGACTTCTGGATTTTTTTTCTTACGAGGATATTTAGACGACAACCTTTCTTCATTAATTAATGAGCTTTCTATTGGTTGCGGATGATATGAGGATGCCATTTGGAATATTTCTTGCGTTACAGTATCTTGTACAGTTTGTGGCTTTGAGTAAGTTGTAAGGTTACTCTGATGAATAGTGACATGAGCAGTTGATACTTGAGAATGATTATCACGCATCCCAGAATTACACCCCGATGGTTCCGCTAACTGCGGCGACATGATGTTTTGTCGCACGACAACGCTGTGCACTAGAAATATAATAAAATAATATTTATAAATCACTCTAACAACATTATATGCAGACAAAATTTACACAGCCGCGGCTTTCACAATTTTAACTTCTGTATTTCCCTTTTAACATTTGTAACGGAATTTTAACTTCTGTATTTTCCATACCTTGTTTTTCTGCCACTTGTATCTCCGCTTTGATGGAAACCTCCGCTTCTAGCTTAGTGAGCACTTTAATAGCCTTAATAATATTGTCCGATTTAATACTAGAACAATTTTTCAACAATTGAGTATTTGCTTTACAGTAATTATTCAAATAGTTGGCGTTAAAAATAATTACCGTGGGTTATTTGAAAAGAGGTCCATCAGTTTTTGAAAATTGTCGAGCGAATTACTGCAAAGTGTAGAACTTTGCTTGCCTATCAACTCTATCTTTTCCTCTGCGATTTGGCGAATGGCTGCATTCCTCTCCTCTCGTGCCATTTCTGGAAAATTCGAAAGGATAGTTGGTTTTGCATTAAACAATGACAAAATATACATCTTTTAATATATCTTACAATAATTTTTTTTTAAACGAATAACATTGTACATAATGCTATTATTTTTATCGCTGTGAAGCAACCCTAATATCATTTTTTACGTATATTTTATTTATTCTCATAAGTTAAGGTACGTTTGTCATTCACGCAATCGTTCTCGGAATTGAACAAAATCATAATATTCCTAAAGGAATCTATCTAAAGGCTGATCCAAACGCTACGATTTCAGTGTTATTTGTCTGCGCAGTATTAATCTGCAGAGACGCATCATGACGGGACAGCAGAGTTGCAGTCGATTGAAAATGATTTAATTCGACAATCGGCGCAACAGTCAGATTACAGCAAAGGAATATTTAAATCTGTCCTGTTTCCATACAAATGTGCGTATGTTGATGGTGGTTAGATATGTGTGTATGTGTGTATGTGTGTGCCATGAAATTGTACTATGTGGAAGCTCCACCAATCACTTCGATCTAATTACGACTTTTATCTAGGCAGATACAAAAACCAATGAAATCGTAGCGGGTACAGCAGCCACAAGCTTTAAGAAACAAAAAAACTCGGAGTTGCTCTAAATACATTTCATAGGCCATGAAGTGTGAAACCTTGCCTAAAAACGAGTGTAACGCAAATCGTATATACTTATGTCAAAAAGTTTGTTCGTACGCGGAGTGTTTGTGTTAGTTATTTGTTACTTTTACGGTTTTATCATTGTAAGTTTGTTCAACAGTTTTCCTCCCCCAAAGGAATCCTAATTTTAATCGAATCTCGAAAAGAAAAACGGACTTTGTCGTAAAAATGTTTATATTTTCATCCAGCAACAAGAATCGTAAACAATTTTGATACAACACTTTACTTTTTCTCAAGGTTTTGGAGGCGGCTGGACGCGACCGATAGTTGAATTGATTGCACGCAATACGCAACGAAACTGTAATAAAACGTAAAAGTAAATCACTGAAGCACCAGCTGGTTAAAGGTTTCGTAAAAATTAAAGATCACTTTCAGATATGAGCACATGTATCAGGAATCTGTCGATTTCAGCCTTGGCGCCCTCGCAACACTAATGATTTCTCAGTATTTTCATACCCTAAATATGGATCGTTGTTCACACTTCAGTATTGTACACCTAAATTAGTTTCAATCAAATTCATCATCTACTGTACACGATTTTAAACAAAACTCTTCCATCTTAAATGCACTGGTTAAATGCTGTTCGAGGAAACGAACACACCATGAATATGTTAGAAAGGAATGTACAACTAATGCCAGCCAAATTTTCAGAGAATGTGGTAGCGACAATGTTATTAGTTAATACCGAATAATAATACATATCTAAATGAACGGATGAGTTAGATCGTCGCGAGTATTTTGCCACGAACAAGCCGTATGTAAGGTTAGAGTTCCAGACGGAGTCTCTGGTAGCCAACACGAAACAAACCACACGAAACAACAACACAAACACTCGAAACTACTTCAACACAAAATAAGAACAAAAACCGCGAATTCGGAGATCGTCCTGCTTGACATCATCCTAGTTATTTGCCTCACAGAACACTCGATGCAGTCTCAAAAGAATCTTCTACACTATTCAACTTTCTAAAACTCGCTCCAGACAACTTGGAACCGATCTCAAATCTCTGGCCCTGGTATAGACTTAATGAACTCCGAATGCATCCGATTGCAGACAGTTCTAACAGATCTGAAAACTTACCGGAAACGATGTAAAGACACGATGCTGTAGAAAACGCAACTTGAGTTTTCGCCGTACTATCACTTCAAAGGACAAAATAAAAATGCGATCCCGAGCAGAGGTTGCTGGGCGTATTTTGTTTCAGCCGAGTGAAACTAGCCGTCGCTTTCCCACGCTATTCGGCATCTCTTTTCTCCAAGCGCAGTGTTTACGTTCATGCTCCCAGGAGTCGAAGTTTGCAGCGCACTCCAACTCCCAAAACCGCATTGATGTAAACGACGATGCCCTATCAATCGCACAATGAACCGTTTTACGAATGTTTTGTAGGGTTTAAGAATTATATGGTCTATTTAAGATAGGATGCAATATTTACAGAGCATTTATGTCTTATAACTTATGTTTGGCGCAACTCCTCCGCCTCACTGCAGTCTAGCATTCGAAGAATACTTGCGCAATTAGATTCGTCGCCTTTTGGTGCCTGGACCATTCGGCGGAGTGCTGGCCGGACTGCTCGTGTTAGAAGTAGGTTCGTTTGTCAATGAGCCTCTGGTTCGTTTCTGTGACCGTTTCGGCCCTCCATCGCTACCATTGCTATCGGCAAAGACTTTCGCTTTGAACTTCCCAGAACTTCCCGGCTCACGCTCTTTGCCCTCCTTTTCCTCGCGCTCGTGCTCCTTACCATCTTTTGATTGTACGGTAGGTTTTGAAGCTGTGGAAATGGAAGATAGAAAGGTAAATGTACCATCGAATTGAATCTTTCCCGTTGCCGCTCTTGCGGCTACTTACCGGCCACCTTCACCATGGCAGTATCCGATTTGGATTCAGTCTTCTTCGTCTCCGGTTCGCTGGCCACTGACGACACGGTTAGCCGCTCTGTGTCCTCTTGCTTCCGGCGTCCGATAGCTGCACTAAACTCTGCTTCCGGCAGATCAAAATCACACTCCTCGTTCAGGAACGGCACGAACTCCTGCTCGTCCAGCGCTTTCAAGTTGTACATCGATCGCAGATGGTTCCATATCGCTTCGCTGGCCACCTCCCGCTGCAGAGCCTTGCCCAGCCGCTCGGTAATGCACGCCATGTAGAAGTGCCGATTAACGCCGACCGGTTTAACACCATCCATCGCCAGGAACAGCTGAACCTCTTCCTCGGCTGTCCACTCGCACGATTCCGAGTCTTGCTTTTCGCGAACCAGCGTCGTCATGCTGCAGCTATTCCAGGACTATTTTGTCGAATCCTTTCTCTTACTTACTACTCAATGTTCACAATCCTGGGACGATCTTTTTCTTTTCCCGTTTTCGTAGCGGTTGCGAGACACCCTAGCTCGCTGTTACAGATTTCTATACCCCCTGGGGTTGATTTTGCTTTGGTTCCTGGAGCTTGTAAAAGGATCCTGTTAGGAAAACTGAAGAGCAAAAGGTATAATCCTTTTCCGTTGATTCAGCCTCATCTCAGCAGGAGTTGCAAATAACTCTAATTTGCTCTGAAATCACGCGAAATTATTCCAAAATTCACGAAATTGTTAAAAATTGGTTTGAGTTTTTAACCTCAAAACCATAATAACGACACAGGGTTGTAGCCCAATTTTCGCACGAAATTTAGATTTTTGATGAAAATTTTACTTTACTTGAGCAAAATGCTCATATTTCATCGATCATCACTGTTCGAGCTCACTCTGAGAAGGAGCAAAATTCACCAGGGCGGGAAGGAGCGAAATTCACGAGGGTAGGAGCGATTTTTAAAACGCGCTTTTCCGCCGTCGCCGAATTGTTTTTCTGGGTTTTCCGCAAAATGCCATCGAACACAAATCAGCCGGAATGTGTAAGTAGATTCCGAGCGTTTTGGGGGCGCTTCCGACAGCGTTTTATATCCCCTCGATTTCGTTTCAGCCGGTGAAACTGGTTCCAAATACGCTCGGCAAGCAACTCGGACTCACGGTGTGTTGGGTTAAGGAGCATCAGTTTGCGTCGCTCGCCTTTAGCAACGTGAAAAATCACCAGTAAGATAGCGGACCAAAGCAGAGTAGAAAGATAATGATCCTCCGATTGAGGTTTGAGCCCTTATCTCTCCCTCTCTTCTGCCCTTGCAGTGCCTCGCAGCGGAAACAACCGGCGCCGGGAGCCGGCAGCCGACCACCGGCGGTCGACATACAGCATTTCGATGTAGATCTGGTGCTGGAGGAACCGACGATTCGTAGCATGGTCAGCGAGTGTGGACGCCTGTTCTACCAACTGCAGCAGCTCCGCTACGGATTGACCGGTCGGCAAACGCAAACGATTGACTTCGTCGATCAATCGCTGCGCTATCGAACGATCGTACGACAAGCACTAGAAAAGCTGAATCGCCTGCTGAATGAATTGAGCCAAACGGAAGCACAAGAGGATCATGCACCATCGTATCATACACTAAAGTCGTACCAGGATTTGGTCGCTCTGTTCTACAGCATCGAATGTACCTGGCATCTGCTAGAGTTCCTGCTGCTAGACAGTAACAACTCGACCACCATCGTGGCACCGCTTCTCGAGTGGATACGCCACCATTACCCCACACCAGCGCTGGATGCTGCGGAGCTGTTGAGCAGTGGACGCCAGATCGATCTACCGGAAAACTATTGGTCCGTGGTGAAGGCACTCATCTTGCAGGGTCAAACGACGATTGCAAGGGCCCTGTTGCGATTGCATGTTGCTGCGGATACACAATCGTTCAGTACGGTCGATCAGTTGTTGCACTCGTTCCCGATCTACACCGTGTACGGTGGACTATCGGTGCACAAATTCCGTTCGCAGTGGAACTGTTGGACTAGCAATGTACGCACACTGCTCGCCACCGGTCACTTTGCCGATGAACCCAACCTGGAGGAGCTGCTACGGTTAGTGACCGGAGATCGGCAGGCCTGGAAGCAGCAGCTATCTAGTAGCGGGGGCGCCTGGTACGAACACTTCCCGGGCTTTCTTCTTTACACCGATTCGACCTGCAAGTACTACGAGCTGCCTGAGCACGTCAATGAGTGGATGGAACTGTTCCGAGAGGCACACTCTCTATCGACCGGAACCTCGAATAACACACTGCTGGACAACTTGGTTCTCGCCGTCATGGAGAACGATCTGATCAAGCTTCTGCATCAGATACAGCAACTTCCCGATAATGGTTGGTTCGCCGTTCATCTGGTCGATCTGCTCTACCATGCCGGCCAGCTCGACCTTGGCCGATCGCGTCTGCCTGATGAAGATGCAACCGGTGAGGGTGCCTCGGTCGAGGACGGTCTCGTGGATAACGGAAAGTTGATGCGCGAATCGCTGCTATACGAGTTTGGTACGATACTCATGACGCACCGTACGCTGTGGCAGCTGGGCATGGATTATCTAGAGTTTTCCAACACCCTGGGGTTGGGGGCCCGCGAAGTACTTCTCGGTCGCATACCGCTGCGTAATGAACGGGAAGCGTTGAAGGTGTTTGCCGTTGCTCGCAAGAACGGTTACCGAGGCATTGCGACCGAGGTGTGCAAAGTGCAGAGCAGGCGCTACCTTGCCCTCAAACGGTACGGTTCGGCACTCGATTGGGCCAACAAGTCCGGCGATGGTGGGTGCATCAGTGAGGTGGCCAACATCTTCCTAGAGTATTACTGCAACCACGGGGAGCTGCTGTGCGAGGAAACGATCGCGAACCTGGACTCGGAAATGTTTCTTTCTTCGCGGCTCATGTTTCTCAAGAAGTATCACGATTTCCGGAAGTACTATCGTGATCAAGCGTATGCCAGTGCGGCGGAACTGCTTGTTAGCCTGATGGACTCGAAGATTATGCCGTCCTAGTAAGTAACTCCTGCCGGCCCAGCCGACTACGGACTCGTTCTCATACGCTCACTGTCCTCTCTCTTTTATCCCTCAGCTTTTGGCCCTGTCTTATGTCCGATGCCATTCCACTGCTTGAGTTCAAGGAACCAATTATTCCGTCGAAAGAAACGCTCATCATACTGGAGCACCTGCAACTGGATCTCGTACCGATGCTGCAACGCAGGCAACAACAACGGAAATCGGCTGAAACCTCCTCAGGGTCAATGCCGGGACAGGAAGGCACTAACGCCTCGACAGCATCGCAGGATGTTGCGGATGAGATGGCACTGGTACCGAAGTTTGCTTCAAATCTGCTGAATAACTGCACGGAGGATTTGATTAAAATGCTGCGACTCGCATGTGCCAGAAATCTCTCCCGTGCCCTAATTATCGAGAACACTATCTCTACCTAAAGGGAGGGATTCCAAGTTTGCTATGTTTTTTTTTCAATAATTTTAAGTATCCTTCCCCTTACTGTGGTTACAATAAACACATGTCAAGTACAATGGAAGTGAACATAAGGACGAAAAGAGTAATTGTTATTTGTTTGAGAAAAGAATCGTGATGCCGTGGAAGACGTCGGTTGAAATTTCTTTTCTTTCGCGATGAAATACACCCGATGAATCACCTACCGAAAAAGGAAACCGTCGGTAATACCTTAATGTGCACCTACCACGATTTGTGCTGGTGGTTCATCTGCTGTCATTTAACTGGAAATAAAATGCTGCGCTCGGTTTTAAGAATAGGTTAAGTCTATTTCCTTTTTGTTTCTTCTGTTTCGAAATAATTTAAATTACAGGTCATAATTGTATGAACGCTTCTCTACTCTGCTTTCCTCTCCTGTTGCTGCTCTTGTTTTTACTTCCATTCTTATGGTAAAATTTTACTCGTTTACGCTGCAAATATGGTTTTCCTGTTACTGTTTTTCTTGCCTAACGCATTTATTTACCTTTTCGCTAATCCATTCATGTGTGTTTCAGTTTTCGGTTGAAAACGAATTACTTCCTTTTTTGCACAATTTACTACCAGCTCAATTGAATTTCGAATGCATCCGCACGCGCGCGTGTGTGTGTATGTGTACGTGTGTGTTTGTATGTGATTTAGACGATCTTTTGTAGCTCCTTTCCTATATTCAACCCGCTAAGGATGCTGCTAGCACAAGCTGCAGATGGGACGGCTGACAAACCTTCTTAAATGATTTGCGGTGGCTGACTACAAAATCAAATTCGTTAATACGTGTAATGAAACTTAGCGAAAGTAATAGCTATACGCTGCCATGCTAGCGAGTCTTGAATCTCAGTTCCATTCGTGCCACCGAGCTCTGGTCGCTATAGTGCAAAGGAATAAAACACGCAGCAAGTAGTTGAGATGATTCTGTAAGAACTACTCTGTACGACTACCGCTCAGTAGCCCATTGCTGGAGCAATGTTTGTTAAATCATTCTTCTCGGATGTCATCAAGCATTCCATGCTCTTTACCCGACCGGAGTAGATATCGATGGACTGACGATCGTATCCTGGCAACTTGACATTGGTTGCTTAAACCAAAACGAGTATTACGAGTTGTACATAATCCCAGTGATTGTACTGCAAGAGATCAAAAATAAGGACATTGCCCCCATTCTATTCGACTGCCAACGGAAGCGCCACAGAAGAAGTGGATGCCACATTCTCATTCCCTCATGAACGACCCAGCCAGAGGGACAAACCTCTGGCCATCAAAGATCACAAATAAAACATGTGCTGCCTACAGCAAACGGCAATCCGAAGCATCCGTAACGATCTCCGACAACAATGTGTGTCGTCTGTATGGTTCTTTTTTATGCAAGTTAATCGATATCGTTTTACATTCCTTAATACGATCTTTATTTAGCAAAATTCTGTTGTCTTGCAGCAGCTTTTTCGTTCGTTTGTTTGCTTTTCTGTTCTTAATAACTTATCCGCGTCACACGTTCGCTCGTGCATACCAGTAAGAATGGAGCGTTAGGGTGTCGAAAGTCTTCTGCATGTGAATTCCACACCGTGGTCGCACTTGTCCACTTCACTTGCACCTCTGTTATACACGTACTACAGCTACTACTGCTACTGCCGCTACTACTATTAGCCGTACTTCCAGCGCCGAACAGCAGCGGCTCTGGGAGTAATCTCGAAGTATTATTAAAGGAAACGCGCCTGCCGCTCAATCCGCACGGGGAAAGTGTGGGGCGCGCTCTGGTGCGTGTGTGTGTCTTTCAGCTAGAACAAGTTCCGCTTTTTCCCTTTTTTTTTTTTGATTGTTTATTCTGCATTTTTCTGCGCTTTTTTGCTCCTCTAAATCCATGAAAAACCATATGATATCGCTTGTTCCGGTCTGCACGCGCAAACAAACGTTCGATCTGCGGTACTCATCCCTTCACCCATGCACCATCCGAACGGGAGTTCAAACTAGCCCAGAACGAGGCAGGCGGATGACCGACTACCAACGCAACGGTGGTATGGCGGAGGTCAGCAGCAGCCAGGTTGACCAATATGATTATTAGTTTTCCTCCGTTTTATATTACAACTCTCTTGTGCCTTTTTTGCGGTGGTCACACGCGATACAACTAGCTCAACCACATAAACACCAACTCACATACTCACACACACACACACACATAGACAGACGAACAGCTGCAACCACGGTCGCGCACGCATATCTCAATAGCCAGCATTGGGGAGCATGGTGTTGGCCAGTGTCCGTCCAGAGGGTACACAACGGTGGTGATAACACTACTAGTTCGACCCGTTTGCGGACGTTACCGACTGAGGCTGCTGCTGCGACGGATGTACCGCAAGGTGTGTGGTCTGGGGTTCGGAGATGGACGCTGCATCGGTGGTTTCATCCTCTATGGCCAGCGATCCTCGGCGAAGCTTTTTCGCTGCACTAGCAACATGCACGTTGGTAGCGGATACGGCACTGTTGGATACTAGTGCTACTGCGTGCGCTGAACCACCCTGTTGCTGCGCCGTGCCGGGTGTCGCGGGTGGAACAATCAGCCCCTTCCCCTTGCCGGACCGTGTCATGCGCTTATTGCTGTTCGTATCGTCCTGCTGTTCCGCCGCTGACAGAAGAGAGCCACTACCATCGGTGGTTCCTAGCAGTACCTTCCCATTTGCAACACTCTCCACAACACCATCGACCACCATCGGCACTACGGTACCGCCACTACCCTCGAAAGCGTCACCACTGCGAACACCAGCACTACCGCTACTACTGGCGTCGGAGGGATGCTCCGTAAGCTCGCTTTCCGTATCGGTGTAGTTTCGCTTTCTGGCGCCCACTGTTCGTCCACCGTTACGACCGGTGTTAGTGTTACTCGAGGTCCGCTGCGATTGCTGCGGCTGTTGTTGTTGCTGCTTGATGGATGCTGCTGCAGCACTGTTACTACCACTATGCACACTGTCACCGGTGGCAATGTTACTGTCACCACCACAACTACTATTGCTATTGCCGCTACTATTCGTTGCACCGAGCAACGGCGGCCCACCACCGGCTGTGGCTACTGCGATGTCACTGACAGTAATCGCACCATTCACAGGCGACCGATTCGCTTCGGACGAAGCTGCTGACGTTGTAATTGATGCCGTTGCTGACGACGATGAGGATAAGGAGGCGGCTGGTGAAGTTGTCGCTGCTGCGGCGGCGGCCAGCCCGGCGGTACTGTGGGACACGCCGGTTCCGGCTGCTGTAGTTCGTAACTCACTGCTATAGACCGAGACACCACCACAGTGCGTCCGATTGTAAACCGAATCTTGATCACCAACAACACTTGAACTCTTATTCACCAGCAATCGGTTACTGCCGTGGTTGGCATTATTGGCGCTACCGGCACTGCCTCCAGCACCGTTCACTAGATAAATGGGCGTAACGCCACCACCCATACTACTACCACCGATAATGTCCCCACTTCTACCGCCGCCACCGTCGGGGTGATGGTAGGTGGTGTTGCTCTTGCCACCGTGCAACAGTGCGGCCGCTTCCTGCATTGCAGACTCCTCTGTCGGTGTGCCACCACCGGCGCAGGACAGATCGTCATTAGGGCCAGCCGCTGAGGCCAAACTAGCAACGTAGGCACGCAGCTGACACACCTCCTTCTCCAGCTCGTCCCGGCTGTCCTTGGTTTGTTTCAGCTCCTGCTGCAGAAACACGATCGTACCCTGCATACCCTCAACGTCCTCATCCAGCTCCTGAAGGAAGTCGTCCAATTCTGTTGCGTAAGAAGAATGGCGGCACGCGGTTAGTATCTAGTTAATTTGATCGGAAATTGGGCGCCTTCAAAGGGAACTCAGTGCTCTAATACCTACCCAGCTGTGATTTCTTTACTTCCTCGTTGTAGCTTTTCTGCAGGGCGAGCTCACTCTCCAGCTTCGCCAGCCGACCGTTGGAGGTCATCTTGCCAAGTTCTTCGTTCTCCTGGTACAACAGTCGACACTTGGCCATCAGTCGCTTGCCCGTGTTCGAGTCGGGCGTAAACTTCCACGCAGACAGCTCATTTTGCGTTTCCTCCAGTTTCGCCTTCGTGGCCTGTAGTTCCGCCTTAAGCTTTTGAAAGAGTATGTTGACCGCTGGATCGAGCAGTGCCGATCGTAATGCCGCCGGTCCCGGTGCTTGGGCTGCTTTAAGTTCCGTAATCTGGTTCTATAAAGCGAAAGAGAGGGAACAGATCAGGGTTAGCTGCTACTACGACTATTGACAGTACCAGACAAGGTGGCTCAGCTCGTGCCACTACACTTACGACATAGTCTTGTACTTCTTGATCCTTAGCCAGAAGCCTCCGAGTAAGAATACGTTCCCGGCGCTGAGACTCGCTATACTGTTGTTTGAGTTTTGTTTCCGATTCCTTAACCGCCTGTAGCTCACCTGTAAGCAGGAATTACGAAAGATTCATCAGATACAGATACGGGGAGATGCACGACACTAATTTGCTTGCGCTCTTAATTAGCTTGCTGTATTTTCGGTTCCATTTGTTACGATAGAAACTTGTCAAATAAATAATCAGACAACCCACACTCATGTTTAATGCACTCGCTGAAACACTTCGTGTCCTTTATCAACAGGTCAAGGTCTACTAGGTTGCTTGCTTTTGGATCTCGATAATTAAAGCGACGTAGAGTTTTCTATATTATTGTCCAACACGCATACATATGTTTGCCGTCGCATGCACCGATGTTTATGAACCTTCTTTCGTTCTTAGGTTGGTAAATGTGTCTAATTTGTAAATAACCACTTTGCACGATCCATAGCCATGAGTTTTGATCATAGTTACCTTCCAGCATCCGGCAGTGCTGTTCTAGTGATTGCTTTTCTGCAACTTCACTACGTCCACTACGACTGGAAGAGGGGCCTGCTGCCGTAGAGACAGATGTTGTCCCTGAACCACCAATACCACCAGAGCCGCCACTATTATTCTTGGTCGCACCACCGGTGACAACGTTACTACCGCCGCCAACAGCACCGGCCACCGTTGGTGCTCCAGGTGGACTACCTTTTAATGTCACTCCAACTGCACCACCACCACTAGCCACTGTTACTGCAGGCACAGCAATGGCCGTTGGCTTTTCTCCATCACGCGAAACCACGGGCGAGACGGTTGGTGTGCAAGAGGAGCTACCAGAACCGATATCAGTTGGATTGGTTTCATTTTCTGGTCCCGAACTAGTGGCAGAAACAACAGTAGCAACACCGGTAGGGTTTGCTTGCTTGCCCACCACCGCAATGGTGGTACTAGCCGCAGCTAGCGTACCAATGGGTGGCAGAGGACCACTACTGGCGATTGGTGAAGTAGTTTTTGTAATAGAAGAAGCATCATTAGTGGCGTTGTTGCCTCCACTAGTGTCACTGTTATTGCTGCCGGTGGCGTGAATCGTAGCTGTAGCGATGGATGCCCCACCCCCGCTTGCTTCGATTATCGTTGTTGTCGTCAAAGGCAAAGTAACGGTACCAGTCGCTACTGTTGCCGTTCCACTGGCCGCTGGTGTCACTGTTGTTGCTCCTCCTAGAACAACTGCTGCTGATGCTGATGCAGCTACCGGAGCAACTACTGTTGATGACGAAGCAGGCAACGTGGTCGGTGGCACGACCGCCGCATTCGGATGATGAAGAAGATGCTGATGCTGGTGTCGTTGCTGTTGCTGTTGTTGCTGTTGTTCTGGAGCAGACGCGGGCGCTTTCGCGTTATCAGGGGCACTCATCGCTCAAGCCCTTCCGTGGTAGCGTTGTTGTACGGCAGAGAAAGATTTTCCTCAGTTCGCGTCCCCACACACGTGCATCTGCACATGTGCCGCGTGTGTGTATTTATTTTTGTGTATTCTTTCGCGCAAACCCTGTATCGGGTCGTATCCCGTCGATTACTCGTCACGACGGACGAACCGCCAACGTTTGCTCAGGGTATATCTTATAGGCAAGAAGAGAGGTCCAACCACTTCACCGCATCGACTGCCACCACCTTCGTCGATCACCACAGGAATCTGCGGTTGTTCAGTTCGCTAGCCTTCGAGACACCACGGTCGCAACACCAAAACGACACTCTCGCGTTTCGAACCACACCAGCACAGTAGGCTGTTTTGTACAGTTTTTTGTTCTTTTCGATTTTCACTGATTGCGTTCTGAAAAAGGAAATAGAAAAAAAAAATACTTTGAATGGCAAGTCTCCTCCTGCGCCAAGGGTGCTGTTGTGGCTGTTGCTCGATAATTATTTGTTTTCCTTTTCGGCAGTGAGCCCCAATGAAATTCAATTCGTTTGCATCCAGGATATCCGTTCGCTCCTGGCCACACAGCACACACACACACATCGGCAGCCGAAGGCATCCGTACACGCTTGTTAAAACACAAACACCAAAGCATCACCGCACCCAATCGAAGAATTCCTCCCGATGGAAGGATATTTACACCGAGACCGAAAACTGAATGCTCCCGGTACTTTCCAACCAAAATATTTCCCCTTCAACCATCACCCAGCTCTACATGGGGATCATATTCCAGGCATGCTGTGACCGTTTGTGTTCGGTCTCTTGATCGGAAATCTGGCCTACTATGGGGTTGCTGATATTATTGCGGTGAAAAAGTGAGTGGATTACTTTTGGCCCAAAATAATGCTCACAGATTCGCACACACACACACAGGTAAGCAAGATCGCTGAAAACCCGACACGCGACACGCGCGCCAGAGGACGTTTTCTTTTTCCCCATTACTCGGAGTTTTGCTCGTTTCTTTCGGATTTGGATATTTCCTTCTTCGCTCCATCAACTTGGTCAGCCAAGCTCCCCACACCAGCTCGCACAGGTGCGAGCGAGGAGCAAACACACTTCCTCGCGGATCCGGCGGTCGGACGGGTTCTTCGCTCTCCTTCTGTTGCGTTTGCCTTCCGATGCCGCGCTCTCGCTCGCTATCTCTTTCCTTCCCGTAATAATCTCGATGCGAAGCAATCTGCTGTGCGCGGGGCAGGCAGGTGGTGGCTTTCGCGCGCGCACTCCCCATCCTCGACTTCGTCGGTCCAATCCAATCTGTGGCCTCCTTTCTCCGCCCACCGGTGGCGCAAGGATTTCCGGTTCCTCCGGCAGGCAGCAGCCCTACCAAGAGGAATATGGTGGCCGTACCACGGTACCCCTTTAGCCAAACAACACACACGTAACCATCGCCAACTACGACCCACTTCTCTAATTATCTTGCCAGCTTTCTTCAATCAATTCCTCAGGTGGAGGCTGTCCGCCGTGCTGGTTGGCATGGATTTTTGGTTACTGCGATGATGCAGGCGCTATATACAGAAATGCGGCAAACCAATTTCTTTAGCATCTCGTACAATTTGGGCCGCGATTGATGATATCTGGCACGGGCGCCGCGCTTGGTGCGAGCATCGCTACTTTGTCACTACCTTACACACACCCACACACACTCGCACACTGCCTTTGCCAACCACAGCGTGGCGCGCGAGTCCGGCACCTCCCAGAGGATATCCGGTGATACCAAACTCGCCAAATTATTACTCTCACAGCACGCCAAACCTTCGAAATGATCACTTAAAATGCAACCAAACACCTTTTTAAGCTAATACTTCTCGGCAGCACCGCGCCGCGTACGCACCAGCACTACCACCATCATCGTCCATCATCATCATCCATCATCATCAACGCTAGAGCTCGATCGTTTCAATCGCTTTTCAATTTCGATTCGTTTGGCAAAATCGGGGTCACCTCGCACTAACTAATAGTCACAACCGCTTGGCATTACCTTTGGCCGCCCGTAGAAGTCGCTTTTCGAGCGTTTCTTAACCGTTCGCACGGTGAAAATTGTTCACCAAAAGATGCTCAACACCGCCGCGTTCTGCAATCTTCTTCAACACATCTACAACCATCATTGCCATCATCATCGAGATGTGTACGCACACGTTCGAGCAGAAAAACTACTCGACATTGTACATTTCGAGCGGACCACACGCATTTCATTTCGCCGGTAAAGCTGGCTGCCGTGCCGAGTAAACCAGGGCTGGCTGGTTTTACTCTGGCGAAATGGTAAAAATCGTCATTATGGGAGTACAAACATTCGCAAGATGTATCACCAAAATGTTACTTTTTTATATAAATGAAAGATTTCACCGATATTCTTCTCTTTAATGCTATTTCATGTTGCCCAAAATGATTCTGCTGCAAAATGATGCTAAGCAATTGCATAACACTGTATGAAGCGCAATTTTGAACATGTTTATTCTGATAAGTTGAAAAGTTAATGTATTTTATAATTTAATTAAAAACATTTATCATCAAAACTGAATTCCAAAACATTCATGATAACTTTTCGCTAACAATTTCGTTCGATAAAACCAGTTGAAACGAACCGTAAAATCACACTTTTCTTTCCCAAACATTCGAATCCCGATGGTATATGCGCATCAACAGCGCGGAAGCGCGTAAGTGTTAGTGCGGTTAGATGCGGACGAGCCCGAGTAGTGTTGTGTTGTGTTTGGTTGTCCCTATTGTTCTATTGTTCCAGTGCAGTTATCTTGACTGAGATGCAAAAATTGTTATCTCGGTTGCATCGATAACAACTTGATTGTTTTCTCGCGTTCCGTTCGGTGCAGACGGCTTGAAAGTGGCGTGTATATGTGTCTGTGTTGGTAAGCGTTCGTTTAACGGACAACAAGGAGCAGCAGGAGCAAAGGATATCACGAGCGGCAAGGAATAAATAGGAACCCGTCGTCGTCGTGCAACGTCGTCGTGTCGTGTGTTCGGGAAGTATCGATAAAATAATATCCCGTAAGCGTGTGGGGGGCGCGCCGGTCTGTTCGTGTGACAATACTAGTACTTCGTCGGCCAACACATCATCACAGCTTTGCGTGGTTTTTTCTGTTGTGCACTGCATCCGCCCAGGATCGGTCGTTGGAGCGCCGCGCGTCCGTATCGTTAATAGTTTCCCCGTTGTACAAGCTAATTCAGTTGAGAACTGCCGTAAGATTTCCTCCGGAAGAAAGCATAAAGAGTAATACGAGTAAGTGCAGTGTACGGTGCGCGCGAAAACGCCAGATGGTGCTCAACAGCCAGCAGCAGCTTCTTCGCTGAGGTTGGCGGTTGTGGAGGCGACGGTGGAAGGTAATCACCGGAAGAGAGAGAATTACGCCAGATCCGGGGGAGACCGGAGGTGTTGTGTGGTTAAGATTGGTGCCGTCTAGCGTCTCCGGGTTTATTCTGCCTTGAATGAAGTGCAGGGAACGGCGGAAAAGCCGTTGCCAACGAGCGCCCCGAGCAAGACGCAGGCGAAGAGCGACGACAACATGAGCGGTAACAGTGCGAACGGCGGTGGTCCGGCACCGGCCAACATGAACCACCACAACGTGAACAACAATAACAACAATGCCAACAGCCGACACCAGAAGCTTGAGCAGCAGGTAAGCCACGGTCGGGAGCAAGGGGGAAAAGTAACGGTTTCGCTTCCAACGTCGCCGCTGCCAGCAGAACTTTCGATTGTTCCTGGCCACTGCATCACCGTACCGGAAGAACCAGAACAAACTTTTCGAATTCGGATCAAAGTCAACAAAGCCAAACCTCCCGGTGCGTCTCCGGTTGTCGCTTCCATGGTAGCACCAGCTGGCATGCTCTTGTTTGGGCTCCGCACCCATTGGCTTGCTAGATGCTTTGGTACGCAAATGTTTGGATACGCGGCCGTCAAACACGGCCCAAGTTGCCAGGTTGTGTTGCTAGCCAGCCAGTCCAGGCGATGACCAGGCCCGACAACGACGAGGGTGTGTGAACCGTGCGTTCTGATTTTGTGACCCCTTCTAAGCCTGCTCGTCCCGTGTTGGTTGCCTAGGCAAACGAGCATATCACATGCACACGCGCATACATACGCTGCAGTCATATCCCGGGCACGTCCCGTTCTGCGGTCTGGAGAGCGAGGGTATGGAGGTGGAAAATGAAGCTGAATGAAGTCTTGCTTTTATTGTAGCATCATGAAGTTTTAAATCGAAAGTACATTTTGCCCGTGTCTGTGCCTGTGCCCAGCTCTTTAACGTGGAGAAGGTCCAGAGAAACGGCAGTGACAATTAGCAACGCAATCGAGGTCACATTACAGTTCGATTTCTCATCGGATTCGTTCGCGTGGCTCGGCATTCTGAAGCAATAAGTATTCCACAAACGAAGTAGCACTATCGATGACTCATGGCCGCCCCACCCGACGATTCGTCATCTGCCATTCAAAAGGTGGGGCGGCGCTGACACCATCACCACCCGTATGCTGTATTGAACTCTCAATCGTCGATGACCTCAATGTTTGCTTACTTTAGTGTTTTATGTAACTACTGCCACCGTCCCAGAAGTCCCAGGCAGCACAATACTGAGTCGGAGTCGGAGTTCATCGAACGAAAAACAAACCGGGACAATGCAAGCAGCTGCATGGAAGGTTCTAGCTTCCCAAAAACCTAGTTCAACTGCGGTCCTGCAAAGTATATTCAATCGTTCGTCGCCATGCTATTTCGTAACTGGCTGGTGACTCTGGTTCTGGGATCATCGGGTAGAATGGATTTAGGTCGATCGTTTTCCTAGCGCCCCAAAAAGCAATCCGCTTGGTGGCGTAGCGGGGTCTTGGTAGACTACCGGATTCAGTACCGCATATGCATTAGGGTCCCAATTGCCAGACAGTACACTTGGCCACCAGCAACCTGTTTAATGTTGCCCATTCCTCCTAACGGCTTCCAGCCGACCAGCAGCCCCAATCAACCAGCAGACCATCTCCATTAAGGAGGTCAGTTCAAATCGATTTCTACGTTTCGAACGCGAACGGCAGCGGGATTCCGGTTTGGCTCGGTGCGGTGCTTACTTCTTGGAGTGCTTGGGGTGGGAGGTACGGAAGCGCCACACTTGCCGGACTCATTACTGCCCGTCCGGTCGTTCGGCGGTGTTCCGGTGCGTTCTCTCAATTACTCGTCGTGCGTACACACTCTTAGACTCTCTGGTAGCTTTGCTTTCTATTTCTTCTCCAACACAAACTGTTTTCTCGTCTTTCTAACATTCGTTGGTGTTTCGATTTTTTTGTGCTTTTCATTGTTGTTGCTGCGCTTCTCATCAATAAAGAGGATGATAAATTTGCGCCATACCAATGCTAAGCAGGTTGATGCTGGCTGATCACGCGGAACGAGGTCTCCAATTGAACAAATGACGGACGGAAGCATGCACATAAGCATCAGCTTGCTGAGATTCTTCCAAAAACCAGAAGAACGGCGATTCTTTCCGTCTTTCCACGGCTTCTGCATGTGCCGCACCACCCGGTCGCTGATGGCGGAGCATAAATGAATTGCTGTAAGCTGCTTAACCAGTGGTACTGGTACCGTTGCTTCCTGCCAAAACGTGCGACGCGAACATTTCGCGACGGATTTTGCGGTCTTATTTGATTACGCAAAATGCTAAATCCTTCGGCATTTACGCGTACAGATATCTTTCGCTCTCACTTATTACAAGTGATACTTCGAATTAGCGGATCATCCGTCATGTGAGCCGGCCGTCGCGACACTGTAACACTGCCGCCTATCACATTTCAGCCAGCTTCATTAGCTCCGGGGAAACCTCTGAGCAGATTTCTACTTAAACGATGATTGAGCTGTTTACTGTCAAGTTTCAGCATCAATGTCTACGAGGCGTGTATTTCTTGACTCTTGAAGACACTTTTCTATGGAATAGAAGTGATGGTGGAAGGTGGTCCTGGTGGCGGTAATGTGGCACGTGTCTGACATTTCGAGTTTCGAGTGTGGCCGGGCGTACCACAAGTTTCGACAAATCATGGGCATCTCTGATTGCTGCCAGCATGACATCTTCTGTTCGTCCTCTCGACCGTTGATGTGTTGTTCTGATGGCGAAGTTGTTCCAAACAAAATGTATCATTCACCACCGCATGGCGTTGCGCATTCACCACCGCATTACTCTGCAATTTTCTTTCCGACGTACAATCTGATGTGATCAGACGTATGGCTACAGATTTTTGGAGTACAACCATTATCATAAATTACCATAAAAACGTCTGACATTTCTGTAAGCAGCTAGGATTCTTGTCGCAAGCTCTCCACATTATTCTTTTAACCATCAGTTGGTCGGACGTGTTTTGGTTGGTTTGCTAATCAATTATGATTAAAAATTTATTAGTATATTGTAAACGGAAGCGTGAAATTCGCTGCTGCGATTTTCATGTTGACGCAATAGGTTGGAGCAGGAAATCCAATTCCCGAATCACTTATCCTTCGGATTCGATAGGGGCACGATAGAAGGAAATGTCCTGTCACTTAACTACGCGGAAGTGTTCCGGGATGGTTCGAGGAAAACTATCAATTCGTTATCACCAATCAAACCAGCACCTTGCGTTGCTGTTGCCAGGTGATAGATTTCCCGATTTCATGGAATGGAAGCTCGACGCTGTCGCTTAGCCGCCTATGTATGTAGGTGTTGGTGTTTTCCGAATTCTCATGCTCCACGGATCAGAAAGTGATGTGAGATGTGAGATGATTATTGAATTTTCGAAACAATTAAATATTCGATAAATGGTAGACTATCTAAACTGTCGGTTTTCCTAATGTGCTAGTTATTAGGCTCGGCTCTAGTACGTGTCAAACGGTTTATGACTCGTGGAACTGTTTGGTTGCTAGGTTGACATAAAAACGCTCCCCTAAGCATCAAGTTTACTGTTGCCTGTCCACAGTCGCGATGGTGATAACACTGGAAATCATTTGCATAATATAATTGACTTGCAAATGTTGTTTGATACAAACAAATTGTCACCAGGTGCGTTCTGTTGTGCGCTGTAGCTAGCAACGGTTCAGTTTTACTAACATAACGTTTTGCTAACCGTTTATACATTCACCATAAATCAATAACAAGACAGGTACAAACAACTCACAAAAGACTTTTTAACTTAAAGGACATTTTTATACGAAAAAAACATGATTTACCGGACTTTCATTAAAAGACGCCACAAATGAGCACATTACGCAGCCAGCTTTAAAAGTACTACCTACAAGCCAATAGCTAATAAACCGGACTAAGCTTACCTGTAGATAAACTAATTAACCCCGGTGCCTATGAGTGTTGTAACATGACGAGGGTTGATCGATTCAGTCAGGACCTACGCCTTCACATTACCGTCGTTCCTCCGAGCCTGGGCAACCTGAACCTGTACTGCCCCAGGGCCAGTAACAAGATTGGCAGTCTGTTGTACCGAAACTACGAGCCAAGGCACAAAGCTTTCTAGATTCCATTCCACTCACTCCTTCGCCAGGACATCCTCCTCCGGACCGTTCTTGTTCCGGTTTGCGGACAACGGAGATCTTAATAAAGGGAGGGTACTGTGTGAAACTTGCAAACAGAAAACACGGCCGGAATTACCCGTGTTTTTTTTTGGGAGGGAAGCTAGTCAGCGATAGACCGAGATCGGGGATAGAATTATTAATTACTTGGCACGGCTGCTGAAGCATGCCAAGTGCTTATCTGGATCTGGGATTGTAAAAAACTAAGAGATCCGGATTGGCAATCGACCGTTTAATTGTTTCCGCCGACGGGATGCCGCATTTTTGAGCTTGGTATTGCAATCGTTCGTTTAGCATTGGGGGATTTTTATGCACTGTATCGTTAAATCGTTACTTAAAACTGTTATTACATAAAGAATGACAGTTAAGTAAATTTATGATATATTTATGATATCTGCATCATCGTAACTATACCTTTGTGGAAAACTCCATACTCCTAACGGTGACATGACATACGGGCTTCCTGTTCTGTAATAATTGATATACTATCTCTGATAACGCCCCTATAATCCAAAGCTCAATCACACCGGTACTGGTATCACTAAACCCCTTTTTGAGCGCTTGCCTTTGAACACAAGCCAGAACAAAATACGCCGTCCATGCGTCCAATTACTGAACATCACATATCACAAGAATAAAACATGCAGGTTTCTAATCAGCTAGCTCTCACACACAAACCTCAAAGCAACTAATAATTTGAAAAGTAGGTAGTTGGTAAAGGCAAAGTTCAGAAGCTTGAGCGATAACTTTTATATTGACAAGAGTAACCCTCCTTGGAATAGATGCTAATCGATAATCGTACATCATTGACAACATATGCTTCTTTTATGAGCTATATGCATTGGACTCGAAGTCCTGTGAGATAGTAAGAATCTGTGGTCATTTTGGGCCATACAGTCACACACATCTGGCATAAATCTGGCTTCATGAATATCGTAGCACCTTGCTTGATACCGTCCGGCAATGCGCAATCCGGCAGTGATTCCAGAAAACTGTACTATTGTCCAGCAGCAACCCTTGAATTTAAGAAAAGGTGACTCTTTATAAGTTTCCAGCGCCTCGAAACTGGATTTCATCTGCATCTGAACAATCGAATTCGCCAATAACTCACTCAACGGGGCAGAAGAAAACTTACTTATCTACGCACGAACAGAATTCAATTGTCAGCTTATGCTACCGCACATTGGCAATGGCGATCATCGTTCGGTTGGCTGCTGCTTTTGCTATTTTTTCACCTTCGGAAATCGAATTCCCGTTCGTGTTTTTTTTTACGTTCTCATCCCAATAGAAATGTGAACCGGTCCGTACGTACTACGTCCGGGGCGGTTGGCAGAGCACGACACCTCCGTACTGTATGTGCTGCCGGTAGCGTAAAATATTCATAATATTCACCCTTCCTGCTACCTTGAGCCAGGAGGCGAGGAGGATTAGCTCGATGGGTAGAAGGGCCATACCAGCCACGTTTCTTGTACCGTTTCCAATAACTGAGTGTGTGTGCCGTTGGATTAGAAAAAAAAAACGAATGTCGATCCACCAGGTCTACTAGACCGTTTATTATCTAGTCCGGACTACACTCCCCGGGCCAGGTATGCCCTTCAGACTTCCTAGGGAACACACTAAAAATAGTAACAAGTAGGTCGGAATCGAAATAAATTGAAATTATTAATTCACCCGCCTACGCCACGCGGATAAAGGTGTGTGTGTGTGTCCTTTCCCGTCAAGTAAAGCACCCGGAACATGGGAACAAACCTGCCGCAAGGATGATGGGCGGCGCACATGGCGCGCGTAAGGTGTTCAACTGGAAAAAAACGGTGGAAAGCTGTGTGGCCAAGTAATCAACCCCTCATGAACGCACGAGGTCGCAGGTGAGGTGAAAGCTCAACGCATAACCCCCATTCCACGAGGTGCTCAACCGTTGGCCACGGCATTGAGTCGACCTTTCTTTCTTGGAGACACACAAAATTCAATTAGGAAAAAGAGGGACTGTGATTCTTGGACCCGGCAAACGCACCCTCTTCCCCCGCAAAAGAAGGAAAGATACTGAACCCATCTTTCTTTCAGCTTCAGCAGTCACCCTTATTTGCTTTCCACCTTTACCAAACACCAAACCTTGGCGATGCAAATTCATGCGAAATATCGCCCGTATCACTGGCGAAGTTGCCAAATGTGGCAGGCGGCAACGTACGGTCACGGCCTCTGGTTGTTTTGAATATTCCGTTTGAATTTTGCTACCTTGTTTTTTGTTTTGCTGTTGCTGCTGATGTTGTGCGCAGATAGGCGTTGGATTTTTTATGTGAAGTACTGAGCACAGATACTGACGTGCAGAACACATCCGGATACATCTGGGGAAAAAGAAGCAAACCACAGTTTGACGCAGATCACTTTAATGGTGATGTGAGTGTGGATGGTGACACTCACGTCTTTCATATTCGCCACTATGTAGTGGTACCGGCCGTAGAATGGTCCATTTAGCCAGCCACTAAATGGATTCCTAGTGGTGGCGCCAAGTATGCCACTTGCCACGAATGGTAAGTATCCGCTGGGTGGGTGCTGAAGGTGAAAGATGTTTACTCGCCCTTTTCATCACACGCAGACCGGTATGGGGGGGGGGGGGACCATTTGGCACGGGCTGTAATTGGGGGCATGAATGGCTTCTGTGGTTTGTGAAGGATGGCGTCGGATGGCGGGCAGGTTCGTTCTCAGCCTTGAGAGTGTATCCTCGTCGAGTGTTTGCACCCGCAAAAGCAAACAGAAAGGCCGACAGTTGCTCACTTAATGGCTTGCGATAGTTTTTTGTCGGTCGGAGCAAGATGGAGTTTTGGGCCGTTAGGACCCCTTGGCTTGTATTAGATTACGATACGGTTCTTGAGGCAACCTGAGAGAAAATTCGCAATTTAGATCGTCCAGCGAACTGGAATTAATATTCTAATAACTGAACTTTTTTGCTACTGTCCCACAGGAATCCAATACTTTTTTCTTAATGACAAGAGTTATCGACTATTGAACTCAATTAGTAATGAACTGCCAATTGCTTTGCGATTTGGAAGGGATTTATTAACACTGTTGCCGCAATCCAGTTCGTGATCTGCACCACATTATTGATTGATGGGGTTTAACCGGCTGATTGATTGGATTAAGAAAATATGAGGAATTAATATTAAAGCAGGACATTCTATCATGGCCATATTCTAGCCCGATTGTTAGTTCTGTTAAAAATGCAAGGTAATCCGGGTGCATTTGAACAGTTACTAAAGCCATCTGACCCCTCCGACACTATTGAAAGCGTCGGATTAATTATCGAACCCACAAGTGTACTTTAATTTGTCAAATATTGCTACAGTTGGTTTTGCCACAGGAACGACTGTGACTGCATTCAATGCTGATGATGGCACGGAATCGATCGTGGACGGTGACGGTCGTTGCTCGAACACACACCGTGGCAATCTTCCTACCTCTACACCGTAATATCGTGGTTTGGTGAGTATCCTTTCGAGTGGAGCAGCATAAATCAATCTACCTTTACCACGGAGCCAGCACCGTGGCTACCAGCCTGCCAGCAAACGAGTGTTCCAGTCCAAGCCCCTCTGCAGACCTGCCCGATATAGGATTACGTTGAATTGGATCCGTTATCGTCTGGTTTGGAGCTAATGTTAAACCGTGTTATTTGCACTGTTGTACGGGCACGGCGGTGAAACGACCTCGTATGCTCCGAGCATAAGCGTCTGCGCTCGTGCCTGCCACACGGGCAGCGCCAAAGAATATTAAATGGAGCCGTACGCTGTCGGTAAATATAATTCTTTTCGTAAATGTATTACGTTGTGAATACATGTGTTTCGACATGCCAGCTTAATATCGTGATTGACCGTTACAGTATTTCGTGTAAAAGAAAATAGAATATGTTTTTATTTCGTTCGTTCTGAAAACGGTGCTTGTGCTTGGAGCAATTCTGCACTCTCATCCGGAGAACTGACGGTGGAAGCTACGAAGTAACTGAATTCGGTTGAGCGTTTACCATTCTTTTGTATTCAATTTATACCACTCTACTATCGCTCCAGCAAGAACGAGGTCCAAATGCAGGGCAGATGCTTAACCTTACCCAAATTAGTATCGCAGAAGCACATCTGATTCTTTCTTTCTGCAGTTGAGGCACACAGAACCGCATAATTCCATTGTTACGCAATGGTTGTATTGTGCGACAATTGTGCTTAAACAAATTTCAGTTCCATTAATCCCGTTCCCCAGGCATACGATAAAAGCCATTCGTCAGCCATTTAACGACAAAAACCACGAAACCACGTACCACGTTTGGCCCTTTGGCTCTGATTAGTGCGGTCATCTGATCGATCGAAGCACGGCATTGTGCTTCGATTCGACGCAAAATGAAGCTCCCCGAAAAGAAGGAAGGCGGCCGGGCTCTGCCTTAAGCTCATTAGCATCATCCCGTGGACGAACGGCGAACGATTGGTACCCGTTTTATGTTGCTAGCGGCCTAGCCGTTGGTCAGGCCAGTTGGCCGAATTCGGGTTTGAGCCAACGGCGGGTATAAACGCAACATTACAATTAACCTCGGTTGACCCCGTGGGTCGGAGGTCCGGAGAGACCGCGCTCGTCCGCCTATCAAGCGAACTGAAGCGGCCCGAAATTCCGCAGTCCTTACCTCGTCGTCGTCGTTCATTTGCGTTCTCCATTTCATCATCGCTTTTTTTCTGCACCAAAAAAGCGAGAAAGAACAGTGTTGAAACAATGACGCATTGCCTGTGGGCTTAATGGAATGGCTTGGAGCACGTGGGCTACTGTGCGCCTCCATCGTTCCAATGGTGGCCATACTTTAATATTCTCTTTCCCAGCTAGCGCATGTCCCACAGCCGGAAAGATGCATCCCTTCTGATGCGATGGCCCCGTTTAGTGGCATCATTCAGCCCTGGACCGGCACGCGGTTGACCTTGGATCCTTTCTAACGGCTTGTTAGCCTGCGGCAAAGGAAGCGCCACGTTCATAGTTCGTGTGCAGCGAACCAAAAACGGATTGACTAACACGAAGCGAAGCGTCACGAATCCGGCGTGGTGTGAACCGGTACACACCTAAGGCTAGATAGAGGCCAGAGAATGGCACGATTAAAGATGGAAGAAAACCCAGGGCGGGTGGCTTTCAGTAAAGTCATAAAAGTAAAAGCGCACCACGTTCCCCATTGCCTGGGGTGCTGGATTTATCCTGAGGACGTAAGCACGACCATCGTGTGGCATTTGCAATGCTCCCATCGTTGCGGTACAAGGGGTTCTTTACTATCAAAACGGTGCTGTGCGCCAAATTAAAACGGCAGGATGTCTGATGCGTTGCATAAGACATGACGCCGTGGCTCGTAGTGTGCAGGCACTAAAAATAATCTCGCGCATGCATTTCGCAAATACAAACATAAAGCAAAACTGCACGATGACTAACTAGCCCAACTACGGCTGCTCTGCCGGCAGGAGGAAACCGGCAGGCAGGACAAAAGGTACTAAAAAAACGGAAACAATCCTATCCGGCAAAACCAACACCGACGACCATAATTATGCGAAAGAGAACAAAGTGGAGTGGAAACAATTGGTGCGAGGAAACGCGCAACAATGCTGAAACGAAGTTTTCGAATCCTTTTTCCTTCCTACAGCATTTGGGTTTTTGCTAAAGCTTTCGTAATTAATTGCACAAAGTTTTATAGCGTATACGGTGCATCCATTTTGTGCTGCATCGCTATCGCCTGACTATTGTTTGCGAGGTCCAACGTGACCACGGGTAGCACGACTGGTGGTGAGTGGTTTACTCAAACAAAAGTTGTAATACTACTTAATCGTAATTATGTTTCATTTTTTGTAGCTTTTCAAAATAATATGCAACAACAGTCAAATTAAAAGTTGCTCAAACGGATCTTTCCTTTGGTTTACAAATAAAAAGTAGTGGGCCATGAGTTCAACATGGCTACTAGTAGGGTGAATAGAAGGTAATCCTTGATGGTAATTCATCTCATTTAGTCAAACCTGACCAAATAACGTTCATTCTTCGCAACGTTTAATGCGTTTTATAACCTTTCTGAAGTAACACGAACTTCCGAAATGCTTACACACCGATGTGTTGATATGAATAGGTTGGTCGCTGTTGGCCGGAAATCAAAGGAATACCAAGAACGGAGTACGGAAGCACACCCATGGCAACACCGTACCGTTTCCACGTGTGAGCTTCCCAGAGCTGCCGTGCGTGTGTGCATGAAACACTCTGGCTTTGCACCTGGTTCCTCTGTGCCTTGCCACCATATATCCGCACGGGAAAGCTTGACGTGGTCCCTGGCGGACACCGCCAGGTGGAGGGATTCATTTTCCTCCTTTACGTGCTCATGAAGAGACACAAACACCTCCTCTTCGGCAGTCCGTCAGCGTCACCTCAGTCAGCTCCCTTTTCCCTGCGACCAGTTGTCTGGATCTAAAGGGTTCTGCAATTTACACACACATACACATACCTACCCACACGTTAAAGCCGCACCACACACGCTGAATAGTCACGGAGGAAGGGCAGTCGAGCTTGGGGATTTCCGTGGTTTTCCGCTGTCGTAAGAAGCACCTTTCATCACGTGGCTTTTCACGACCGAAGCACCACACCCCTCGCACCGCGTTTCTTGTCTTCTGCTGTTTGCTCTGATCTTGCCGAACGTGTTACCGCCAGTCTTGACTTTGAATGGCCGTTTGTCAGTCCATTCACTAGCGACCCTGGAGAGGGTTGACAAGAGTGGTATGTCTGTCCTACCTTGGTGCATCCTTCCTTCTTTCCATGTGGCTAAGCGCGTAACCTTTTAGTGTTTGTTGGACTCGGGCCACTACCGCGGGGATTGAAGAGCCAACTCGAACCACAATAGCCACTCAGTCATAAGGTGTCATGACTAGGAATTTGCTATAAATCCTCGTTTTTACCCCCGCGTTTTCTCTCTCTTTCTCTCTCTCTCCCTTCGCCGTACCTCGTTAGTATGCTCGTTATCCGTTGATCAGTGTTTGCTTAAATTTCGAAAATGTGTATACTTTGCTGTGTGTATTAAAGAGAATCGATTAGTTAAACTTCCGATCCAACGATGCATCACTGTCTACCAGCAATGTTTGCCCTTGTCGTACCGCGCGCCTGGTTAGATTAAAGGAAAGGGAACGTAATAACAACATCAGTACCGCGCACCATCTCCGCAAACGTACACTTCTGCGGCATCCTTTGATCAGCAAAACCGAACCATTACGCTATGCCCGCTAGAAGGCGACGGCTGTCGATTGTGGCTCACAACGACGTGACAAGCAGCCCCAGCGCCAGCGACAGCACCAACAGCAGCAACACCCAGCCTAGCCGGATACAAAATGATTATATTCAGACCGTGTTCGGTGCGCACCGTCGGATGTCGGAGCAAATCCATCCAGCATTCTCGATCGATGCTGCCTGCCGCAGGAAGTGTTTTCTATCCATCATAGTACCGCTGCCCACATTTTTTTTCTTTGTTAAAGCGGCACACACAGCCAAACTGCCAACACCATGCTCTGTCGGGTGTCACTGATTGGATGGACGAAACTGCTTGCCACGCCATGGGAACGCACAGCGGATGCGATGCTTCCGTTGATCCGTCTGGCATGATTCTTTCTTTTGCTTGAATTGTGTGCAATATTTATTAGCGTAGAAGCACAACTTCTTTAAACATCTCTCTTTAAAGTCTTACGTTAGTACGTTATTAAACTATTTGTCAATTAAATGGTTTATAGATTTCTTTTCACCATAACAATTGTTAAAGTTTACTACTCAAACCGTTGGCAT
This sequence comes from Anopheles darlingi, assembly GCF_943734745.1. Classification (NCBI taxonomy): domain Eukaryota; kingdom Metazoa; phylum Arthropoda; class Insecta; order Diptera; family Culicidae; genus Anopheles; species Anopheles darlingi. The sequence continues at coordinate 14,085,637 of NC_064875.1, forward strand.
TTTATTACATCTTTGGATCTTTGGAGTTATAATTGTGCTCGAAATACTCGCTCGTCATGAAGGAAAAAAAAGAAAGAATCATTTAAATCACTTCATTTCTATAACCTCAAAGCCTTCGCTCAAATGAAATGGTTTAACAGATCTAAAAGCGCTTAATAACGTTTCCCAGTTTGCTGCTAATTCCCTCATTGGCACATCATTCTACGGCACAAGAGCGTGCCGTTGCAAAGAAATAGAGCAACCACGACACTCCCCTGCCATTATCATTATCGACCACCAGCTAATGTGTATGCATTGCACCATTTTCCCAGCTCATCCTCGGGAAACGGTGCAATCTTTCTGAAGCACTTATTGACAGTGGCAGTATGCAAGTGTCCCAATCGGATTGCAGCCGTACACGTGCGAAACGAGCCCCGGTTGTTTGATTAGCCAATTGTACATTTTCACCGCCACATTCCGAATGCTCCAGTGTGACGCATGAGGAGGAGAAAAGCAACCGATCCGAGGAGGCTCGTGGTTTACATTGCTTCTCGAAGCACAGTATATACGCTTTGTCTGTTCGGTTGGCTGGTCTGTTGCTATAGCACTGCATGACTCCCGCGATAAGAGGATTTGTTTACGGTACATCGCCATTTGCATAGGATTAACTCGGTGGCAATATTACCGACGCGTATGGAATATTTGCATTCCTTCCGATGCAGTAAACACTATGTTTAATTTAATTTGCAATTTACAGCCGTGTCAAACTAATTCCATCGACTATGGTACCTAGTTCCACTTTGACCTCATTAACAGGAAGTCAGGAGGAGGGAGCACATATGGAGCGCATAGTCTGTGAACATTAGCTGGTGACTGTGAGTCCATGCAAATGAGACGTTAGAATTATGTTGAAGGCTTGTAGGCTAATTGGTAATGCCCTTGGTGGGTCACCCGTTGAAGCGAGATGGTTGGCTTAACCGCAAAGTCATTGCGGGATGGGTCACTTAAAATATTGGCTTGAACTCCGGCGAGGGGGTCCATAGTGCATTCAAGAGGTTTAGTAGTGACCACTAAAATCGACTAATGGCGTTTTTGCTCTCGTTTCCTTTCCACAGCGACAGCTAATGGAGGCCTACATACGCCAGAAACGTGCGACGCCCGGTATGGTGCAAGCTAGCGATCTCCAGCTCGTCCGGCCCATGTCGGCCGTCAATCGGAATGGTCGCGAGGTGCACGCGTACGATGGACCGATGCAGTTCATGATGTCACCCACCAATCCGGATCAGATCATCACCACGACACCGGTCATTCCGGTGTCGGGGGCCGTTGGAACGACCGGTCCTAATATTAGCTCCAAATCCCACACGACGACAACACCGACATCCCCGTACAGTGATTGTAAGTATGCGGTGGCCAGCCAGACCAAACGCAAATCGATGCCACGCAATGCCCATGATCCGTTCACCACATATCGCTGGCGTCCGTTCCGTTTTGCAGCCACGCTGGACAAGCTGACACCGTCGTCACAGGACAGTGAGGACGAGGAGAGCACACCGGTCGATGTGTTACCACTGCCGTCCAGCACGAAAGGCGGTGGTCCCCATGGAGGTGGTACGGCCGCCTCCTTACTTTACGATCGATCCGGTCAGGCCGATCAGCTGCTCTCCCACTCGGCACCGATTTCGCCCGCGCTCAACAACAACAATCATCATCACCACAATAGTAGCAGTAGCGGCAACGTGAAGAGCACGGAAGAACCCGGCTCACCACCGAGTGGCGGTGGTGGCGGAGCACCCGACACCGAGGGTGATGTTATCGGGCCGATCGAACAGTGGGTCACGCAACCGGCCGCCCAGGGCGTGCTGTACAAGTGTCGAATAACACGCGACCGCAAGGGCATGGACCGGGGTCTGTTTCCCATCTACTATCTGCATCTCGAGCGTGACTACGGGAAGAAGCTGTTCTGTCTCGCCGGTAGGTCGCGCCGGACCGGCCCCGGAATGGGCCCCCCGAGGATGACGACTAATTGTCGGGTTTTGTTGCTGTTTCTGTTGTTGCAGGTCGGAAGCGAAAGAAGAGCAAAACCTCCAACTACATCATCAGCTGTGATCCGACGGACCTGTCGCGGCAGGCCGACGGTTTCGTGGGGAAGCTGCGCTCGAACGTGTTTGGCACGACATTCTTCGTGTACGATAGTGGCACCAAAAACGACACTGACACGACGCCCCGGCTCGATTTAGCTGTCGTGATCTATGTAAGTGTGCTGGTTGTATCATGTCCGTCGGTATACAATACTAACCGCCGTCTGTCGGTCGGATTGTATGTCATTTTTTTGTGCCAGGATACCAACATACTCGGCTTTAAGGGACCGCGAAACATGACAGTGCTGCTACCCGGCATGACGGAGGATGATCAGCGTGTGCAGATTAGCTCGGTCGATGGTCAGCAGGGACTGTTGGACTGCTGGAAGTCGAAGGTAAGCCCAAGGGGACTCATTACAGCTCATTGTAAACGGACTGTTAATCGGCTCGGTATCGTGAGGGGATTAGGCACGATTGTTATGTTTTAATCAAAGTCTAACAACATACAGTAAACGAGAAGAGAAACCGAGCATTCCCCAGGGGCCGTGTACTTTGCCATCCTATTTCCCAAAAGTTGTTACCGAATTGTTAGCTTCCCCCGTCCTCTTGCTTCCCCCAATAAGGACTGCTAGAAGCATTGTCATACGTTCACCGTTCCCCGCCCGTTTCGATCGGTTTCGAATGTCAAGTGGATCAGCTTATACCGGCATTATTATTTGCTTGCATGCGAAAAGGGATTATTTGTCCTTTATCGTATCCTACCCCGTGGCGGCAGAGGATACGCAGAATCGGACCGTTTTCATACCAACCTTTTTCTGCTCTTCGGAAGTTCGTAGCACAGCAGCAGCCGCGGCAGGGAGCGAGCAATGGGTTTTTCCGGGCGAACACTCTGCCGGTAAAGGCACATAGGTGTGGATGGTGTGGAAATGTGGAAACCAAAGCAGGCCGTGTTGTAACCGCCCTTGTCAACCACAAGCAGCAGAGGAGCAGCAGCAGCCGCTGCCATTGTCGGTTGTTTTCATCGCCAAGGCGATGAATCGATGCCGGTCGGGGTAGTTGCCCGTCGGGTATTATCATCATTATCATCCTACGAAGCCGGTTGTAAGAGATGCATCCAATTGTGCTACGCATGCTGTGAGGGATAAAAGTTTCACGATCGACCACTTCACCGTAATCATCGCCCAAAGCCACAACCGATAAGCTATGGCCCGAGCGGTGAGGTGGCTTACGGTTTGATACTTTTTCGGGCTAAACCCCAACGAGGGAACAAGGGTAGCGCCCCTACCTGCTCCTGTTCGCCAAAGTGGTGGACAGATTGTAATATCTATTGAAAGGTAAATAAAAAAAATGAAATGTTTGGCTTGAAAGATGTAACCATTTGGTCAGAAACACCAGAAACACACGTTTTACGCATAAAATGAGCCACAGGGGCCGCCTTATACCATGCAACTGGTCTGTGCACACCAGCAAGCTTTCTGTTTGGAGGAGCAGGTTGTGGCAGTAAAATATCCCACAAAATGTTTACCACATATTACGGTCACGTTCCATTGCTCGGGGCCCATTATTGGCTCACTAAGCGAGCGGTTTGTTGATTACCCATGTTTTGCACGTTAAACGTACTGCCTACCAGCGCCCCTGCTGCTACACTCGCATCATCCGGCAGATATAAAAAGGCCGTTTCTTATTGTGACCTCGGCAGAGAAAGGACAGATACCGGTGTTTGAGGTTTGTGTGCGAAAGATGGGATAATAGTTCCTGACAGGTTTTGTCTGGTGAAGTAAAGCAAAAGCAAATCCGTTCCCAGGAGGGAGATGGTCGTTTGTGTGCGAATCGATTGATTTATTAGACGACCGAAACCGCACCGGCTGGGGCTGGTTGGTTATTTTGTGGCAACACTGGGAGGATGCATAAATAATAAGCATGGGAAACTTTTTGATAATTCTCATTGGGAGCACCGACAGTGTGGAAACCCACTAGTGCCCATGGCACGGATACGTTGGACCGGTTTGAATCTGCACCAAAATCTAGTTACCGTTGTGTCGTTTTATCTAGGTTAGTTAGCATAGTTGTGGAGTAGCTCTGGAAAATCGTGGAACGCTAAAGCAATAAGTGAAACAAGTGCTCACAGTAACAGCCTATGGTTGGCTCGTTAATGGTGTTGCGAACAAGAAAAAAGGGGAGTAATTTTAAAGTGACTGAAGTAGTCAGGTGCTGCGGGATTTTCACTTAACCATTTAAGTTCAATTCACATTGATCGATAACGTGAGGTCATAAAACATGTTAATATAAATAATTAATTTCGTTGTGAAACTTGTACCCATCGATGGACATCCATTGGGCAAATCCATTGCTGTGGCTCAGCAGTTCACTTAGCCTTACCGTCCCCCACAGTTTCGAATGGAAGGCGGTATCCCCGTGTTTGAGTTAATGACTTTCGGCGCTCGCAGCGAGGGGGGTTCGACCTCAACCAAGGATGTCTGCGCGCGTGTCCTTAATAGCTTCTGCGTAACAGAAAACACACCCCAGCTGATGAGGGTTACCGTGCCTCGAGACCCGAATGACTGGTCAGGTTTGGTGTTTGTGTTGTTTGCGCTCCTTATACAATAGCGCGGGGTCGCTCTTTCAGCGCATTGTTTGCCCACGCTTTCCGGGAACGGCCTAATCATGCTTCGCAACTTCGCATCGGTAAACTTTCCTCCCTTGGCCTACTACTTCCAGAACATGGACAATGTCGTCGAGCTGCACAACAAGACGCCCATCTGGAACGATGAAACGCAATCGTACGTGCTGAACTTTCACGGTCGCGTCACGCAGGCCTCGGTGAAAAACTTCCAGCTCGTGCACGACTCCGATCCGGAGTATATCGTGATGCAGTTCGGGCGGACGGCGGACGACATCTTCACCATGGACTTCCGGTATCCGCTGTGTGCGTTTCAGGCATTCGCCATTGCCCTCTCCAGCTTTGACGGTAAGCTAGCCTGCGAGTAGTGCGAGTGTCCGGCGTTGCTGCGATCGCACCGTGAAAGAGAAGAGAACCAAAGTAAATTACTGCCACGTCGATCTACTTCGTTCAAACACTCCATCCGAGAACCCCATCATACGGTGCAGGTGGACAGGGGCAGTAGGGTTTGCTCGATGTAAGCAGTATAATCGAAAATTGTTATACGGCACACTGAACGCAAATGGTATGGCTCTCACCCCGATGCTACAAATTAGTTTTACGCGTTTTTAGGAGAAAGAAACAATAGTGATGTGTGTGTGTGTGAGAGAGAAAGAGTGAAACCACGTGTGCTTCGAGGCTGCGTCGGTAATGGGGGGCTTTTGTAGGTTTAAGGCTGATAATGCTGGTGTTATTTATTGAATGAGAAAAGTTTAATTACGTGGACAAGGAAGCGCAGCGAGTGACCAACGGTGCTATCGAACATTGATCGATGCGTACAGCCGGCTCATGAAGGTATTTATTATTAAAGTTGGTGGGTTCTGACTAAATCGTAGGTGGTGGTAACAGATGGCGAGGGTATATGGACAAAATTCTGATTGATGATGTACGCTCCAAAGGCTCTAATGTAAACTTTCCACGAATGATTGACAATATGGCGCTCAACGCAGCGGAGATGATACTCGCTTTGCAAGAAAGGAAGCATCCCACTCCCATGACAACAGTACATCTCTTCAGATAGCACTAGTCGCAGGTGCGCAAGGAAGGGTATTCAGAAATTTACCGAACAAGACATCCAGCAACCAATCGCAAACCCTTTATACATCAAGAGCAATAATCTAATAGGCTCAGATCACACCTCAGTCAAAAACGAGTTCCAAAGAAATGAAAAGTATACAAGGAACCCAACTAGTGCATTGCGACGCGTTGTGAACGATAGCATACATGACAGATTCGGATAAGCCAGTTACCAATCACCCTTGATAGAAGAGGAGAGAAGCTAAAAGAGGGCACTAGCTATGAAGACAAAAGTATTGTCCGCGTTTAGGATTGAAGTGAAAGACATTTAAACGGTTGTGTGTCGTAATCAAAATGAAGGGATGAAAAACGAAGTTGTACCTAAACTATTCAAAAGCAACTAGTAAAAAGGTATTACCGCTAGTTGTAAGCGTAGCGCATACGCTAGGCTTTAGCTGAATGCCTATTGATACGAAACTTTGAACGACTCCTCTGATGACAGAAAAGATCTGTTTCATCTGTTGAGGTGGAATTTGTTAGCAAACATTGAAAATACGTTGCTACAGTGCTTACAACTCTCGCTATGTCGCTCACAAAATTCTTTTTTGTTGCTTCTCTTTGGACGCTTCTTGCACGAGACCCTCAACTGCTTCAAGGGCTAGTGCTCTCTAATTGGCCTAAAAAGAACGTGTGTGATTTAGCGCTCTTTAAAAAGTAACTCTAGTACTCACTTACGGTTGCTGGTGCGGCAATTTCGTTCTTTTTCAACCCGCTTTTCCATTAGATTGAGATTTTAAACGTGTATGAGATAAGAAGATAAATAAAAAAAATCGACATTTTAATTCAGTGTTGATTTGCACGATGTGTAAACCAAATTGCACTATAAATAGGAGCTCAAAATTGGTCGTACGTAATCGGATTCGATTGGAAACGTTTGTCTCTCAACCACACTAAGTGCCCAGCAATGTAGTTAATTTTATACTGTTTGATTAAACGAAGGGCTTAGATACTTTTACAAAGATAAAATGGAGGCTCAAACCGCTCACAATAGGTTGATATTATAAGTTCACTCGTGCACAGGAGTGTGCTCGTGCGTGTGTGAGGTTTGCTATAAATTAGGATTTCTCCAGTTTCAATATTGGCGCCGTTTGCTGTAGCTGCTATTATATTAAGTTTTACGCGCCGCCACACAGCTTTGTGATAAATAGGCTCACTAAAACATTAAACGCTTGGAAGAGCTAAGAAACGTCATTCTCATGAACAGAAGAAAATCATTCCACAGTGCATTGATTTCATCATAAACGACGCGACGAGATACGCTGGAAATCATAGGCTTTGTGTTGCTGCTAGCAAACCATCCGTTTCATTCTGTTAACTAAAATAACAAAAGAAAGTTTATGTGGTAGTGCCGGTTCGATGTTTAGTAGGTAATATGACATAAAAGATGTTGGATGTGCGGTACGGAGAACGCGGGTGGACGTGCAGAACAGGAGCATAACGCAGTTTCCAATGCTTGTGCGAGGAATAAAGCAACAGTCCATGTGGCTAAGAACAGACAGGCATGCAGCTGAACACAACTACTCAACAAAACATAAGTTAACAGGTCTAGTCAGTGGAATTTAATGAGAAACCCCGGTGAAGGAAAAAGGGAAATAGTAAATGTAACTATATTATTAGCGATGTAAACGTGCCGTTGACGAGAATCGACGAGCAGAGCTGTATGGCGCTGCTACCAAAAGTATCATACAACACTAGGGCTAACAATTGACGCTGTATTCGTGTAGGAGGTAACTAAGGAAATGGTTAAAAGACATGCAGCTGAGAAGAGAAAGTTTGTTAATACTCCATTTTGGCGAATGGAATGTGTACTTTATGAGCGAATGAAGACCGCCATGTAGGTCTTTTAGAACGACAGACGATTCTCCTCAAATCAAAGCGAGAAGAGATAGATTGTAATTTGCGTGAAATTTTTGCGAAGGTAAATTAGGTTTTGAAATAAAATAGGAACTCAAAGAACATGACTCTGCAGCGAGGAGTGCCAGAATGGCGGCAGGCGGTACAGCTGGAACAGAGATAATAAATTGTTTGGAAGGTGAAAACCGATGGAAGGCGTTTTAATTCGTTGCCCCTTTTGTTTAAACGGAGTTTAAATACTTGAGAGGCGCCACTTTCCCACTCATCGTGGGTCGCTTATGTAGTGCCTCTACCTCGTTTCGATAGCGCAGCAATACTTCGGAGCAACGCGTACGCAGCTCGTCCACGGATTGCGGTTCTTCGCCAAAGCGCTGCGGTTCTGGATCGGTCAGGAGCAGTGGCTCCATCCGACCCAGCGCGTTTTCCGCGATGGACGCTCGCAGCTCGTTTCGAGTCGATGTCTCGATGGAGGACTGTAACTGCCCGTGTAGGGTGCGATTCTGTGCGATCAGTTGCTTCGTGTTACGACTCTGCAAGGTACCACCATTGCCAAAGTCCTGGGATGCTTTCAGTTCGCTCGAGATGCGGCGTCTTAGTTTCTCGTTTTCACTTCGTAGCTGCGAGATCGTCATCGACAATCGTTCCAGCTCAGTACCGGACGACGAACTGGCCGACGTGATCTTGGTCGGTTTGTTGCGAATACTTAGCGCCCGGTCCGCGTATCGAAGCGTACTCAGTGTCTCTTCGATGTTGTAATTAGCTGGTGAAACGCAGGCCAGCATCAGCGTGATAGAGTTACCGCCGAGCGAGTTCTGGAGTAAACGGGTCAGCTTGGAATCCCGATACGAGACAAATGTCGTCTTCGCGGATTTCGATGCCGCACCAATGGAGGCAAGCGTCGAGATTACGTTACCGAGAGCCAACAGAGCTTTGTTGATTTGAATCGTTTCACGGAGCCGATCACCGGAAGCGTGTGATTTTTTGGTCCGCTCCGAACCGGCCAAATCGACAAAGTGCAGCTTGGCGATGGTTACCTTCTCGTCAGCGTCCGTGCGGTGCCGTTTGCGTACCATGACGGTGAAGATGGTGTGGCTGCGGTTCGATTCCTTGTTCATACTGGTTGGTGCCATAGCACGACAGCTGGACCCCCGTACCAACCACCGAAACGTTTCCTCTGCACTTGATACGGGCACCTCAGTCAACCCAGGAACGATGATACCGCAGGAACTTTCCCGTATACCGACGAGCCGTTCGTAGCGGTTCCGGTGGGAAAATAGATCGTATACATTTTCCTGGTAGATCTCCATGAACGAGCAAATTACGCGATAGCTCGTATCACTCTCGTCGGACGGCTCCAGCGTGGCCGCCCCGTTGACCACCTTGAAAATGTCCAGCAGCGCACGCGGCAAAATGCCACTATCGGCAGTTAGGTGACCATCGAACGATGTGCCGATGGTGTACGTTTTGCCGGAACCTGTCTGTCCGTAGGCTAGGATGCACACGTTGTAGCCCTCAAACAGCTTCAGCACCAGGCGGCGCACGGACCGCTCGTAAACTTCCGTTTGGGAGGCCGCTGGTCCGAACACTTCACTGAAGGTGAACTCTTCCGAGTCCCTGGCCACCAGTCGCGGACCATCGGGAGATGGTTGGGTGACGACACTCTGGCATCCTCGCGCCTGCTCTTGTTCCGAAAGTGGTCGAATGCGCACCGCAACCTGCACCGTTTCTGGTACCGATGCCATGCGGTACGAAGCGAATGTTTCGCGATGGATAATGCTACTACGCGGTTTGGAATTTTGCTGGCCCAGATTGATGCCTAACGTGTAGCCGAAGGTTAGGGAGTAGGAAAACAATCCACAAACACTCGATTGATTTCGAAATGCACTACTATGGATGTTGAAAATTTTACGGTTTAAATGAGTTTAAAAGCACGGAGGCCTGCTTGGACGCAACATCATTTCTTACCGCTCTTCAAGGTGCACAATTCAAAGGTGCACCATTCCCGATAGTTTAACATCCAAGGATTCCTAAATATCTGCCAAGAAAGGAAGTTTTGAGCAAGTTAGCGTGAAATTAAAAATGGTGGCGTACCAGCGATTACTACGATTCCATTAGGCCCTGCCACACGGCACAAATCAAAGCCAAAACGTTTACGCTTCGTGTAGCAGGGCCTTGACAGTTATTGCGTTTGTTTTGATCCAAGCGGCCACAACAAAAACCGGAAGGGAAAAAAGGGATGTTTCGAAGGGTCGTGGTGGGCATATCTGGTGGCGTAGATAGTGCCGTTTCAGCTTATTTACTCAAAAAACAAGGTAGGCTCCTGCTGGATATGTGGCTTAGCTACTACTGCACCTCTTAATACCTTTTCCGCTAAATCCAATTTCAGGTTTCGAAGTATGCGGCGCGTTTATGAAAAACTGGGATCTCATCGACGAATCGGGTTACTGTTCCGGCGAGCAGGACTGGGAAGATGCACAGCGACTGTGTCGTCAGCTACAGATACCACTCGAGCAGATTAATTTCGTGAAAGATTACTGGCTCGAGGTGTTTGGGTAAGAGGGAATGCAGCTATTGGCCATTGGGGGTGAGCTGTAAATTTGTGTTTGTCTGTTCACTTTTGCAGAAGTTTTTTGAAGGATTACGACGCCGGTATCACCCCAAATCCGGACATTCTGTGCAATCGTCACATTAAATTTAATCGCTTCTATCACCATGCACGCGAGCGAATGAATGCAGATGCCATCGCAACCGGTCACTATGCGCAAACCAACTTTGGGCCGTTCCTCGAGCACTACTCACCACATGAAAGTATGCGGCCGGTCGCATTGCAGTAGGCTTCTGCATGTACTGATGTTACATTTGTTTCTTCATCAGAGGTTCGTCTGTTCATGGCACCGGATCTGATTAAAGATCAAACATTCTTCCTGTCACAGATCACGGCCGATACACTTCGCCATACAATGTTCCCAATAGGTGGACTAACGAAGCCACAGGTCAAACGGTTGGCTAGCGAAGTCGGGCTGGATGCGTACGCACGGAAGAAGGAGAGCATGGGCATTTGTTTCGTCGGAAAGCGATCGTTTCAGCAGTTCATTGCGGAATACATCGACACTAAACCGGGCCCGTTCGTGGACGTTGACACGGGGCGCGTCGTAGGCCAGCATGTTGGCCTGCACCATTGGACGGTGGGCCAGAAGTGCAAGATCGGTGGCTGCCTGCAACCGTACTACGTGCAGCGGAAGCATCGCGAAACAAATGTGATCGATGTGGTTTCCGGGCATGATCATCCGCTACTATTTACCGATATACTCTACACGGAAGAACCGGTTTGGATCAATGTACCGCCCGGACTGGAGCAAGGCGAGTTTGTGAGATGTTTCTTTCGCTTCCAACACACCAAACCGCTTGTCGGTTGCACCATTTTCCAATCATCCGTTGCTCACAAGGGACAATTGTTAGTGAAACTGGATCATCCTCTACGAGCGATTACGCCCGGCCAGTATGCAGTATTTTATCGAAATGAAGAGTGCTTCGGAAGTGCGCGAATAGTACAGCCAGCACCTGGGCCTTTATGATCCAGGCTAGTCCAAAGTAGAGTGAAAATGAAGACAGATGTTTTAGAAGCGTATTAAAGGTTTGTTGTTAATTATAAGATGGAGTCATATCACATCTTTCTTATCGAATTTATTGGACAATTTTATCTCTCTTCACAAAACATTATTTAAACTCCCTACTCTTAGCTCCCCTAAATTCTTATTAAATAATTCATTGTACCTTTTGCTGGTGCCGCAAGATCTGCAACTGCATGTCTATTGCGGACGACGATGAGTAAGCTGAGTAACCATGAGGAGAGAATGTATTCTTTTTCAGAGTTGGAAAGTAGAGGTCGAAATGTGTAAAATTGAGTTCTCCTTCATTCCGGTATCTGGAACCATCTCAGGGTATCAGGGTATCTCAAACCTTCCGATAACGACTCGCCTTGAAACTTGAACGATTTCGCACGATGCGACTAGCGACGGTCCCGAACATTAAATACGTGACGGTGGAACGGGAGCCCAGCAAAGAACTTTGCACACATACACACACACATACAGACAGATAGAGACGATCAGCTTAAAATCACGTTGAGTGCATCGAAAAATTTCGCACAATCCGCGTGTTGAATCTGAATGACGGCTGTTTCAAAAAAGTCCTGCGATATCACGGCCCCACTCCGGTTGCTGGCATCCTCGAATGCTTTGGCAAAAAAGTGCCGACTGTCCTCGACGACCGGCGGTACACCGGCAAGCAACGAAACACCTCGCTGCAGACTGATTGGTGCGATGACAATCAGGGGCAGCTCTTTGGCTCGTACATTACGCGAGACGGCCACGTGAGCCCGCAATAGGAAGCGCGCCAGCATGAGCAACCCGTAGGGACAGCTAAAGAACGGCACCTCTTCCTGCAGCACCAGATAGAGGAACCCGCCGCCGGACCGAATCTGGTGTAATTCGAGGCTGCTCTGCACCTGCTTAAAGATGGTCACCAGCAGCGTTTTGCATCGCTCGATACCTTCGTCCAGCACTGGTTTTTCGGCTCGTGACAGCGCATCCATCGATTCGAGAAAGCACGCCTCGGGAAGCCGATTCTTACCCACCGATTCGAGGATAGCGAGCAAGGCGTAGACATAGTCGGCAGCGGAGTAGCGATTCCGGTATCCGTAATTCAGCACGAACGACGCGTACGTCACCTCTGGCATATTGTATTTTTCGGCAAACTTTTCCATCTTCTCGTAGAACTCTTTCCTTAACACCAGATCCATCGCGCTGAACGTTTGTTTGGCCTGCACCAGCGGTAGTCCCATATCGACGAGCATCTCATGCATCACTTTCTCCCCCTTGTAGGTCCACAGCTTCAGACGGCAGGCGGGATAGTAGGAGTAACGAAACGAATCCAGCACGCTCCAGTGACGGAACAAAGCTAGTTGCAGATCGCTTTCGAAAACGATTTTCACCGACGTCTGGATCGCTTGGTCGCTTGCTTTGTTCGTAAGGCGCGATACGTGTGACTGAATGCGTTGCATGAGCAGCGTGTAGGAGGAACTTTCGAGCTTGCCGAGCAGCTTCTGCTCGGTTACACCGACGATCGCCCACCAGAGCAGATCGATCGAGTCCTTCGACATGTGCCAGGCTAGCTCGAACACTGTGAGAGCCGAACTTTGAGCGTAGTAGGCGTACTGTGCGTATTCGAACATTAGCGTATTGCGACGCTCCTGCCATGCTTTGCGTTCTCGGCGACGCAGCAGGCGCTTCTCAATACGATTCACTCGCTGGTTAGCTCCTCCAGATTCGTTATCACTGTCCTCATCACCGCCACCACCTTCGTAACCACCGTCCTCATCGTCACTCTCCTCGTCCGAATCCTGAAAAATGTCTTCGAACGCCGGGATGTTTTCATTCGTGTTCATCTCACCAAGTATCTGAACCTAGAAGGACAAAGCAACGGCTACACTGGCTGGACTTGGTATACCGTGATCATGCTCTCCGGACTTACCTGGCCATCGCTGTAAACATTACACACATCGTACGGCCGGTGAGAGTCACAGATGAAGAAGACGACATCCTGCTCGGGCTGCAGCACATCTACAATGTCGATGCAACCGCCACAGTTGACCAGCAGCACATAGCGCACGTCCTCCTTGTGCTCGTTGTAGGCTCGCCTTAACCCCGCCAGGCCCATAATCGGTACCAGCGAGTAGAGCACATTGTCGCAGCGAAACAGGGACTGCAGAATTTTGCTCGCGCAGATCGCATCGATATCGTAGTTCACCAGCACCAGCAGGCGCTTGCCGATCAGCTCCTGGTAGAACTCTTTGCGCAGATCGGCGATGAACATGATGGCAGCCTTAAAACACCAGATGCAGCAGGGCGCACCGCTTAACACACCACAGACATAATGACCCGAATTTGTAGCGTTTTGATCGGTGAGATGGTCCTGCAGCTCATTCGATACGCGCGTACAACGATTTTTACAATGATTTTACACGCAGAAGATCATTCGTGCGAGTCCAAATCCGTTCAAGACTCGCGGGATAAACAACATTTACGCGCGCTCGGAACTGCTGGGCCCGCATGACAGCTGGCAAACGGCAAAGCGACCGTTGCATCGAAATCGCAAAGATTCCACAATCAGTTCGGTCTTTTGAGTTTCAGCAGTTTATCAAGCATCCAGTACAGCCTCACGACCACAAATTGTGACCGAAAGGTCCATTTTCCCTCACAATTATCGCCAAATAGCGAGTGAAGTGTTGGACGAACGTAGTGTAAACGTGAAATGCACAATCCTGCTGTCAAGCAGCCAACGTCACGCGGTCTGAAAAGCAAAAACAAAAAAAAAGCAAAACGCGTGAAACGTTTACGTTTTTGCTTGAACTCGGCGCCGCTAAAGATCCCCGTGCGATAGTTATTACGTCTAACGTGGTGCGTCCCTCCCTTCTGTCCACTATCTTCAACTTCGCCACCTGTGGGTGCGGGTAAACGTGTCGCGCGCGCGGGGTGCCTGTTATTTTTACACCGGGCTTGCTACGTGTGGCTTCAAGCGCATCCGAAATCGAACGTCGGGGACAGATTGGTGAAAGGAAGCGATACGTATGGTCGTCGGGTGTGCAGCAAGTGATCTCACCTGTCGCCAGAATTAATTGCGATTACGAGTGAGCCTCTACGACTTTTGTCCAGCCACGAAATCGATTATTCCCTCAGCGACACTACACCCTAATCGCGTGTGCCCGTGAACCTTCAGTCGAGAGGAAGGTGGAAAATTGATTTTTCAGCTCATCACCGCTCCAACGTCAGCAGGCGCCAGCATGTCCGGCAAAAGCATGATGAATAAGTTTGTGATACGGAACATTGTGCAGCGTGCAGTGAATTGCACGTACGTGTGCGTCTTCTACTTGATGCTGCTCTCTCTGCTGGATACCGCCGGCATAGCCGCGGACAAGATGCCCAAAGAGGACATCTCTGCCGTGAGCGATGGAGACGAGGTAAGAGGAGGACCCCCGGTACGGATACGGGTCGGAAGGGGTAGCATTTGAATAAACCCACCGCTTTCTTATTCGCTTTTCAGCTAGCGCCGAATGGGAGCAGCGGCGAACCTACCGAAGACAAGGGTCTCCTATCGTCCGATATCGGGTTCGTGCATGCATTCGCCGCCTCATTCATGGTGATTATCGTATCGGAGCTCGGCGATAAAACGTTCTTCATTGCGGCAATTATGGCGATGCGTCACCCGCGGTTAACCGTGTTTGCCGGTGCAATCGCAGCCCTCGCCCTGATGACCGTGCTGTCGGTGGTGTTCGGTATGGCCGCCACGATTATACCGCGCGTCTACACCTTCTACATCTCGACCGCCCTGTTCGCCCTGTTCGGGCTGAAGATGCTCAAGGATGGTTACTACATGTCGGCGACCGAGGCCGCCGAAGAGTTGGAGGAAGTCCAGTCCGATCTGCGGAAGCGCGATGACGAGGTAGGTGAAGCGCACTCCACCGTCCACCGCGCGATCTGTGCGCCTTACGCCTAGATGCTGCACGCATAGTAACGTTCTCATACCACTCTCGTAGTTCCATCCGAGCTAGCCATGCTCGTTTCGTGCTTTCCGTTCTATTCGTCCCCCCCAGGATACGAAAACCGTTGTTTTTGAACGGCATTTTTGTTTGTTGTGTCGTCATGGCACTGTCTGCATAGATCCCATGCCAGCTGGGTTCCGCGTTTCAAGACGATAATGAAGCGCATTCTCACCCTCTCTATCGGTCACTGCGTGTCGCGATGCCTTGCAGCTGTCTGACGCGTTTTTAATCGCGCTCTTACTTTCCGTCTTTGGTTTGCACTTCTGCTTTCGTTGTTTTAATCTGGTCAACACAGGCGACCCTGACCTACCTGAAACCGTGCTGATGTACTCGCTCCTTTGATAACGGTTCAACGCTACAACAGATTCCGTTTTTTTTTGCATCTTTAGTGTGTCTCCTTTGCGATGTTGGAAAGCTTCCTGTGAGTTACAAACAGCGCATGAAATACTGAATGTATGTCCTGTCCTTCCCAGTACACTGCATACGCACAGCCTGACAACAGCGTTAGAGTGCGTGGTATCTGTATGCAAAGCGTGAAGAGCAACGTAAATCATTCAGAGCACAATCCCCCCGGGCACAAGCTTACACACAAGTAAACGGGCCACTAGTGATGAGTGCGGACCGGTTGGCAAACATATGATAACGCTTGTGGACAGACCGAAGAACCTTAAATGATGGTGACGCTGTCCTGCTATTCGCCTTGAAAATCAAGTTTCCGAAATGCTCAACCAAAGATAACCAAACTTGGTATCAGTACCAGAGTGCATAGTGGCCCTCCATGACACGAGCCTAAGCCACGAGGCCAACTCTGTCGGGCATAAAGCATGGATTCAATTACCCAGCCGCACACGGTGCGTTCGACCACAGAAAAGGTTGTTGGTTCGATAACCTTGCCGGGAAGAGTTACTAAGTCAACTCCGCCGTTGACATCGTTACGACGTATCGTTTTCATACAATTGCGAGATAACACTGGGACATGGATGCCGCTTGCTGCGGCCTATAGATTATTGTTTATCAATTGTTCTGCAGTATACTACGTTCGGTCACTTATCAGTCACGTACTCCGCCACTAGTCTTGTATATTAATGCGAAGTTCAATCTGTATCGATGAATGATTTATAATGTTCGCTGAATTCTATAGGCATATGTAAGCGAACCGTCTTTTCGATTATGCGCTGGTTATAGGTTGGTTGCGAACCTGAGTCAGAACAAGTAAATCTGGGAACATGCGTTAGTTATATCACCTGTTGCGTGATGCTGGTAGTAGGCGGTAGTTCCGATGTTGATTAACAATTATTAGACATGGTTGATTAACGTATTAGAGGAACGGATTCCACCATGAAAATGCCTGTGTGAAAAGTTTGCAAAACAGTATTTTTAAGAAAAATTCGTAATCAATTATCCTTCGTTTTTTGTTTGACAATGAAGTTATGTTTGCTAGCAAAATGTTGGAAAATGCAAAACTATATGTCTGTCCCATGTCGCAAATGACACAGTCTCATTCGCTGTGTTTTTGGAAACCGCGGGCCTGTAAAAGAGTCTGCTGAACGGTTCGAAAGATAGCTAAGCTTAGAAGCACCTTGGATCATAGTAAACTCGTCATTTAACACAGTACCCTCACATAGCAAGCTGTGATGGTAGTGAGTTTATTCTTGCTTGTGCATCTTGCACAAATAAACGTTTGTAAGTAGCTTTGGTAATTTTTCTACGCTATTTAACAAATTTTAGGTCATGTATGAACAAATGGTTTGTGAAAGTAAAAATGATATTATGACGCATCTCGAAGATTTGTTTCGAAAACCTAAACCTAAGACGAAGACCTAATTTTAAAAGGAACATTGTACCAATTTACATGGGACTGACATTCGTTCCAGATAATTTGTCATTCCTGTATTTGATGGTACAGAACATTCCTGTACAGGTTGTATTTAGAACAAATGGAGTGCCCTTTCATTTCTTTTCTTTCTGTTAAGCTGTATTATCGTGCATCGTTCATTCATGTGGCTGTGTTAGATCCTAATTTGATGTGCTGTATCCAGTTTCTTGAGCACTTTCTTCCAATATGCTCCTAAAACGATGTTGGTGTTAAGGGTTATTATGTGACTAACCGTTAAAAATTAGATATTTGCCAACACTATAATCAAGATATTTGTTTTCTTTTCGATATAAAACTGAATCATTGTTTCTGACATTGTAGGAGGCGATTTTTCTTTTTCTATTTCAAATAGTAAAACAAAAATCATTTTTGTTGAACAGAAGTTTTGTTTATTAACGTTTCTTTCTTTTTCTGTTTCGCTCACGTAACATCTGCACATTTCATCCTTCATTCGGTACCTTATGCCATGCGCTTCACACCTTAGTCCTTCCTCCTTATCTATATCGTAACGCTTTGTCACCGTGCGCTTACTAAGCACTTCTAACCCAACTCGTCAAGCCAAAGCCCCTATCTGACACATTTTTGCGTATATGCCGTCCATTCTTCTAATTCCGGTGTGGCCATCCTTCCCCGTTGGGCTGGCTGATGCGAAACAGTTGACTCGATCGTTAAGCGGTCAACGCAAGGAAACAGTAGAACTGGTGCCTCTCAGCGAAACCGAAGATCTCGAAACTAGCGGCAAGCAACGGATGCTGTCCCGCAACGGAACAGCCATCGTGATCGGTGGTGCGCACCAGCGAACCACCACCGGTGGTTCAATACACTCGCTGGTCGAACTACATGGATCGACCGGAGCAGCAGCTGCATCGGCAGCATCCTCGTCTTCCTCACTGCGCCTCTCATCATCCGCTTCTCAACTGTACGCTGGAAACAACCGTAGTGGTAGTGCTGTGGCTGCTGTTCCCTCGCTGGTCGACGGAGCAACCGGTCACCAGCAATCTAGTCAGCAACGGCTCGCTGGTCGAAAACCGGCAAACGGAATCTCAACAGTTGGCGAAGGCGAAACGGGAGTCCTACAGTCCACCATCGAGGGTGGCCTTGGCGATGGTGGCGGAAACGATGCAGATGGTGGTGGGGGAGTTGGTGTCAATCGTGGCACGGCTGGCGGTCAACAGGAGGTCATTCTCGAGACGAAAAGGAACGGTACTGGAGGTGAAAGCGAGCAGAGACAACGTGTGCGGGCCAACGCTGCGAATGGTTCGATCGCAACCGGTACCGATGGTACAACCGTGGCTGGTTCTAAAATGGTTAGCAAAACAACATGACATGCTCAGCACAACCCCGGATTGGAGACGGCAGTTTGTCTCAGCCCTATCCCGATTTCGGTTCCCACTTTTCGATTCCATGTATCATCATACTGACAACATACACACGCGCATTCACACACACGTGCATTCACACACACGCACATACACACTTATACATTCGCACAAGAACAAAGGGTTTTTGATAGACTGGAAACTTAGAAGGACTTCTCCTTGAAAGAGATTTTAATCACTTCATCCACATTTTTCCTTTCCAGTCCTTTACCATTACACAGCTATTCGTCGTACGGTTTTTTCGAACTCAGTTAATCTTTTCATATATATCCATTCCAAATTATATGCACCCACCATACCATTCTTACCTAATTTCATTTCATTTTTTTTGTTTTCAATTGTTTTTTATGGTGTTAAATGCAGTTTTCAATTTATAGTTTTTCTTTTGTTTTTATGTTTGTTTTTGGTTGTTAGTATTCTCGTCGTTTGAATTTTATATTGATAGTATCAAACGGTTAATTTCAATAGTTTCCAAAAATTTATTCCAAATGGATTACCAATTTTGTTGACAATAAATCGAATATCGATTTTTTTATTTCACATTGCATTTTAAGTTTGAAACTAGACTAAACAATTTTTGTGTATGTGTGGGTGTGTGTGCGTGTGGTTTTTGTGTGCAAGTGTTCGATTAATTTGATGCGAGTCCCGTTGTTGAACGCTTATACAATATCTTCACATTTTAATGGTTTCACTTCCAATGTGTGTTGCCTTGCTTTTGCAATCTGCAGACCTTACTGCACTGTGACGCTAAGCGATGGTAACTAGGGATGAGCTTCACCCAAAACCTATCCATTCACATGCTGAGAGCTTTCGATAGCAACGAGTGCTAGTGGGAAGCCGGTGTTATACAATTACTTCAAACATGTTTTCATCCATTTTTCGTGACAAATTACGTTTTTCCCGCTTTCTCGAAAAAGTAGTGGTCATCGCAAATCAATTCTAACCATTTGCTGTATTCCTTTATTACTGTTTCAGCTGCCTATATGATTTGTCCGCTTTCTTCTTCGCTCCATCATTGCTACTTCCGATCCAAAGTGTCGTTCCATCATTTTTTCGGTTTGGTTTTCGCTTATTGAGTCCCATTTTTCTTCCCTGTTGGATATAAGTTTTACCCGATTCCTTATGCTCACCATCGGGAATATTTACATCGGTAGAATAATGAAACAAGCTACCAGCATGCGCGACACTGTGCACTATAGAAAAATCTCCCATCTGTAGACTTAGCATTAATGTGTCGATTTTCACAAAATCCGGCAAAACCGATCCCTACAATCACTCGCTTCAATTCCATTTCTTCTGCTCTCGTTATGTGGTGAATGTGTTTTAGAATTTCGTACGTTTTCGTCCAATTTAGTGTTCAGTTCTTTAAAGCTTTCCTTGCTTTTTCTTTACACCCGATTTGGTTTGTTGCATCCATTTCAATCGGCCTTTCAATCATTAGCGTGGTAAGCTCGCTGTAAAAGAGACAAGAACGCACTGAACACAAAACACGAAACCCAATAGAACATTCATCCATTCGCCGTTCTCAAATCGAGATTTAAATGTTTTTTAACATAACAGACAAAAAGGAACTCCATTGAGTACTTTCATCGAATGACTGGCGCAATTAACAGATCTCTTCTTTTTCCTATTCCTTCCTTGGAATGGCAAAATAGCTGGAGCGCGAGGTCAGTGCCAGCGGTAGCTTGATGAAGGTGCAGGACGCCGAATCAGGAACGAACCGCCGGTCTTCCCGGCCGCACAATGTCGCCCTCAAGATGCTGTTCCGGATTTTCGCGCAAGCCTTCACGATGACGTTCTTGGCCGAGTGGGGCGACCGCTCGCAGCTGACGACAATCATCCTGAGCGCCCGAGAGAACGTGTACGGTGTGATCGCGGGTGGTGTCATCGGTCATTCGATCTGCACTGGACTGGCTGTGATCGGTGGGCGAATGATCGCCCAACGAATTTCTGTCCGCACTGGTAAGTTTCGCCATCATTTTCTGTTTCATGGTTTTCAGCATTTTTACTTTTTACTACTTTTTAATTTTTATCCATTCTCTCTATTACTTCTTGTCGTGTTGCTATGGTTATGTAAGAATCTTTTACATATTTTTGCCATTCTTAATCCGATGACGATTCCATGTTAATAGAATAATTTTTAACTTTTCCTTTTTGTAACAATTGGATGGTAGTGCAAATCTTTGCTCATATTTTACCGTTTATTCATGTGTTAATCTGGATAAGCAGTACTAGTACCTAGAGTAACAGAATATGTAACTAGCGTCATTCAACCAGTTAGCCGTTGTCATGCGAAACCCGTTTCTGTTTCTTCTCGTTCACAGTTACCCTTATCGGTGGCGTCGTGTTCCTACTGTTCGCCGTGAGCGCACTGTTCTTTGGACCGGGCGAAGAGGAACCGGCCAAGGTGCCCATTCCTTAACAAGGGTCACCCCCATTCATTACTACTGCTGCAGTCCTTCAGACAGGCACCCACCGACCGATTCTTCTGGCCCAACCATTCTGCTGCAATATGCCTTCTTCAGTGGGTGTGCGTGTATTGGACATAGATTAAGATACAAAAGTAGAAACAAAGAGAAGCGCAACCGTAACAGACCCAGGTGAAACTTTATCGGAACGAGCCGCCACGACTTCCACTCCAGCGCACTGCTCGCACGACGCGAACGGGTTTTTGATTTTTATTGCTCATCAAACTATTCTTTTCATAAATGCTTTAGTAACAAAATCGGTGGTAGGGGAATCCCTTAGTTTCGCTTGGCGCTGCGGTTAAAATTGGAAATCCATTGGTTCATATGCCTTATTGTAGGTGCCGTATGTAAGATGAAGGAAAAACTAGAGGTTTTATGTTGATTCCCTCCAGCAAAAGCCCCCACATGTAATCGTAAGCAAAACGAAAATAAATTTGGCGGCAGGCAGGATTAGCTTTTCCTACTTCGCAAAATGCGCAGTTGGCGTTGTTAGAGAGAAAAGGCATGAACGTTGGTTGCCAATATAAACAACTCGGCAAGAAGAGCTTTTCCTTATCGATGTTTCGTACAGACGTGTGAGACTTGCTAGCTCCATTCGATTGCTGTACGGCTAGGCTATTGTTTCCTGTTGTTATTGTGGAGAAAAATGGGAATGTGTGATTGGCAAGGGAAAATGAGGGATGGGATAAGAAAGGATGCAGGTATTATTCAAAACTGTCGTGAAAATAAATGTGAAATTGTATAAAAATAATCAATTGGAACGCGTACTGTCATCACATAACCAATATCACCCAGGGCCTAATCCCAAATCAAAACGCTAGATACGCCGGTGCTTTTACGAAAGATCGTTGCTTAAATATTTCGATTTCTCTTTATTCGTAAATATACAGGTATTCATCGTTTCTTCATTATGGAAAAATGTAAAATAGAAAAATGGGCTGGGCCTACAAGCGTCGTCCGGTCGTCCGGTTGCACGCAGCACCATAATATGATATGGTGTGTATAGTATGGTCGGCGAAAACCGTCGAAAAATACACCTGGTTCAACCATGTTTGTTTCCAATGCCCCTTCCCCGTTCCATTTCATTCTATCAGTCCACGGCTATTGTATTGTGATCACTTATCGGTCTATAATAGCTCTTACGTCGCTAGATGTATAAAACGTTGTATATTAATATCTGGTGTATGTTTTAATGTGTGTCTTTTTCCGTTTTATTCTTGGAGATGGAATTATGAAAAAATAGAAAACCTCGCGTTCATACCCGCGCGGTCTTTCCTCACTCACGTTGTCTTCTTTAAGGAGAATGAGCACATTTCGATGAGTATATTACTTTGCTAAAAATAATTAAAAAGGAATGTTTTCATGTGTGTGTTTAGAATCCCTAGCAGCATAACCTGTGGAGAGAGCGCAAGTCTTCATTCTACTCATCACTACTACATCCTCCATCCATCACTCAACATTCTCATAAGTTTCGTTCCTTTCGAAAGCCGCCCGCCCCCCGGCAAGAATTCATACTGGAAATGATTTGAAGAGAACATAAGCTAGACTAAACCTACTGCATAGGCTGAGACAGGAGAGCCAACGGTCGTTGGATTATATATAAGTAGGGATTTGCAAACGGAATAGAAGTGCATACAACGAGGCCACCAGTATGCCCTTTTAAGCGCAAAAGTATAGCGTAAAAAATAGTCTGAAACGCCACTTCTCTCCTGTAATATGGGTCCATGAACTAATGATAAACTGATACAAATTGAATGATATTTACGGATTACGATCACTTAGTGCTATAAACATTAATACCAAAAGTGGCTCAAGTCGGTCAAAGTAGGCTCTCATCCGCTCACCACTTGCTACGATTAAATAATTTAAGAAAGGAAGCAGTAGCGTTGTCTTGCCCAAGCTAACGACAATATTGATGATGCCAAACGCCCATCAGATAGTAACTGAATACAATATTGGTAAAGTTATTCACCGGTAGGCGAATGTCGAGTGTTGCAGAATATAGGAGAAGATAAGCACCCCTAGCTAATGTAAAGGGCTCGCGGTTGCTTCAGAACCAAAAAATCTACACTGTATCTGATATTCTCTGAGTTAACTTTTTACTCGACATTCTCGTTGCGTCCCGAGGCCTGCTTTTGCTTAAGTATCCGATCCCCGCGGGACCTACTTCCTTCAATTATTAAGTTACCGGAATACGGGGTGGGCCATTATTATTGCTTATTGGAAAATAGCGCTCCTTACCGCACACTACGAACTTCGATTGGCGCAAAAACACCAGGGAATATCCATCAAGAAAGCAGCAGTTAAAATACGACCATTGTAGCGTGCGTTATGATGAGCAGCTATCGGCTGCACTGGCTGATGCTCCACCACGCACACTGCGTCGTCCACGCTTCGTCTTCGTTGGCTCCTTCGGAGAATCACGATCGCTGGCACCGGAACCGGTAGAGGTGTGGTAGCTGCTGCCGGCACTAGTCGATGCATCATCTTCATCGTCATCCTCCTCTTCTTCGTCCTCATCTGTATTGCTGTCTTCTTCCTGGATCCGTAGCGGTCGCTTCCGTGTTCGCTGTGAGCGTTGGGGCCGCGATTTAGCCACATTCGTACGACCTCGACCACCATACCCAGCAGCATGGTAATCCTCATCGCCGTCATCCGGATCGCACTTGGCTTCCTTCTTCAGCTCCTTGATGAAGGAAGGCGCCACGGCCACACTGCGGTTACCACCACCCTTCTTCCCCATCATGCGCTGCTGGCAGTGAAAGATGTGCTTCGAGATGGCGCTCTTATTCTTAAACTTGCGTGAACAGAAGTAACACACCACCTCCACACCATCCATCTCGTGCAATCGAGCATGCTTGGAGAAGTTGCTCGGATCTGTGAAAGTCTTGCCACATACATCGCACGTGTAGGGCCGGTAACCGATGTGACGATAGGTATGCGCTCGGTACTGATCTTTACGGGCGAACACTTTGCCGCACACCTCACACGAGATACCCTTGAAACCGGGCTCCTGCTTCAGGTGCATCGTCTTGTGGCGTCGAAGATCATACGATCGCTCGAATTCCTTGCCACAGTATTCGCACACGTGGGGTTTTGGTACCGGCTCGTCGGTATTGTGACGCCGCACATGCTTGTGTAGATCGCCGGACGAAATAAACGCGTAACTGCATTCGACGAACGGACACTTGAAGGGACGGAAACCGGTATGGATGCGTACGTGACGCGTCAAATCGCCCGTTTGCACGAACGAGCGGCCACAGAACTGGCAGGATCGTTTTTTGATGGCCGCATGCACGGTCGACAAGTGCGCCTTGATCGCCGGTTTATCGCTGAACTGTCCACCGCAGATAGTACATTTGTAGTAACAGCCACCTTCCGCCTCCACCACGGTTAACTTGGAAAGCTCGAACGCTGACAGGTGGTTCGGATCGTCGCTCTCTTCCTTGGGATCAGTCAGTGGCTCTATAGACGCAGGCGTAGCAGAGGGAGCAGCTGGAGGAGAAGCAGCAGCAACTTGTTTCTTGCGTGATGCCTTGCGTGCCTTCGATTGTTTGGTGGCCGTTTTCGACGAAGATTTTGCCACTGGCAGAGCGTTATCGTTCGGGCTGATTATGCTGTCTTCCGCCCCTGGATCATCGTTCGGAATGGGTTCTTGCGCTTCAATCTTGGCAGCAGCAGACCCAACGCTGTTACGATTGCGTGTGCCGGACGCTCGAAATTCTTCCTTTATTTTCGATAGTTTCGTTTTGATCGGATCGTTCGGAGGCGGGATTGAAGGTGTATCCTCTTCCAGTGTTGCTATGGGGATTACATCCTCGGTTGGCACGACATTTGGCTTGACAGGTTCACCACCCGATACAGTATGTTTGCGCTTACGCGTTCCATATGACACCGCCGCTCGGAAGTCGTTCTTTTCCTCGGTTTCACTTCGAAGAACTCGTCCCACATGGCATCCGGCATCCGTTGCACCGTTAACTGGCAACATACAGTCATTAATGTGGGTCGGCGGCACTACGTCAAGCACTACACTGTCAATCGATGCGATGGCAGCTATTGTGGTTACTTCTTGCTGTCCATTCGCAACTTCACTTGCAAGCAGGTCCGCAGCGTGGCCATTTTCCTGCACAATTTCATTTTCTCCAAGGCTGTGCACATTCAAAAGATGCTTCTTGTACCAGGGTTCCGTTTTAAATGCCATTTCACAGTGGCTACACCGATAAACTCCTTCATTGGTTTCAGCGGCTTGCAGATCCGTTGCGTCATTCGGTTCCGTTGTTTCCAACGATGGACTTCTCTCGAGTCCACTGTCTTCCTCGACTTTAGTTACCACGCCTGCTAGTCCTGATACGCCAGTGTTTCCTTCGATGTCATGCTCAGTGCTTTCGACTACTGCTTCCAGCTGTTCGGCTTGCTGCACCACCTGCTGCTGCTGCTGCTGCTGTTCAGTGCCTGTCTCAGATGCTTCCATGATGACGCCGATACGTGCGACCTTCTCCTTGCCAGAGGATGTACGGTTACTCGTGATCGTATCACCAGCCGATTCAATGCCACTGTCACACCCGGAAGAAAATGGTTCGGTCGACAGGACGACCGTCGTTGCGTAATGCTGTACGTCATCGTCAGGGGCTCGTGCGGTTGGTGATTTCGGCAAATTCTTCTGGCTAATCTCTGGTTGTAATATTTCTCCTTGAACGCATTCTTTCTCTGTCGGACACGGCGGTTGCGTCAATGTGGTAGGGAGGGGTTCGGAAGTAGCACTAGCGCCACTACTAATAGTGTCCGAGATCATCGTAGTAGGTTCGTCGCTTTCAGTCTTTTTGTTCACCTCAACGGCTAGTTCGGGCATAACACAATCGATAACAGGCGAGGTCGGCGGTAGCTCGCAAACGGTTGCGGTATCGTCGGGAGGAGGCTTGGTGCGCGCTCGTTTACGGTCCTTCTGTGGGCAAAGTGCGACCATCGAGATAAATGTCTTTTCCGGTCGCAACTCATCATTTTCTTCTTCTTTGCCGCGACCACGTAACCCACGTCCAATTTTCTGCTTCTTTGCAGTTCCATTGCACTGCTTTTCAACGTTGCCGGTTGCACTGTCCGCGGACGGAGGATGGTCACTACACACTGCAACGGTATGGTCAGTCTCAGTTGTGGGCTCATTCTGAGAATTTGATTCCTTAAAAGAACTGCTGCTGATCGTCGTTGCTTGTGGAGTAATGGAGATCACCTGGGGTGCCGTAGTCGCAATTTGTGGTGTTTGCACTTTCTTAACCTTAGGTGGACGGCCACGGCCTCGCTTCACGACTGGGGATGGTGTAGCTGAGGACGCAGAAGTAAAAAAAAAAGTTAATTGAAAACCAGAAGATTTTTGGATCTCTTTTGGGATTAACATGAAAATATTTTTTTTCTGTCTCATTGTAACATACGCATAGCAGTAATATTTAATGATATAAAAAATGTATAAGCACAAAAGAAACAAGAAAAAAAAAATCGAACAGGAAGAACAGTGAAATGCGCTCGCTCATAAGTCGCAATAAAATGGAGCAGCATGGTTGCTCACCAGTGCAAATCGAATGACATACGACGTCGACGACAAATGATTCGATTCGTTGTTGCTTGGACAAAGCAACCAATGTGGATTGTGTGGTGCAATCGTGTGTGTGGATGTATGTTACGCACATCCCAACACGCACACACCTTCAAAAATCCATGCGTGACTGGCTACAATGACGACGACGGTGCCGTTGGGCTGAACGTTCGCATGAAACACCATGCAGCTCCATTTTGTTTCTCCCACTCTTGCGCTATCTCACTCTGCCTGCAGGCAGGCACAGGCGGACATTCCTTTCCCCTCTGACAGCACTGCCGGCTCGGCCATCGAGTCGTGTGTCTCCTGTATTGCGAGATTTTAATCCCTCGCGACCGACACCAGTGCTTGTGAGCTTGGAATGCCTAAAGGACACACCAGCGTCAGCGTCAGCGTGTAGAGATACTCTTCGAGCAACTCTGAATATGTTGAGCAATCGCGCATGAAACCAAATGTATCGCAACATTAACAATAAGCATAAAAAAGCAATAACCTACCCGCTACTACTGCTGGCATGGTGCCAGTTGTTGCTGCATCGACGAGACTGGAGATATCCTCTTTGCTGGTGACGGTAGCTAAAGGTTTACCATCTTCCACGCCGGTGACAACCATTCGGTCCACGACTGGGCACGCGGTACCAGCAGTTCCGTTGACATCGTTGTTGGGAACAGCTTCCCGGACAATACTGTTGCTACCGGCGCTAGCGTCATGCAGCGTCGTCGCGCTGATGTTGCTTAACAGCTCCGCCGATCGTTTGTCGGTGTGAATGGTGGTAAAGGTAGTGGTGGAGATGATGGATATCGGTGTTGCTGGACCATGATTATCACGATCAGTATCGGACGAAACGACACCATTTTGAGCCTTCTGCGCTAGTTGTTGCTGCGGTGTGAGTACTGGTTTTGTTTCCGGGAGCGTTGTTTCCGACGACGGTCCGTTAGCTGGCTGCTGGAATGTCGTTTCGCCCTGTGTAACGACGGACTCACTGGCTTCGCATGTCACAGGCTCCGTCACGGGTTCTTGTTTAATAATGACCAACTCTCTGTCCAAAGCCGGATGTTGTGGCGATGCAATACTTCGTGGTGACGGTTGTAGCAGGCCACCACCGTTACCATTGACGACACTGGGTACTATCATCTCCGGTGGATTGTGATTGGCAATGGTTTTCGCCGGTATTGGAGCATG
The DNA here is from genome assembly GCF_943734745.1 of Anopheles darlingi. Lineage (NCBI taxonomy): Eukaryota > Metazoa > Arthropoda > Insecta > Diptera > Culicidae > Anopheles > Anopheles darlingi. The sequence continues at coordinate 14,113,376 of NC_064875.1, forward strand.
AGCGGCGGCAATCACAGTAACATTGGAAGATGCCGTTTGTTTCATGCCAGCTTGTGCTCTATATTGTGGTTTTGACGGCGGAAGTGGCTGCTGAATCGGTAACTGTACGAGCGGTTGCGGCTGCTGCTGTTTAGCCTTGCTGCGATGACGTTGAAACTCCTGTTGCTGCCTTAGCTGTATTTGTAGTTGTTGTTGAAGTTGTTGTTGCTGCTGCTGCTGCTGCTGCTGTTGTTTTTGAAATTGCTCTAGCTGTTGCTGTTGCAATTGCTGCTGTTGTTTATGAAATTGCTGCTGCTGGGCATGGATCTGTTGATGGACGCTCATCTTAATGTGCTGCTCGATCAGAGAAAGCTGCTGCTTGGCTTGCTGCTGGCGCTGCTGAGAATCGTGCAAGAGCTGCATTTGCTGCAGAATAGTTTGCTGCTTAAGCAATGCCTGTTGCTGGTGGTGCTGTTGCTGTAGATGTTGTTGTTGCTGTTGCTTTTGCATTTGTTGTTCGAGTTGAGTTCGCAACTGCTTCTCCATTTGTTGTTGTACCCGTTGCTGCCGTTGCTGTCGTTTTTGCCGTTGATTTTGTTGCACCTCCTGCTGCTGTTGTTGATGTTGCTGATGTTGCTGATGTTGCTGCTGTTGTTGCTGTTGCTGATGTTGCTGCTGTTGTTGCTGTTGCTGCTGTTGACGATGTTGCTGATGTTGCTGATGTTGCTGCTGTTGCTGATGTTGTTGATGTTGCTGGTGTTGCTGATGTTGCTTTTGTTGTTTCTGTTGCTTCAGAAACATCGGCAGTGGTTGGCTCGTTGCCTTTTCGCCGACTGTTTCAAGTGTCACTATTGCTCTCTCCTCCGCGAATCGGTCCCGGTGTCGTTGGGCCGGGCTAGTGCTATCGGCGGGTAGTAGCGGTGCTCCGGATTTTCCCGCCGTAATAGCGTCTTCAGCTTTACGTTGCCCTCCATTTGCAGAGTTTTCCACAATCTCCACCGGTCCAACGTACAGCGTTTGTACCTCATCATCGTCGAATTGAATGGTGATTTCGCTCAAAAAATCATCGTTGTCTTCACCTTCATCCTGTTGTGGAGTAGTGTGCTTTGCATCAGGAATTGCTGGGGCCACTGCCGGTGGTGGAGGCGCTTGTAACGGAGCGGATGATGCCGCCGACAGCTTCTGCCCATAGTCTGGCGGCAACACGACGGTTGCCGCGGCATGCGCATCGAACATGCGATTTTTCGCCAGCATGTACGATGGGATATGGGCTTGTGGTCCGGCTTGTACGTTTACCATGGCAGAAGCAGCCGCTGCGGCCGCGGCTGTTGCCGCTACCCCGTTGTTGTAGTAATCGTAAGCCATTTTGGTGCGAATGCCGGGGCGTCCGCGTGGTTTCTTTGAAGCTGCGGCAGCCGCAGCAGCCGCCACTGCTGCCGGTGCTTGTGGCGTTCGCCAATTCAGCGTCGCCATGACGGCCACAAGGAATCCCGGCTAATGATTACGTATGGGCTACTCGATGTTTGGATTGTTTGTATATCAACGCGCTCTCTCTCTCTCCAGTTCTCTCTCGTGTTCCACACTATAAATGCATTAGTCACCGGTAACCGGTACGTTTATCAGCGTCGATGGGACAGGGATCGTGATGAGATGATCACCGACGAACGCACATAATGCAGTGGCGTCGTGCGCGAATCGACCCGTGTCTTGAGCGGTTATTTGTTTGTTTACCTCCCTCTCCTGGAGCTTTTCTCACTGTTGCTCCTTCTTTGCACACACACCTTAATCGTTCCACCCACCGTTAGGTGCGTAAGTAGACAAAAAGACGCAAGCCACCCGTTTTTTTCTGATTCTGTTGCAAAACTCAAATCCACAATGCACTGGCGACAGAAGAAAGTGGCTTTGTTTTCGCGGAATGGAACTGCTTCTTCCAGGAACTCGTAAAACCGTGCACTTCGGCGATATCCGTCGAACCGCTCTTCGTCGGGGCTTTTTTTTTTAAATATATTTTATTTTATTGCTCAACCACGATGGCGGCGACAGCGTTTCGGGCTTTTGCACCCTCCCGGCGGTGCTGATGATGCTGATGCAGCCACACACTCTCGTAACACAGCCACCACCACGCACAGCACACACCACCAGCTGCTTTCTTTATTCAGTTCTCTTTCCCACTGCTTTGGTTCTTCCTGCTTGCGTTCCTTTTCCGCTGCTCGGCGCTCGTGTTGATGTTTGTCGTGTTCCTCTTTTCGCGCAGCCCTCCCTATGCGCTTATGCTGGGCGCTCCTTCCTGCCCTACCGCACCAAAGCAGGCGTATACTCCGCCGCACTAAGCGACGCGCTCTAGCGACGGCGACGGCGACGGCAACGACCACGACGTCGTTGGCCTTGTTAGTTAGCTTCTTGCACGCTACCACGAATCCATGCAGCAGCCGCCATCAACCGCGGTTTCTCCATCTTTTCTTTCTCTTCTTTCTCCCCAGCTTTTCGTGCCACTTTTGTAGCCTCTCGTCCCTCGCAGAGAGTCACACAACACACATACACACACACACAAGCGCGCGCGGTCTGTGTGGGTTCACGAACCTTTCTTGTTGCGAGTCAGCGCGTTTTACGTTTTGCGGGTTTTGAGGTTCCAGGAATTTTCACCGAAAACAGCCCGGAATGATTTGCATGTTGCGAGAAGCGATCACAATTCTTTTCACTCGACGGCACGCCGCTTGATCGTCACTAGTGCAAACAGAGCGTAAAAGCGGTCGGAATGTGGTCAATACACTACGCACTCAAGTTCATGGTGCTTCGAAAGGCAGCATAGGGCGGCGACGGCGGCGGCAACGACGGCGACGGCGGCCACAGCAACCTTTCGCCTAGCCAAAGAGAGCGTCCACGTAGATTCGTCGGTGGTTTGTCAAGCGCTTCTAAAACTCAAAACACACAACCCGATACCCGCTCGTTACTGGAATGTGATGCAAAAAGCTAACTAAGTAGTTCTGGGCGAATCAATCGAAACGGAAATGCGTGAAACTAAACTAGGTAGAACCGAAAAAAATGAAACGAGAATAATCGCACTCAGCAGCACACGACGCGCACCCCTCCGCTGCGGCGTCAGACCATTTGTGTGTGTGTGTGCAAATCGTTGTTTGTGCCTCGAAAATCGACGAAAAGCAACAGGTTTGCTTGCGTTTAGACGGGCGTATTCAGAAGTTAAGTCCTTCTTTCTCTCTCGCTCTTTCTTTTGTGCGAGAGCGAGATGGAGTCAAAGTGCTCGAAGGTTTAAGCTATTGCAGCGGTACACTCCTCTCCTCGGGCCCACAAACTCCACTGCTCGAAGTACTGTTTCTCGCTCTTTCTCTCGTGTGAGAGCGAGAGGCAAACAGCGACACTGGCGCCCTCTACAGGCTTAATGCTCGAAGCTAAGCGATTGCTTTGTTTGATTTGGCCGTTTTTTCCACGGTTTTTTTTGGAGCCCAGCGGAAGAAGCGATCACACTTTATCTGGATGACCCTCGAGATATATGCGTCTGGCCTGACCGCTTAGTGGCCTCTTAAACATCAAACAGCCACATCGCATACCTACATTACGCTTGGGTGCAAAACACGAACATTTTCAATGTAGATAAAATTGTGTTCAACATATTGAACATGAAATCGTTAATGCAATTTATTCATCAAATTAAAAACTGTACTTGCTAGTGGTTTTTCATCAGTTACAAATAGCCTTATTACACATTAAGTACTCTTTGGACAACCTTAATGGATTTGCACTGGCACCTCGCAAAGATGCTAGTATTCTAGGATCAAGGATCATTTCTTCGGCATTCATTTCAACTTTACATGTTATCCCATAGCCCATTCAACATTCCATTTCTGTACACCAATTTAGAATAAAACGTATGATTGATCAGATAGAACCGTTGCGAAAATTTAAAATAGACAGCTCTCTATTCTGCGGCCGGTTCCATCTTGATGATGGAAAGGCCATTTAGGAACTCATCATCTTCATCCTCCCCGGTCGGCTCGTAATGTAGCTTACTGTCGTTTCTACTGCTTGCAAATGGAGAAGAGGTTGACGGAAATGTGAGCATTCGTGGCTCGTCGTACGGTCGCGTTGATTGGCCGGATGTTGCTGCTGCTGGACGGAAGCTGCTTTTATCGTTCAGCAATAGCCGATGTGACTGCGGCGGTTCAGCGGATCTGCTGTTGCTGCTAAACGACTGGCCCGACTGATGCTCCTTCATCTTGTGCTCCTCGAATTGCGCTCGATCGATGAACACCTGGGTGCACTCGCTGCATCGAATGAGCTGCACCTGACCACCCGTTTCGGGTACCGGTGGTTCTTCCGGTTGCCGATGGCTTTTCAGGTGACTATTCAAGTGCATCAGCTCGAGGAACTTGGCCGAACAGATGCGACATTTGAAAATAATCGAACCGTGTGCCCCGGGCAACACGCTTTGGGACGAGTGTATCAGCTGATGGCGCATCAAAGTTCCACGGTACCCGAACCGGTAATGGCACACCTTGCAGCCATACTGCTTCGCTGGGTCGTGGTGTTTACGCTTATGCATCGTCAAGTAACAGTTGTGGGTGAACGATTTATTGCAGAGATCGCAAACGAATGGAGAATCCGCGGCGGAACCCTTCCGATCAGTCAGTGAATCGTCGTCCATTTCCTCGAGCTCTTGGGGAACTGAAACGATAAGAAGGACATTTGTGATAAAGATTAGATATTGAATCCTATCCAGCGATTGCTTCATTAACATGAACAGCATACGATGTTATTTTCTAGCATGATAAGAGTCTGTCAGCAGTTCACGTAATCGATGCAGCAAACCTGATTGCAACCAACCAACACTAATACATATGAAGCTAGATCACATAACATTTCCATGACTTTTCATTCCAACGTTTTTCCACTATTAATCGGCGGTCGGCTATCGTTGCTAGCGATGCCGATACAGTTGTCTGAGGAAGTCGAAGGCCAGATATCAAACCGTAGTGTCTGAATGGCAACGATAAGCAATAAGTGTAAAAAGTCTGAATCGGAAAGAAGCAGCGAAGGTCTGGTTCTATTTGAGCAAAAACAAAGTACCAGAATACGAAGCTAAAAACGCCACGGTCATGATAGAAGCGTTTTCCTATTTAACGTGGAACGAAAAGAGAGCGTTCCACGTAAAAGAATAAATAAAAAGCCGAAGCTTGGGTGCCAGAACATTTACGGAATAAATAAAAGAAATGCATGATAGAAACCTGCTTGAAAAGTGGTGGAACCCACTACGCTACAGAAAACAAGAAACACGAAATGTTATTTTAGGTGTACATTGAAATGGGTGCAAACTGTAAAGTAAACTAATCCCGGGGCGAAAGGAACTCACACACATACTGTATAAGAGCTAAAAGTTATTCTTAAATTAAACTGCTGAATTGATTAAAGTTCCTTCTAGTGTTCGTTTGCGAGTCAAAAACCTCATCAAAGAGAAGGCAAACAGCAGAGGCGTTATTCAATTAATCGTAACAAAGCATATAAAAGTATTTTTTTTTATAGACAGCGACGGACAAGCCGTATGTGGAAATGAAATTTACGTGGCGCATTCATTTACCATGTTGTAACAACTTTCCACACTGCACCATCCATTACATACAATCTTATGCAAAAAGATTGGCTAGAAACGACCTGGTCATTGCCTGGCCTCAGTCAACAACGATTCGCTACACGAGAGTAAAATGAGAGAGAAAAAAATCAATACAAGAATAAACAACTGGCAAGCCCTGCGGCGAGAGTTTGCGCTTGAAAAGTAAGAAAATCGAAACAGCACCAACCACCGGCCGAAGTAAGCAAGTTAAAGTTGAACGGCATGCTATTAGGGGCCGCTGCTGTTTGTAAAAATGAAAATTTGAAAAAGAAATACAAAAGATAGATCCTAAAATCTATGCCTCTCTTCAGTGAAACGCGACGCGATGGCATATAAAACAAACGCGCTACGATTTCCCCCGCGGGGTTTTCCTGCTGACGAACGACGATGATGGCAATTAAATGACGAAAAACATCATCGACAATTCAGTTTATCGTCACAGGGTCCCTCCCGACCAACTAGAGTGGTCCAAAATTATCGATCTAAATGAATTAAAAGCAAATAACCCAGCCGGAAGCTATCTATTAGAATGGGAATAAGAGGAGGTGTAACAAGAGAGTGATATAACATAGAAGACAAGATGAAAAGGGCTTAATGGTGAATGCAAACACATGAAACATAAAGGTCCAACAGAGCACACTGAAGAGAGGATATTCGTTCTTTGCTTCTTCGCACAAAAGCAAGATAAGAACTGGGTAGTGAGAGAAGAGAGAAAGAACGTTCTAAAAACGAAGGCGAAGAAGAAGAAAGCAGGAAGATTACGAAAGAAAGTGGTTACAAAACTCCGATTCGAGGCAAAAAAGACCGCACGAGAGTTGCTACAATTCAAACACAGAGAGAACGAGAACGAGAGAGTGAAACATGGTCAACGCTGAGTAGTGTGTACGGTGCGCACATAACCGTTGTTCAGGGTGTGCACATACACACCGATCACAGGCAACAGCCAGAAACGACCTAAGGGTTGTCTGTACCCGGGGTACAAACCCCGTGCGCCATTATTTAAAGACGGGAGGAAAAAAAAAGATAAGGCCAAAGTGATGCCCCCACGCCCGCCACACGCAGCTCAAGCAAGATCCGCCGTGTAGCACCCATATTAGATAGCAAATCGAAGTTAACTGCTCTGGGAAACTAGGTTGCTGCGCTAGACGATGCGAGATATTTCCCCGTTTGATATCAGCCACAACTATGGTATCGGTCTACTGCTTTGCAGTGGAAGCGATAATACGACCGAACAAATGATAAAATAGAAAACATAATATAGTGACGTGGTAGCGCCACCTTTCGCTGCTACACCATTCATCATGAATTTCGCTGTTTAACTAAATATAAGATTTTTGTTTTCCAGATGATACGATTGAAGCATCTGTTTGCTACTGTAGGAACGCTATTTTCAATGGAAAAAGATGTTAAATAATGCAACAAATTAACGCACAGTGGCGCGATTGAAGGAAAAAAAGTTGAGAAAAACAAAGCCGCCCAAGGTGAAGCAAGAAAACACCAAGAACAAATACATAGCAGCGGCGACAGCAACAGCAGCAAACACACATGGGAGCAAAATATCAGATAACAAGCAATTCCAAAGGTGACCTGTTCTACACCACCCATCGACGTTTTCGATTGCAAAAGGGAGAATACGTATTAATGTTAGTGAATGGTTAGTTGAAGAATGGATCTAAAAAAAGCGCTTTGCTAGGTGCTGGATGATGATGGTCCACGTTTCAATAGTAGAAAAACAGTAAAACTGACTGCTCGTCAGTTTTTCAATATACGCCACTCGAAGCCAGCTACCAGCGGTGCTTCGGTGTGTGTAGGGTGAATTCTAAGAGAGCGCCACAATCAATTATGAGAGATATGGTATAAAATAATGCTTCAAAACTGTCGGTCATACAGCAGTTGCGAATGGGAATGACAAGTCCCTCACATCGGGTAACGGAGAGAGAGTGAATGAGAGCGATGGACATATGGTAAAAGAGTGCAACGAGATGATTTTACAAGAATACTGCTAGCGCCAAGGCCTACTTAATTTTGCTACGAAATAAAACTACTAGCGGCATCACTTACATCCTGTGAAGCTATCGTCCTCTTCATCGTCTGGCTTGATGTAATCACCGTTCAGCAGCTTCCTGCGTTGAGCAGCGGGTGGGTGGTCACCCCCATTGGAAGTCGTTTCCGTTGACACGATGTCCACTTTGAGCTTTCGGTGTTGTCTCTTCTGGTGCTTCTTGAGCTGCTCGCGCTCCTCAAACTCCTGCTCGCACATGCTGCACACGTATACGATGTCCGTCGTCACCGGTGGTTTCTTCTTTTCCACGGGCGTAGAGCTAGAACTAATCGACAGTCGCATGGCCGTTTTTCGGAAACTACTGTTGAAGCTGTTGTTGTGAACATTGTTGGAGGCCGAAGATGTGGCCGATAATGCTGCTGGCGCCGCCACCGCCGTTCCCGGCACGGTATTTGCTGTTTGCTGTGGCCCCGCATCCCCGGTCGGTGCATCCTTGACAACCGGGACCAACCCGAGCGCGAACGGTTCCAGCACGGAGCTAGAGGGTTCTAGTAGCTCCGGTGACAGCGGAGGCAACGGAGGCCCCACATTGTTCATTGCCATCTGGTGTTGCAGCTCTTGCTTTACCATGCGCTCCAGATCGAGACGCTTCTCTTTCTCCTTCTCGGCCGCCAACAGTTCGTGCATCTTCATGTGCGTGTTGAGGACACTTTCGCGCGCGAACGAGCTCTTGCAGATGATGCAGGCGTAATCGGTCCGCTCGCGCCCCTCCTCGTCTCCACGCGACCCATCCTTGCCATGCACCCGTCGCTGGTGTACGGTCAGAGCCCTTTTGCCCGGAAACTGCTCTTCGCACTGATCGCACCCGAACATCGTACCATCGCCATCCAGCGCCTGTTCCCGGTGCACCTTGGCGTGCTGGGTGAGCTGGGATTTGCTGGCGAACCGGTACAGACAGGTCTCGCACTTGAACGGACGATTGTGCACGGCGTGAACACTCTTATGGCGCTTGAAGCGAACCGCGGTGCTGAATTTCTTGCCACAAATCGGACATGCGAACGTCTTTTCGCCGGTATCGTTGTCATGTTCCTCGATAGCATCCTCCTGCTTCACCTGGCCAACATCGTGCGCCAGTGCCTTGTGGCGTGTCAGCCGATGCAGACTGGTCAGCGTACAAAAGCATACGTCACACTTGAAAGGTTTGGCCGGATTGTGTTTAGTGGCGATGTGCATCCGGCACTGGCTTTTGTACAGGAAGGTTGCCTTGCATAGGCCGCAGAAATGCGTTCCGGCAGACTCGTCGAACTCGTAGTGCTCTTCCATGAACGATTCCATCGGATCGGGAACGCTTTCCTTGGTCTCTTCGAGCAGATTACCCAGACTGTCGAGCGTACCGCTCAGCAATCCGACCGTGTCACTCGTATCGACCATCGGTTCGTGCAATTCCACCATCACGGACTGCTGGTGATGGTATAGCTGCTCCTCGTCCGTTCCATCCGTGCTTCGACCCTCCTGCTTCACATTGGCCACCGTAACAATCCGTGGCCGCATATGGGTAGCAGCGTTTTTAAACAAATCGTTCGCGCCTTGTGGACCACCTCCCCGCAGCTGTGCATCACTGGCCAGAGACGTCTCGTACAGATCGTACGCCGATAGCAGCTTCCAGTGGCAGTTCCGACAGATTTGCTCCGGCAGCCCGTTCAATGAACCGCGCTGGTTAAGGGGCAAACACAGGGTCAGTAGCATATGTAGCAGCGTCTTCTCGGCGTACTCCGGCACTGGCCGATGGATGGACACCATCGTTCCCGCGGAACCGCTCGCCAAACATATTCGGCAGCAAGATTTCATGGCTGCCTTCGCCAACAGCGGCCGCTCTGCGATGGTTTCCTCTGCAGGTTGTTCCGCGGGGGCTGCTGGCGATGGTTGTGCTGTGGGCGACGATTCTCCAATCACTTCCGCCATCCCGCTGCTCACACTAGCACAATAACGATGGCGCACGGAAACGGAAAAGCGCGCGCGAGCGCTCCGGGTCTTCGGGAACCACTTTTGCTCGTCTTCGGCAAACCAGAAAAAGCCACCAGCAGTTAGGCTACACCACTAGCAGTGATAAAAAACCAAAATAAAAAACTTCACTTAATGTAAGAACAAATCAAAGGTGGCCATGAAGTTGGCGAATACGGAACTCGTCGTTGCTTGGGTTTCGTTGCTCGTCGTCCTCGTTCGTTGTTTGCGAATAAGGAAAAATGGGAAAAGTCGCTTTATTTCAACACTTTTCTTCTAAGCGCACACTGAGTGCATCGTTGGCGGCAAAATATCGAAATCACAAACTGCACAAAATCATCAAAAAAACATAAATTATTGTTCCACACATTCCCCTCATGAGGGTTTTTACAAACAAACCCCCAATCGTAGTCGGTGGAGCACAAGAAAATCAGGAAATATGCGAATTTATCAATATTATGCGCCGATATTTCATCTTCCATCACTGTAGCTAAATTTGCTGCATAGGCACCCGTATGCCAAAAATCGCTCGCCGTCGCGCTAAAGCTGAGTTGATTCTGAAGCACGCTTGAGGTTGTGGCTGGAAAATTTGCATCTTCAGTGATTCCTGAACACTTTTTTTCGATATTTTCCGTGCCAATTAAACACCTCAGGCTGGCGATCTTTTCGATCATTTTGATACAGAAATGTTTCAAAAAAACATGAAAAGCTGCTCGACAATTTAATGGCGTGACTTAAAATCGAGCAGCTGTTTGCTGCCGAGGCGCAAGCATTTCGAAGAGCGAAAATCCGAGGAAAAGTGCAAGCGAGCGGCGGCGGCGACTCTTTTGGTGTGGCAAAAAAGAAAAACAGAACCGCGAGACGAGGTGTGCATCGTTCGAAAAGTGCACCTGGGAACGGCCATGATCGCAACGGAACAGGGCAGCGGTGTGGCCAGCAGCATCATCGACTTCCCAGCGGCAGCATCCCCGTTGCAGTAGGCGAGC
>NC_064875.1:14128966-14148966 GCF_943734745.1 Anopheles darlingi
TGTATCCTGTGTTGTGTTGCAAAATATGTCCTTTTTCCACCGGATTGTCTATGCCCTGGTTCCTCCCCGAAAATGACCTGTTTTTGCCATTTTGTGCGCTTATTCTAATTTTGACGGCTATAGGCGTGACAAGAGTAGGGCGGTTCGACATATGGGGCCGTAAATTAGAAAAGCTCCAGCACGGAAACAGCAGTCCAAACATACTGGTTGCCGAGACGGCTCCACTCGATTTAATTTTTCACTCAGTTTTTTTTACCACAACAATCGTAAAATGGGTTTGCGACAGATCACGTGCATCTGTTTCGTGGCTGAAATGCTAATGCTCTCATTCCCGAATAACTGACCCTGTTTACGCACGGAAATGGGAATCTCGGTGCGCTGTGCTGTGACAATTTCCAGGAAAGGTGCTTCCATCAGTTATGTGTGCGCTTGTGATTGATATATGTTTCCATCGATCGATAATTAGTTTTAGAGTTGTTGGCTCGCTCGCTCTCGGCAGCCTCCGTGTGTGCGTGTGTGTGTGTGTGTTTGGATGGATTCGACAGAGGTGACAGACAGGGCGAATCCATTGCGTTCTCCCTCTGCCCTACGTCGACTTGTTTTTGTATGAATTTGTTTCTTTCCAGGTCAAGTTTGTTTGGGTTTCTCTGAGTTTGGTGGGGGCGGTTGAACTGCAAGTAGGTCATTTTTTACATCCGATAGTCGATGTTATTCGGTGTATTTTGTCGCCATTTTTTATTTGCCATTTCCGAGTAAAGGGAAATGATGGTTGCGCTGGTTTGTTTACATGGATGGTGGTCGCCGGGTAAGGAGCAGACTGTTGAAGTTTGTCGATTTTGACTTTGACATTGCAAATCATAGTAAACACGGAACGCGGTTGATTTTTGTATCCGGAGCGTTTGAATTGAAATGATATGATGTGAATGTTTGAGATGCAGTACGCATACGGTCTACTCTAATCTGGCTTCTCTGTTGTATTAAATTTTAGGTGGTAAACGTGCAGCACAGTTGAAGGAACAGGATGGTTACCTGTATGGAAAACAGTATCCGTTACATGCCGCCGTCATGGGTCGTACGTTACAGCCCGCCGAAAGAGCAACAGCGTCCTACAATCAGCAAGGGGCCGGTCGTTGGGGTAAGAGCAACAATCAGCTCAAGATCCAGCACATCTCCAATGGACCGGACGCGTTGCGCCAATTGAAGAACAACAACGGCACTGGTGCTGGTGGTCAGCAACGCATGGCGGAAGGTGGTGCTGCTGGCAAGCAGTCTGCCACCTTCTTCGACTACAATTCCTTCCACCGGGTGTTGCCGAACGGGAGTCACCAGTGTACCAAGTGTTTGCGCGAATTTAAGTATCGCAGCTACTACAAGAATCATTTCATCAGCCAGCACGATCCGAGCAAGCCGTTCAAGTGTCGCAAGTGCCACTACACCTTCCGTAACGAGCGTTGGCTGAGCGTGCACATGCGTTCGCATGTCGGCCCGGACGCATACAGTTCACTCACGGACGCGATCACTGACGGCAGTGGCGGTGGAGATGCGCTGAATGCTGGTACCGGTGGGGCGGACGGTGAGTTTGCCTGCACCCGGTGTGACAAGGCGTTCCCCATCTTTGTGCTGCTGAAGCGGCACGTCATGGAAGCGCACATGGACCCACAAAACCGTGGTCTTGAGTGTCCGCACTGTTTGTTGGTGTTCGATCAGCAGACCACCTTCCTACGCCATTTGCAGAAGCATCGCAAGGACAAGCTGGACCAGTCTGGTGCGGAATTGGCGGTGAAAGATGAAACCACCGGTGCCAGTCCCGATCTGCGATGCAACATTTGCAACATTCGCTTCCCAAGCCGTGCAATCTACATGAACCATATGACACGGAAGCACGTTCTGGCGACTCCATCGACGGCTGCCGAAGATGCCGACGCACAGTTGCGCCAGTGCACTGTTTGCAATCTTCGCTTCGCGAGTCGTGCATTGTACGCAGAGCATTTGTTGCAAAAGCATGGCCTAAAGGCACTGGCAGACGATGCGGATGGTGGTGATGGCGAGGGAACGAGCGATGCGCCGGAGCGAGAATACGCGTGTACCGTGTGTTCTGCATCGTTTGCGCGCGAAAGTGGCCTGAATGGGCACATGCGAGAGAAGCATCCGGAGGTATTGATCGAAATGCACAGCGAGCTTGCTTACGTTTGTCGCGTGTGTTCCGTGGAGTTTGCCGACCGGGAGGAGCTACAGAAACACGCAGATACACACACGGAAGCCGAACGCTCGGAAGCTGCGGCTGCAATTGCTGCCGAGCGAAACGATTGTGAAGGTGATGGTAACGCAAAGGAAACCAAGGAAGGTTTGCAATCAGCAGAGCAAGAGCCACATCGTCGTAACGATGGTGACGCTGAGGTAGATGATGATGGTGGATCAACGGAGGATGCAGTTTCGCCCAATGAGATAAAATCGGAAAAGGACATGGAAGAAAGGAGGCCAGGGTCAGAACAAGGGACCATGGAAAGCACTGGAACCAAAATGAAAGAGGAGGAGGATCCCAGCGAGCATAATCAGCAACCAACGTCACCCGTTGACGGTTCGGAGAAGAAGCAGGAATCATCACAGAATACAACCGAAGCCTACTTGCCCGACGGGTTTTCGCTGGTTTACAAATGCAAACTTTGCCCGTGCCGATACGAGCAGAAGGATCTGTTGCACGCACACATGGAAAAGCATCTGACGGCAATGAAAAGCGAGGACGGTTCTGGTCAAGCTGCTGACGAGGACGATGACGAAGAGGATGATACTGTTGGCGAAGACGAGGAGGAAGACGACTTCGACGAGTCGCAACAGTCACAACAACAACAGAAGCAACAGCAACACCAGCAGCAGCAGCAATCTTCGCTTGGTGATAGCGAAAGCGCTGCCAGTGGACGGCAGCGATTGCGCCAAGGAAACGGCAGCACCGTGGATGACGATGAGGAAGGTGCAGAAGGTGGAGAAGGCGAAGAAGGAAAGGAGGACGGAGGTGATACGATCGATCCGGAGGAAGTGTCCTTCAATCCCGAATCCGGCGAGCAGATGTTCGTGTGCAAGGTCTGCGGCAAGGTAGTCGGTACGGAGTCCCAGTTCCGGCGCCACAAGCGCGTCCACTCGACCGAGGGTCGGCCATTCGAGTGCCACATCTGCTTCTATCGGTTCGCGATGAAGTACAGCTACACGGCGCACATGCTGCGCCATGAGATGGGCTGCGATCCGACGCAGCCGACCCGGTACCGGTGCTCCAAGTGCTCGGAATCGTTCACACGCCGCAAGCTACTCAATCAGCACGTGATCAGTGCGCACGGTGGCCGACGCGTCAAGTCATTGGGAGCGGGTGGCACTGGTGGTGGTCGCTGGCCAACGGTATCCCTGGGTAATAGTGGCAACTTGAGCATGCCCGGTGTCGGTCCGGACGGTACTGTGGGCGGGGGCAGTGGCAGCAGCAGCAGCCGCGGCAGCCACACCTGTCCGATCTGCTCGGAAACTTTCACGCGTGAGAGTGTCCTGAATGGACACATGAAGACACACACGCTAGAGGCGGCCCAGATGGCACACTCGGAGGTATGCTACCTATGTCGCGTATGTAGCAGTGAATTTGAAACACGTGAACTGTACGAAGCGCATGCAGCCGAAGCTCATCCCGGAACAACGACGGAAATGATGGAATCGGGCGAGTTTTCTTTGAATAGTACTGGGCAGCTCTTGGTGGGTGAAGATGGTCAGATCCTTCAGAATGATACTACGACCAATTCGGTGACGCCCGTGAGTGCTGATGTGAGTGGCGTGGACGATAGCGATGGTTTGCTGCGGACGTTTGCAATGGGCGGTAATGGTGGTGGCTGTACGATGATCTACAAATGTAAACTCTGTTCGGGGCGCTTCGTTAAGAAAAAGTCTCTGGACTGGCATCTGAAGACGCATCGATCGATTGTACAGCAAGGTGACGGTGTGGCGACATTGCCCGATCTCGGGCCGGACGTGGAGCAGTCCAAGATCTTCAAGTGCCCCGTATGTCCACAGGTAAGTGGGGCTACTTTCCGTGTAATTTTCGGCTTCCTTTTCGCTTACACGCTCAATTATTCGTATTTCAGATGTTTGATAGTGAGGTGATCTACTCTGAACATGCACGCACACATCAGCGTGGGCGACCAGCACGTGCTGCAGTGAACGCGCTTGTAGGCAGTGCCTACGGTTATGCGCCTCCACCGGCGAAGCGCAAACGCTCGTCCGGTGGCGCCATTATCCAGTGTCACCTTTGTAAGAAGACGTTCACCTACCGAAGCCAGCTGCATCAACACACGGTGTTGCACCATCAGCCCGGAAAACCGTACGAGTGCAAAACGTGCCACTACAGCTTCGTACACGAGCTGAATCTGAAGCGCCACGAGCTAACGCATTTGAACGATCCGAAACCGGAACCCAAACCCGAACGTAATCCGAACTCGCAGGAGGCACAGGACCGTGATGATCAGCAGCTAGATGGGGAAGAGGATAACTCTCATCTGCTGCAGCCTCTCGTACTAATGGATGGACCGGAAGATGAATCGAATGGTCAGGATGCAGGCGGTGGTACCAGTGGTAGAGTCGGTGAAGAGGATCAAGAGAACGAGAATGGCGGCGATGGTAGCAGCATCAGGTCGCCAGGAAACGCGGACGATCTGCGCCAGTGGAGGACGAAGAAGATCAAATGCGTCATCTGTGCGGCCACGTTCACCCATCAAAACCAACTGGTGACCCATCTGCAGACACACATCGAGCGGATTAATGATGCCCGGAAGCGATCCGCGCCTCCGATTGTGATGCCACCGGACAGTGGCTACACGCCGAACGATCGGCAGTGCAAACTGTGCCACAAGGTGTTCAAGTTTAGCTGCTTGCTCAAACAGCACCATCAGTTACACCATGCGCGCGAGAAACCGTTCGAGTGCCGCACCTGTCATTATCGGTTTGAGTACAAGGGTCATCTGGCACGGCATCGCGCCAACCATCATCCGAACGAGGCGAAAGATCTCGATGATACGACCATGGTTGGAGGCTTTGCGACCTCGACGCCGACGCGCTCTTCACCTGGACCCGGGCGACGGTCAGCGGCTTCGGCAGCGGCGGCGGCCGCGGCATCGGCAGCTGCTGCACTTATGTTGGATGACAGTACGACCGCAGTCCCGCGATACGGTGGCTTAGTAACGGACGAGGTAATCATTGCGCCAACGACAACCAGCTCTTCCTCGCGATCGGAGAGCGGCGTCCCGACGCACCAGTGTCCGATGTGTTCGCTCAAGTTCATCAAAGCCCGCTCATTAGCTATGCACATGCGCATCCATCTCGGTGGGAGAAAGCTGCGGCGCGTGATACCCGCCGACGCGGCACCGACGGTCGGTCTCACCGGTGGCTCGTTTACCGGTGCCGGTGGTGTGGAGCAGCGGGAATCGTTGGTTTGTCGTATCTGTTCCGGTGCATTCCCAACGACGCACGAACTGAAGACGCACATGATGACGCATATGGGTGGTGAAGCGATGGATCTTGAGGTGCCGTTCGGCATCAGTGCGTTCAATATGCTGCACGAGGATATGTTTAACGATTCGCTCGATCATCACGGCACCGGTGGACCGTCGTCTGGTGCAGGCACGGGGGGTGGAGGAACGACTGGAGTAGGTGGGGCAGGACAAAACATCGCAGGAACCGATGAGCGAAGTAGTAGCGTTGGTGGCGAAGGCAGCAGCACACGAGCGGCGGGCGATGGTCGTAGCTCCGATGGTGACTATCATCAGGAGGGTGATGATGCTAGCGGTGGAGCTGATCCACTTTACGATGGTTCCAATCTCGAACTCGTGCTAGAAGACAACATCTTTGACAAAGATTTTAGCATGCGCTACCAGCAACAACAGCAACTCCAGCAGCAACAACAGCAACAGCAACAACAGCAGCAACAGCAGCCACTGCAGCAACAACAGCGCCGTATGAGGAATCATAACGTCACTGGCGACGATGATGATGATCGTGGAGCGGCAGAGGAGGACGATGATGAAGATGAGGACAACGACGATGAGGTGACCGATGGCAACGATGAAGATGATGATGATGCCACCGGTGCTGGTGCCACTAGTGGTGCTGCTGAGCAGTCTTCCCCGTCGCTTTCGTCGAGCTTCCGCCGGAGCATGAACCCAACGCGCGCCAGCCCACAGACGAGTGGTCGTTTGAGGCAAACCCAACGCACAACGACGATGGGACGACCGCCGGGTTCAGCGTCTTCCAGCAAGAGCAAAATTCAATGTGAACTGTGTAAGAAGGAGTTCCTCTATCCGTGCAATCTCAACCAGCATAAGCAGCTACACCATTCGAAGGAAAAGCCGCACGAGTGCCGCGTCTGTCACTATCGTTTTGAGTACAGTGGTCATCTGCAGCGGCACATACGGCAGCAACACGAGGATTTAGCGGAAGAGTTGCTCGAACCGGTCGAGCCAGTTTCGTTCGATTGTAATTTTTGCGGTGAATCGTACGATACACGAGGTACGCACGGTATAGGATCCAATGTGAGCTTTGTTATAAACTGATCAATTTCCTTTCGTTTTTTCGTTCCCGAATCATCAGCTCTCTTAACGGCTCACGTTCAGGCTCAGCACAAGGGCGAGAAACCGTTTCAGTGTGACCAATGTCCGGCTTCGTTCAGCTACAAAAAATCCTATGAAACACATCGAGAGGAACATCACCTGAGTGAGTGGACAGTGCCATTATAAGTGCTTTTGTGACTCCTCACTGATATGCCACGCTGTAACCTGTTGTTGTTTTCTGTGTTTTTTGCATTCTTTTCAGAAACCAACAATGGAGCATTTAGGTGTAATTTCTGTAAGAAAACGTAAGTTTCTGGATGGCCTGGATGGATTGAAGTGAGAAGCATTTTCTAATTTATTACAATTTCCCTCTGTAGATTCAACAGTGCACAAAAGGTAGACAACCATGTATGCATACAATAGTAGTTACTGCTGCTGTAACCGAAACACTACAGCGCAGTGGTGGAGCGATATGACGTGAACCAGCGCAGACGGAGCGCCATTGTAGCACGATTGTATGCTATACGGGAAGGAGGTTTCCGGTATGTCGACGCTACAAACAAACAAAAAAATCTACAATCCCTTAACTAGAAAAGCTGCAGCTATAAGAAAGCTTGCTTTTTCAAGGAAGCATTAAGTTAAGATGAGAAAAGCAAGAAAGAGATTCTCCATAAGTAGTAAAAGCATATTGTCGAAAAAGAGAAACAAACACAACATACAGTAACAAAACGTAGGGTGAAATGAGGAGGAAGAGGGAAATTAAAAAAAAAACATTTGCAGGAATACAAATCGCCTAAACAATATTGTCCAGCGCAAGAAATGGTAGCGGTTTGGACAAGGATAGATAAAACCACTTAAGTCTTAGAGAAGTAATGGAATCAAAAGAAAGCAGACGATTGAACACAGCATAACAAACAATGATTAAGGTAAAGTAAGCAAACAAACAGACATATACATACAAAACAACAAAAGTAGGAACTCAGTTAGTTGGAACGAAAACAACAAGCAGCTGCGCTTAGGCGGGCGGGCAGACTAAGGTAGAAATATTCGCAATACGGTATGATAGTACGGAGTTAGTGCAGACAGACAAGGCAACAGAAGGGAGAATACACAGCAAAAGTAAAGTAAAAAAGAACAAAAACAAAAACAACAAAATAGTAAACCCAACAACCACAAACCACAAGTAGTAGTTCAAATTGTTTAAAAACATATTCTTAACAGTATATAGTATAATGTTAAATGCGAACGTGTATTCTTATCGTACTTTTTTTTGCTCTGTTAAGCGAAGCAGAAGAGTAGGGCCAGAGGTAAGCGACTACATCACCGATAGAATATACAATGAGGAAAAGGGGTTGAATGCGGACGAATGAAGGTATCGAGATTGTCGGAGAAATAATTAATGTAACAGTTGGAGACAGAGGGAGAAGGAGCAGCAGGAACAAGAAGGAGCGCACGAGCGCCGTCATCATGTAGGTGTTAATGCAAGCGGCTTGCATCTAGCTTCACAGTCCATTTGATGATTGCATTTTATTTCTTCTGCTCCCTTCTGCTTTGTCGTCTCGCCTTGATGCTCGTAAACCAGAATCTTCTTAATACTGCTTTGATTGGAAAGGAAGTTAAGCTAATGTGAAGACGTAACGTGCGTTTTACACTGTCTTTTCCTCGTTTCATTAGACGCACCGCTTCAGGGTCTAACGCTATCGCGATTGCTGTCAGAATCACCGTCTCTTCAACAGAGGCACTATTGCTAGTTATTACTTTTGTGAGTCCTTTTCGTTTTTAATCCAATGCATATCTCCTGAATATGCTCTATGTTTTAATGTTTTAATTTTTCGAAAACTTCCCATATCGACAAGCAGCATAATGCAACAGAGACGTGTGCATCATAGTTCTACTAGGACGAAAGTAAGTGAGTGATTAGCTCCAGCACTCTGGATTAACACGTAGATGAGTGGGTCCCATGATCGACGAGATTATTGTAGACTGTTTGATTTGAAAGTATTCTCCATTACTTTGGTTATTTTAATTATTCTCGCTCGCTTTGCGACACCTGTTCCGAGTAGTGTTGTTCTCGTTGTTCTCGCATCGCATTCACGTACCCTTCACTGAGCGGTTCGCGGCAGTGCGCGACAGTACCGGGATAGGTAGTAGGTTTGGTTAGGTTTGTGATTTTAAATAAATGATTTTGTCTATATTAGCGAGGTGTGCAGTATAATAACAAATACTAATGATGCAAAAAGGAAAAAAAAAACACACATAGACACACATACACACACATGGATACAAGAAAAAACAAAATATCCTAAATCCTACATAATATAACCTCTCTAGCACATAGCGGAACCAATGCCCCGTATGTTATCACTCAAAATGGCAGCATTAAACTCGTACAAGACAGGCGCAGAAACGGATAGAAGCCAACAAAGATAAGTCGAAACACGGAATAAACCTTCAGAGATGATCCCAACGAATACGTTTCGAAATTGGAGCAAACACGATGAATAAGGAGATTAAAACAAACTCATTTCGCAGAGAAAATATGGCAGCCAACAGAAAAGCAAAGTATATTTCATGAGCATCATTAATTTATTATTATATTTATTGTAATTACTATGAAATATTTAATAACCAACATCCCATCACCCGTATTGGCTAGAGAGCACAGAGAATGATCAGCAAAAGGCGCATAAACAGCAATCTGTAGCTGATTGAATGAAGGCAGCCGGAGGAATGCGTGCACGTTGGGGGCGGTTTAGCGTGAGAATATCACAAAAGGCACACTAACAAAAATGGTGGAATACCCCCACACATATAAAGCAAACACACGCAGAACAAATGATGAATCAAAGTAGTAGATCTGGAAGTGAAATTAGTGAACATAACTGTAGAGAGAAGTATGTCGCCTAGAGAGTGGGAATGAAATAAATATAAGATTTAGATATTTAAATCACAGTCGGCTTCAGTCGTCACTCTTGGTTCCGAAACTACTTTCTACGGTTGGAAAGTGAATCGCCGTTGAATCTTTGGTTCGCAATGGAGTGCGTGAAACAATAGTAATTGATAGATAGACACTTTAAATATGAATTTGCTAAATTTATTGAGAAATACCTAACATGCTTCGCAACAGACTTTTTTTTACAACTGGCGCCATCCAAATGGTTATGCTGGTTGTGTGCGTGCGTTGTGTGCTTTGTTTACAAAACAATCATCCGGGAGTCGGTGACAGTTGCTTTTCCCAGAAATTCCTAGCGATTCGAATCGGGGATAGTTGGAAAGATTGCAGTTGTCCCCAAAAGATGCCGCAAGAGTTGTGTCGCATCTGTTTGACGGATTGTGAGGTGAAATACAGCTTGCTGGAACCGGTCGAACCTCAAGGATCCAGTCTGTATTCGGTGCTGTGTATGCTTTTTCCGGCGGCGTTCATCGAAGACGGTAACGGCCGGTGGCCTGAGAAAGTGTGTCCAGAGTGTAGGCGGAAAATCATCGATGCCAACGAACTGTACGAACTTTGTGCGGCCAGTGGAGAACGGTTCAAACGCATTTTCCTCGAAAAGCAATCCCACATACCTTACAGCGACTCCCCGCCGCAGGATACGGTTTATGCACCGTTCGTTGAAGGGAGTCCCTCGCCATCAGAAATAATACTTGAAGAAGTCATCGAAACGGACGAAATGGTCACTAGCCGCGAATACGCAGGATTGGATCGAATTACGGAGACGCAGAAGGAATCAATCATTTCCACGGATACTTGCATTAGTGCAGCCTACTCTAGCGATCCAGCCATAGGTGAAGGGAATTATAATGAAGAATCGTCACAGGTCAGTGAGGGCCATGGTTGTGATAAATGTAATCGAGTGTTTTCGAACCAAAAAAAGTACGAAACGCATGTACAGTGTCACGCCTCTGGGCGAACCAAGTTCTGCACGATCTGTGAAAAAGGATACCGGGACGTGCGAGTCCTTAAGCAACACATGCAATCGCACAGCGCACGATTTCTATGTTCATTGTGTGGCAAGATTTTCAACGACAAAAGTAATCTGAAACAGCATTCGAAGCGCCATTCGGGAGAGAAGAAATTTGCCTGCAGCTTATGTCCGATTCGATTCCATGCTAAAGGTAAACCTAAACCACAGGTTATTGCGGGAATACGCTGAGCTGAGTTGATGATCCTTTTCTAGGAGACTTGCAAGCGCACCAAAGTACACATTCGAGCGATAAACAGTTTAGCTGTGAAATTTGTGGATCCAAGTTCACCAGGAAGTGCTCTCTGCTTAATCATCAACGCATTCATAAAGGTAAGCCAGACGCCGAAGTCGATAATTATTCGCTCATTTTGTACCCCTTTTCCATTGTGGCCATCGTAGGCAAACGAGCGTACAGTTGCGATGCCTGTAGTGCGAGGTAAATTAATTACAGGAAAAATGTAGGTACAGAATAACATTCCTCATACCGTTTTGCAGTTTTTTCACAGCCCATCATCTCAAACGCCACATATTTACCCACACCGGGGAAAAACCCTACCATTGCCGATTTTGTACTCAAAAATTCGCCCAAAGCAACGATCTGGTAAAGCACGCGCAGATACACGTCGGGGAGCTAATTTATCAATGTGATCGCTGTGATGCTGCTTATCGGTTGATGTCGCAGCTGCGGAATCACTATCAGGAGCATGCAGGTCTGAACGGCGAGCTGGATTTTCCGGCAAACAAAGATTTTCGATTCTCCAGCAAGGACATACTTAACGCGCGGTACGTGAAAAACCAGATGGTGGCGAGCAAGGGGGTAGAGGATGTCGATACGATAGCGGATTGCCCCGGAACCAGTGCAATTAGTCTTCCAGGATCGATCGAAAAGGTTAAATTTACAAAAAAAGTCGTTGAAAACCGGAAATGAATAAAACCAAAAAATCATTTGACGTTTCTGGAGAATCTTTTGACATTTCTTGGCAACAAAAAAGTAAACAAACAAAGAGGAACTTTCCGAAGGAATTTGTGAAGATTTCGATAGTTTTTCGCAGTATCGCGTATTTGATCACTAATTAAAAGGCTACCTAAAATGTCGCTAGAACTTTGTCGCCTTTGTTTAACGACCGTCGAAGTTGCGTGCAGTATTTATGAGCCAGTAAGGGGTGAGGAAACGTTTCTAACATTGCTGTCCAGGATACTTCATCCTCACGAGCTTCCCGACGACGGCAATGAAGAGTGGCCAACGAAAATCTGTGAGGAATGTAAGCGCAAAACCCTCCACGCGTACGACCTGTACGAACTGTGTCTGTCCAGCGGCGAAAGGATACGGGAAATGCTCTCGACGACCCGTGATGCCTCGATGATCTGTAAGCGGTCGCCGTCTCCCGAAGTTGAGGCTGTCGATTGTAAATCTTCTGTCGATCCGGAGCTGTTGCAGTTTGCTCCCGATGAGCAGCAGGATTTACAAGAGGATCTCAAACCCATGGCGTACAAGGAAGAACCATCGAATGCCAGCAGTGAAGATGTCGAGAAAACACCAAGCCACTTGCAATCAGACTGTTACTCGTGTACCCTGTGCATGGTAATATTCCCATCTCAATCCCAACTGTCCAGTCATTTGAAGGATCAGCACGGTGATCAATGTTACTACTGCGAGCCCTGCGAGAGAGCGTTCCTGGAGAGGGAAAAGTATGTGGCTCACAAGAAATGCCACGATCTCGGCCGGATCCATTTCTGCACCAGCTGTGAAAAGGGTTTTCGAACCGTTGAAGCTCACCGGCTGCACGTGTTGTCGCATGATGCACCGTACTTGTGTGCCGAATGTGGCAAAAAGTTTGAAACCAAAAGTAATCTTAAACAGCACATGAAGCGGCATTCGAACGTGAGAGCCTTTGCCTGCAAGCTGTGCCCATCTAAATTCCATTCCAAAGGTACGCCCATGACGTCGACGGTGCGGTATATCAGCACGATGATATTTAACTATTACTTTTTAGGCGAATTGAAGACACATCAGTACACCCATTCCAAGCTCAAACAGTTCAGTTGCGATTTGTGTGGCTCTCTGTTTACCAAAAACTCCTCGCTGGCAAAACATCAACGTATTCACACAGGTAACTTAAGGGTGTAGCATTTTCTTGCATATAGCGCAAAAGTCTTATAGTCGCAATCTCTTTCTTCTTTTATCTATCCCGCCGGGCCTGCGACCTATAAAAAAGGAATACGTCCGTTCAGTTGTGAGGCTTGCAGCAGAAGGTAATGCGTTCGGTTACTGCATGCAAGTGTATGCTTTCAGCCAACCTAACTAATATTCTGTTTCGGGCTTTACGTTTTCAGTTTCTACACATCCGATCTTCTCAAACGCCATATGCTAACCCATACGGGAGAGCGACCGTACAAATGTACATACTGTATCCGTTCGTTCTCTCAGAGCAACGATCTGGTGAAGCACATGCGAATCCACATCGGTACCAACATTTACAAGTGCGATCGATGCGACGCATCGTATCGGTTGCTGTCGGAGCTGCGCGATCATTACAAGGTACACTATCAGTCGGATGAAGGGAAGGGTGGTGCTAGTGCGGAATCCACCGTCGGCGAGGGGGAGAGTCGCGATTTTCGATTCACAACTACCAACATTTTGCATCTACACTACACCAAAGAAGTTTCTAAGGGAGCAATAAAAAAGTAGCCGAGGGTTTCCATGGACATCGACGCAGAACGCGCATGTTGCTTAGGTTTATTAACTTACATCTGAATATCTGATTTGGGGAATTGTATCGGAATAGGGGACAGGGTAATTATTTGGGAATCCTGCTTACAAAGCACTTAAGTGATGGGAATAATGAAGGATTTTGGAAGGTTTCAGATGCTCTGATCAGCTTACTGATCATAATAGGTTAGGCGAAATGATCGTTCGTTGTCTTTGCGTAGCGTTTCGTGCATTTTGTTAATTTCCTCCAATCGGTTCGTGATGGCGGTACTGGACGATTCGATCCACTGCAGTGAGTTCATATGCGCATTCAGTATCTTTCCGATTTGTACGAGCGGATCGTTCGGATCAGTGTACTTGTTCGCATCGTTCAGATGCTCGATCACCTCTTTCAGATCCTCGTACATCTGCTTCAACTGCGAGTCGAGCGTTTCCGCCATCGAATAGGTTTGGCCACGCTCCAGATCAATCTGTACGTTGCGCGAGAGCTCCTGCTCGAGCGGTACGATGCACTCCTCCAGCTCGGTGTGCTGAGCTGTAATAAACTCCAGTTCCTGCTCCATTGCATTCTGTTCTGCCTTCACCTTCACGACGGCTTCGTTTAGCGCGACGATTTTTTCCCCGTTCGCCAACAGCATATTATCCCAGGCGTTCACCTGGGTTGCCTGGTTGGTGAAGAGCTTCTCCTGTTCCTCGAGCTCCAGTGTCCATTTGTTAATGAATTCTTCCAGCTGGAAAAACTTCAACTGCTGCCCAGATGCCACGGCGGCCGATTGGGTCGTCTGGGTGGTTGTGGTGAGACTGGCCCCCGTCGTTCCGGCAGTTCCGCTCGGTGGTGCTGTCGTCGTGTTGGTAGTTCCGAGCGTCAAAGTCGCTGGCTGGCTCGTGGTTACCGCAGGATTGCTTAACGCACTCGCCGGTTGCTCGGCTGGCTTCGACAAACCGAATCCGCCGAGTGTGAGTGGTGCGGCCGTTGCCGCCGCAGGGGTGGCCGTTGTGACTGCTGTGGCGGCGAGTGTCGGTACTAGTGGGTTCGCCGGTGCTGCGATCGCAGTACCGGCTGCTGCCGTTGGTGCAACCGCGCTCCCTGTGGCCGCTGCAGCTCCCGTGGTTCCAAGCGATGCACCAAATGAAAGCGTCGGTAAACCACCGGATGCAGCGGGCGCTGGTGCCGCCGACGTTGGGTTGAGCGAAAGACCGGTGGCCGCCGGGGCTGCGGTTGCTCCGAAAGCCGGAGCAGCACCGAACGAAAACCCTGTCGGAGCGGTGCTAGTAGCTGGTGCACCGAGTGAAAACCCACCGGTGGTGGCGGTCGTTGTGGTCGGGGTTCCGAACGAGAAATTCATTGTAAAATTTGAAGGAAACTTTCAGTAAACTTCAATTTACAGTAAACAATTTTCTTTTTGTGTGAAACTGAGAGAAAACGCGCGGTTTGGTTTTGTCGTTTTATGTCACAACCGATCGTTTTACGTCGCTTTTTATCGTGAAAAATTTCGTTCGTTGTATCGTTTATTTCGTTCGTTGTATCGTTTATATTGTTTTGCTCGTTTTTTCAAAACTCCGTTCAAAACACGCAACAAAAAGCCGTTGCGTGTGCTCACGTTCCACGTTACACGTGGGTGATTTCCTTAAGCGATAATGAACCCAAAAATGAACAGAAATGAATTTGACGCCTGACGGGAATAGGCACCTCAATCTCAAGATTTGAGGATCAGCATTAACTACCCATCTTCACTGCCTCTTCACTCTTCTACCGAAATTCCACCGTCTCCGTCACTGTGCGTCTCCTTCAATAGTAATGTTCCGGATATTGCAGCGGATCGAAAACGTGATCTTCAAAGGAAACCCATATGTCCTGTTGGCGTTGGCACTGGACACTCCATGTTCTCCCTGTTTCTAGCCGTCCAGTGAAAGCGTTGAGCGTGATATGCCGGTTCAATAATTTCCGTGTTCCGGTGAGACGAAACAAGGTTAACTGGTGGAATGAGGCAGATGGGGCATGAGAGGGACCTATTCGCACCTTGTCACCTTGTCACCTTTCCTCAGCTCGCCAAAAAAACCTCCCACCCTCAAATTCGTACACACGCACACAGCAGCTATGGAGCTAGCGGCCCGATAACCGGAGCTCCGATCGTAGTATGCGAGGTGGGAGTCTGCGAACCGAGCTGGACGGTGGGCGAGGTGGGAAGCAGGAGTGTCGGAGGCCGGGTGATGCGAGCAGGGCGTGCGTGGGGAGCAGCCGTTGATGAATGCTCTGCTGGGAGCACATACAGAATACAATTGAAAACAATTTCCAATCGACCCCGGTAAGGGGTAGGGAAAGAGAAGGGGGGGGGGGTCAGTGGTGGGAGTTGGGATGGCCGCCGGGGTGTTTCGTCGTTCATCGTTTTGATCGGTGATCTGTGTAGGTGCTACCCGCTTACAGCTATAGGATCGACCGCGGCCAATGCGACCATGACCAAGCGATCATGCGGCGATACCCGGCCGGCGCATCATCTTACCAGCTGCTCCACCTGTTCGGGTGTCCTCGGCTCGGTGGGTGTGTGTGTTTGTGCGTGTGTATGTGCATCTGTCACCCCCATCGGACCGATGAAGTGTGCGTTGCCGGTTGCGCGCTGAACAGGGATGCGGTCACCCGAACAAACGATGTCCGCTTGTCCGATGCAGCGAGCTAGTGTTGCTGACCGGCCAACAACCACGACAACGACGACGACGACGACGACGACGACGACAACGATGGCGACTCAAGGGGTGGCCACCCCCCCCCCGGGGGCGCACTTCGTAGCGTATAGCCACTATACATAAGCGCCAACCGGTACCGGTGCTTCAGTTGAAATTTGACTGTGATTTAATCAACATGGACGAATCGGACTACTGGGGATTGGCGCGAAGCAATGGTTAGCTACTAACATTTCGCCCTTTTTGGTGCTTTTGGTTGTGCGCGGGTTACTCCACATTCCGTGCCTTCCGCTTTGGCCTCGAGTCTTTTCCCATAGCTTTTTTTTTTGTTCTAAATCTTGTTATTTGTTCATTTTCGCGGAACGAGTTTTTTCTTCCCGTCGTCAATTAGAGTGTGTTTTGCAATGCAATGCTTCAGCCGCTCCCTCCACCCTCGGTTCCAAGCGTGTCTTTGATTGTGTTGCTGCCCTCAGTTTAACCGCTCATGCAGTGCTAATCATTTGTTATTTCGAGCAATCATCTTCGCCAATTTACTGTGATTATTCGTCCAAAAACAACCAGACAAGACAAAAAGGCGTTTATCAGTGTTTTTCGAAAACATTCTCGCGGTCAAGCGTTACTGTGAAATCCAGTTTTTGGGAAGGAAGCGGTTTTGAAGGGCACCTTTGGTACCGGTTCTTCGGCAGAGCAGAAACGGTTTAGATTGGGTAGGACGATTGGGTCCATCAGCATATCACTAACTCGCGCCAGGCACGGCTCAACTGGCCACGATGTCAAGTATTTCCGTGCCCCGTACGGGTATGTGATATGGTGTGGCCGTACCAGGCCAGGCCTGGCATAGCCGTGCTGTGATAGCAATGTGCGCGATCGTGTGCGCGTATGTGTGCGTGCGTGGCCACAGAAGACTGCGGCGGTGCGGCGGATGGACTGGACCAACAGCGCAACAGCAACGAGGCATCCCATTCCCCTTGTGTGTGTGTGTGTGTGTGCGGCAAACGGATAAGAGGCATTATGGATAATCATAGAGAAGAATATGGCACTCAATTTAAGAAAATGGAAAGATTGAAGTATAAAGTGGCACCGGGATGGGTCGATGGGTCGCCTGGTGCGCCGTCGTAGCGACTTTCGTGCCGTTCTGCTCGCTTCAACCCGCCCGGGCAACAGAAATGCTGGTGTGATTATGCTACCAACTCGATGTGTGTGTGTGTGTACCAGGTGCGCTTGTGTGTGAGTGTGTTTGTGCTTCTTTTTCTTAGGAGAAAGGCAAACGAAAAGGTTATCATCTCGTGTTGCGAGTAGCCAGTAAAAGAAGAAGTAGTAAACTGAAACGCAAGCCACAGATAAGACTGGACAGACTAATGATGAAAAAAAAAACAAACATTTAAATAATCCAGAAAACCAGAAACATATGATGCGAAAACTATCAAAAGAAGATAACTCAACGGTTAATGAATGTACATCAAGCCGAGAGAAGCTTAAACAATGGTGAAGCAATCGGAAAGTCGGTCACATTGATACAGTTAGCAGCAACCAAGGAAAGAGAACACGATAAGAACCGTTATGTACCTTATCACATCATCAGCGAGCTCATGCCGAGTGAGCATATGTCGCTGAAGGATCTGTTGTGCGAGGAAGGCGCGATCGTCTCATCAGGCGATACTATACGATCAGCAGCCTTACGCGGTCATCGCGCGGATCGCGTTTGGATCGGTTTGGGTTCGGTGTGGCGCCGGACCGTGCGACGGGTTGATTGTTCATTCGTTCGCTTACCGAGCCGCACGGCCCGCAGTCGTTTGCGGTCGGAATCGAGAGGGAAAACGGCGAAGTGTGATCGATCGAGGCCGTGCGCCGCCCTTCTCTCCTTTGCTTAGTGCCCTAAGTGTTGTTTTCTATTTGCCATCCCTGTCCATGTGTGCGGTTGTGTGTGTGTGTGTGTGTACCTTGCCGTGGTAGTGTTTGCTGAGGCACCCCCGCGGGCACATCCTTTTTAAATTCCTCAATTCTGTCCCCTTCCAACACCGTCGGTGAGATTACTAGATGTGCCAAAAGTTAGCATCGGAAGATCGGAATCCTTGCACGTTGCCAGAGCAACCAGCATAGGGTTTCCCTCTTTCCTGCATTGCTACTGGAACGCATGCGTTCTTCAAAGTCTTCTCCTCTTGCCGCTGCCGCAAACGTTGCTGGCCAACCGATTGGCGCGAAAAAGCACAACCTTGGACACCTCTCCGGCAACCCCGGGCGGACCGCATCACAACGCGCATACACACATACCAGCACATTCGTAGTGCGCCGACTGCCACCGATTCCGAGCGTGCTTTATTTGATAAATAATGCTTGAATTTCTTCACAATAAGATTCAATTAATTTCGTTAAACATCCGTGACCGGAGGGGGGCGGTCACTGGTGGTCGGTGGAGTAAAAGGTGAGCGCTCGCCCGTGCTCCGTGTGTTTGGTTGGACGCTCGAGAGGGAAGACGGGTGAAGCTACGCCAATCTAGTGTCTCGCTTGCCGTTGTTCTTTGCCGACGAACCCGGCACACATACAAACGCTGAACGCGGGTACGATGATACCGTGAAGACGGCATCTGTTCCACATCGGGGAACAAAACCAGAGATTGTTTGCTTTGAACTGGATGAAACTGGCCACCGTAAATAGGTTCGGAATGGAAAGGTTCCATGGGTTCGATGGGATGGGACGGTGTCTTTGGCTCCCCCATGGAGGCGCCTGGTGACTTGTTTATTTTTTGTACTAACTAGTCGCAATACATACGAGGACCGTAGACATTAGTCCTATGGAAGTCCCTCAGGAGCACTGCGGGACTCATACCTTACATATTCTGCGCTCCAAAAATGCTCCTCCCAATTATTTGACGAACCGTGCCTAAAAAGCATAAAAATCTAAAAATTGAAAGCAAGAAATTGGCATTAAAATAACTTCAGGCAACATCATGGCAGGCTGCTTGTTTCCTATGGCAACTGTGTATGACTGTGACGGATGCCGGTTTTGAGCTCGGGTGACCAACACACCGTTCGATGATAGCGATCTAGCTCCGGCGACGGTTAGTATGAGTTGTGTTTCGCACGAAACTTCCGCTCCCGCAACGGTTTAATCCGTTTTGTCACTCGCCTATCATCGCTGATGGCCTCCAACCCCCTTCAACGGGGTGGGCGCTCGTTCGTCCGGTGGTGGTAGTGACGGCGCTAGTGACGAGGGCAGTTGTTTCCGAGCGACAATTAGCATTCAATAATCTGCTGATTGACCCGACCCGATTAGAACGCCGTCGATGAGTGGACGCGGTCCCGCGCGAATAATGATCGGCCAGCAGCGGCACCCTGCTAGTAAGGGTCTATATGTTCCAGTGTGTGTGTATGTAAGAGAGAGAGAAAGAGAGCGAGAGAGAGAGAGAGAGAGAGATGAGATGAGAAGAAAGAGATAGTATTGTGGATGAACTGTTCACTCGGTGACGTAATAGATGCGTTTACTCTTACAGACTCCTCCTTGCTAGCAATAGATCAACCCCTTTGGAAAAGCTTGGAGAGGGAAATAGAGAGAGCGAGAGTGCAATAGAAGGAGTGGAAAGAAGGGGGGGGGGGGGTGTGTGCAGATATGATAATCTCGGAGCGAGAGTACATATAGTATGTTCCATCAATTGTCGGTCTACGAGGTACGTCGCCCTTCACTTCCTTCCCTCGCGATCACCCTTTGATCGGCTGCACACACCCACCGCATGTGTTGTGGGGATCCCACGATCAGAATCGATGAAGCACTTCATCGACTAACGCATTCGTACCGAAGGTCGGGTTTTGAGGTGAAGCTTGTTGATCAGCGTTGTCGATCGGAGCCGCTGCTGCTACTGCTGTTGTCGTCACATGTACTGCTGGAGTCATTTTGGGCGAGGGGAACCAGTATTGGAAATACAAATAATACCACTTTACCCGGGGTGTATCGATCGTGGCTGTGGAGTCGCATGTAAACACGCGATAACATAAACCACATAAGAATGGCCACCTTGAAGCACTAGCGCTATGTGACAAAATCTCTTAGGAATGAACATGGAAGTATATTGTATGTTAA
>NC_064875.1:14153966-14168966 GCF_943734745.1 Anopheles darlingi
ATTGACGGTTGTTGGGACATAGCCAGCTCACTTGGATGGAGCTACATGAAGCTCTATTAACCGAGACAAGTAGTCTATGACTATTGAATTGACTCACCGTTCTTTAGTGCAGAGCAGTATCGTCACAAATTAACATGTTTTCTAAATTTGATCTACCCTGTTGCTATCAATCTATGACAGTACAAAAATAGCTACAGAGTCGCATTACGAGCACGGTGTATGACATTGTGTACTAATCGGGCCACAAGATATGTCCCCACGATAGCAAGAATATGGCTGGTATCTTAGGATAAATTATCATGTGTAGCTTACTTCTACCCTTCTGCTACCCTTTGTCCAAGACGTCCACGTCGAATGAGCGTGCCCGATAAGAAGCAATCGCGAAGGGGCTCGAGCAGCTCGGCCGATTCATGGACTAATCCCCGCGGGGGGTTCCGGGCATACCGTGGTTGAATTAAGTTATCAGATAATGAGTGCCGAACTTTTAAACGTGAAGGGGTGTTCAAGCGATGTGCTTTTGCTTTTAATTTCAGCGCGTAATTTAACTCGTTTGCTTCATTGAATTCATTTTTTCTCTTCTTTCTCTCATGCGCAGGGGACACGCTGAAGATACCTGATTCGGTTATGGGCATCACATTCCTGGCGGCGGGCACCAGCGTACCAGAGGCGGTTTCCAGTGTCATAGTAGCGAAGCAAGGTATGCCTGAACAAACCACCATTTTTACCCTAGGACCTTTTGATCTTAGCGTATTCATTGCTTTTCTTCACCCACACAGGTCATGGTTCTATGGGCATTAGCAACTCGATCGGCTCGAATACGTTCGACATTCTGCTCTGTCTAGGATTGCCCTGGTTCATCAAAGCGGCCTTCTCGCCGATCAAACCGGGACACCACTGGGTTGGCATCAATTCGGCTGGCTTGGAGTATTCCGCCATCTCGCTGCTATCGACACTCCTCATGCTGTACATTGCGTTCTCGCTGAACAAGTTCAAGTTGGATCGGCGTGTTGGCAACGCGTGTCTCATCATGTACGCGGTATTCCTTATCCTGGCAAGCCTGATCGAGCTAAACGTGTTCTTCCGCGTTAACCTGCCAACGTGTGGCCGGTGAACGGTGGGCTGTCAAGAGACCTGTCTGTCCGGTCCATCCGGTGTCCGTCGCTGGACACTAAAGGGTACTAGAGTACTAGAGTAGCTCCACAGGACTTGTTTGCAAAGTCTTCAACTCCTCAACTCCTGAGCATTATCCACATCTGGTTTGACTGCGACTGACTGTCAATCGTTTTAATTGTATGGAGGCCACTTTCACGGCGCAATTTGCAGCTTCGCCCTTCGGCGGACGCGCATCCAATTCTCTAGCAACAATAGACGGTCTGCTCTCTACTAGCTGCAGTTTCTAAACTTCAACCAGCCATTGCACATGATTTACATTTGAAACAGCATTGAAAACACTTGGTTGTATGTCTGTCGAGGGTTTTCAAATTGGAGGATACAGAGGACTTCGCGAATGTCATGGCAGATGTGCTGATAGCGAGTTAGACCTGTTGCTGCTACAGCATTGGAAGCAACCCAACGCGATGTAGTTGGCATGATCGTCTCGAAGTAAATTTGTAATTTGTAGAGTATTAATCGAAGCTATGATCGGTACAGTAGAAGAAGAAATACATTTCCTATGCGCTGCTGAACCCAATAGAGATGGCACATTATCAAACGCACCTTATCGATGATCATGGACAAACATTTTCGGTCACATATGCGCATACATAAGCACCCATAGCATGGTTGTGTCAGTTGTAATACGTAATGTCTGTTTTTCTTTTTCTTCTATCTACTATCCCGCCTTCTGAGCCAAAAGTCAGTCCCGTGTGTCACGTGTGAAGACTCATTTGAGCCATAATTGGGGAGGCGTCGGATACCCCTCTATACACCATTCACCACACTCAGCATACCTCTTGTTGGCTATTGTAAATATTAATCTTTAAACGTATCTCTATCCCTGGTCACCTTTGGTGGCGGCGACTCCACTGTCAGCTGAACTCTCTTTCACCGGGCGCTTTTTCGTTTTTCGGTGTCCCGTGACCGAATTTTTCACTTTACTGTTCTTTTTGCGGTTCTAAACCGAAAACAATACGTGCCGGTAGCTCCCTGCCCTAGGGAGATTGCATAAACACTGTCAAGACAATTGTGTTTGAATAAAAAGTGCTAGTAAAATAAACATATAAATATATATTATAATAAATACATGTTACATTGCTAAGGTACTACAGATGGTTTATTTGGGATCGTGGTATTGAGAAAAATCTAACAGACCTAGATCGAGGAAGAACAATTAGCACAGCATGTCTGCGATTAGCACGCGATACGAGCAGGTGTCCCGGATGTTGACAATCTCCGACTAGAGGCCATTTAAGGTTTACGGAGCGCGAGCTCTAGTGCTGAGATTACTCTGGCGTATGCTGATCACGGTTAGAGCACGTAATACAGCTACTAAGCCATTGGATAACATTTTGCAACTATAGGCTCGATGTGTGTTCCGTCAGACCTCGATAGTTCCAGTAGTTTTACCTCGCAGAAACGGTAGTGGCATCGTATCATTGAAGTAGCACTCATGCTAAATGCTATGCTAAAACATAACTTTACCCAAGAAGAACATTACTCTATAGGCCATTTTTGTCGTTCACGGTCTTTGAGAGTCGGGATGATAAGAAAGAGCGACAGTTTAAGGGTGACTGAACCGGAAACTTTCCACACGAGAGTTCACCGTTATCATAGGTCTCGGTGCGGATTGTCTACCGAACGAAATCTGTCGCCCATAGTGCCGTTGGCGACGGTCATGCCTTATGAGTACCGTTCACGATCAACCTGCAGCTGTCCAGGATCACCGCGCTGTGTACAGTGCAGTGGTTGTTGATTTATGACCGTTGCTTATCATTCACTCACATCTCATTGTGCATTGCAAACATTAGGGTGCTGCTGGTGCTGGTGTTGCTGCTGCACGGTGAGGCTGACAAGTGACCGCTCACCGATCTCAGATCGTAAGGTGGTGTAAACGATGACATTGTAGCCCACGAACCCTATAAAAGCGATCCGGAGCGAGCAGATGGACTTTCTTTGCCTCTGGGGACTGAACTGGAAGCTGCGTGCACTCGATTTTGACTGCTGTACCGTTATCGGATCTATCACTGCAGATCGAAGGCAACGGAGAGTGTGTGTGCTGGTGCGTGTGTGTGTGTGTGTGTGTTTTGCGCGTTCCAAGAACATTTTTCCCAAGAACCAGCGGCCAACCAGTGAGTACGTGAGATGGTAAAACCTGGGACTAAAACCGCAAACGATCAGTCGTCATCGTTCGGTATCCGCAATCGCAAAGTGCGCATAGCGTTTGTGCTGCGAGTGCTGTTTGTGCTGTGTTTAGGATCGTTGCATGTAGTTAACCTAGCCCTTGGTCCAGTCTTGGATAAAGATTTCCATGGCTCCGTACGCCAGCCCGTGAGTCACGGCGGTGCAGCTCGCCGTTTGCTTACCATTCCCCAGAGTGAAGTAGAGCTGTTGGATCTGCTGAATCAGACTGTACCGCCGGACGCACTCTACGGTACGACAGCAGTGCCCGGTGGTGGTGGTGGTGGTGGTGATAACGTGACCGAACCGGAACCACATGAGCGCAACTGCACACCGGCGGCCATTTTTGAATTTCCCTCGGATGGATTTACGCGCGAGGACCGGCGGCATGGCTGGATACTGGTGCACGTGGTGGTCGCCTGTTACTGCTTCTGGCTGCTGGCGATCGTGTGCGATGATTACTTTGTGCCCGCGATTGAGCTGATGTGCAAAAGTATGCGAAAGCTTCTTACTTGCTGCTGGTCGCCATGACTCACTTAATCATTAAATGTTTCGCAGAGCTGCAGGTTAAGGAAGATGTTGCTGGAGCTACCTTCATGGCAGCTGCCTCCTCCAGCCCAGAACTGTTTATCAACTGTGTCGGGACGTTCGTCACGAAGGGTGATCTCGGTGTAGGGGCTGTCGTTGGATCGGCCGTGTTTAACATTCTGGCCGTACCGGCCGTATGTGGGTTGCTGGGTGGACAGGTAAGAGATCACGGTATTATAAATTCTCGACATTCTAGTTCTTCAACTACTGGCATCGTTTTCTTGTTGTGAATTGCAGGTTGTTCAGCTGAGATGGTGGCCAGTTACGCGGGATTCCATGATGTACGGTATGGCGGTTATTGGGTTGATAGCGGTGCTATACGACGATCGTGTCATGTGGTACGAGGCGACCGTTCTCGTATCTGCCTACGTACTATACATTGCAGGTTGGTAGCTTCTTCACTTGAATTTATGAAAGAGTGCATTAAAAGCGTTACAAGATTTTATATGACCGCCGGGGCTAAATTGCATAAAATTTTTGAGTTACAAGAAACAGCTTTCTAATGGCAATGCCCTCGTTTCCTTAGTTCCGTTTCCAACACTTGTCTCGACGCGCTAGTCTACAAAGTGTGCGCTCTTTTGGCATTCCGTTTGTTTGCGCTTCACTTCTGTTTACTCCAATTGCATCTGTAATTGGTTACCTTCTTTTGGCGCACGACCATGATATCCTATCTCTAAGCTCCTAGCGGCCCTCCTAGCTAAGTGTCCCCTGCAACGTCCGGGACTTTACTACAATGTGGGCCAAATGGAAATGGATTGGTGACATCCAAGATAAACAGATTTAAATCGCGGTCGCTCGAGCTCTCGCCGAGTAGCAAACGGCAATGAACTTGACTCTGGCTTAAGGTGAGAATTTTTTTTGTGGGTTTGGAACGCATCCCGTGCATGCAATCTGCGCTATCTTATCTGGTCCCACACAGTTGCTACTTCTCATTTTTTATGTAACATTGTATTGGTGGCTATTCCGGAATCTAGAACGAATCCTACAGACTATTGTACTAAATCATTGTTTTGGCTGCTTTAGATCAGTAGAGCTAAAGTGCGTGAACGAATCAAAAACTAACACTGCCTAAGGCTACAATTACAATACAATCAAGATGGCCTGAAGGCCAAGTAAAAAGCATATCACAGAGTCTATATTAGGTCAAACATGTGGCCTTGTGCCAAGAAGATATTTGTAGAGGATTGACAAAATCACTCGGAAATCATAGGCCGTCACAAGCTCCCCTGCATCGTCGCGATGAAATGACGCGAGAATTTAGTAGCCGCGCCATCGTGCTTGCTTCCGGCCTGTGTATCAAGCTCCTGGGCTTATCTGTATCAGTTAGAAAGCAGAAAGACGCTGCTTGGACACTGCATTGACGTAGTTGATTGATTATATTTGTCTTAAGTCGCCGTTGTTTGCGACATTCTGAATAGACAAATAACAACACCCAATCCTGTATCAGTAACCTGTAGTGACTCATGGAGCTTAACTGACGACGGTCGGATTTTGGAAGGGGGTCTTCATTAATCCACTGAGATAACTATTTCTTCAATTGACCTGTGTGACCGCTGCATGTCCTTTATTCTCTCTCTCTCTCTCTCTCTCTCTCTCTCTCTCTCTCTCTCTTTCTCTCTCTCTCTCTCTCTGTGTCTCTCTCTCTTTCCCCGATAGCCATGTACTGCAACGATCCAATTAATCGGTTTATGTCGAAAACGTTCCGTCGGAAGTCTTACGTTCGTCCGTACACGGAAGTGACCGAAATATCGCCCTTACTGTCGAATGGCGCGAATGGCAAAACGGGTGAAACGAACAAGAACGGGTCCAACGCACAGCACGCCTGTGATAGCGATGCCAGTGATGACAGCTTCGAGGACTACGGTGAGTTGATACGTTTGACACCCTCGCAAAGATCACCTCGCTAGAACTGGTTCCCAATTGAATTAAGTTCGCCTGCTGGACGCACTCTTTCCTCTGCCACCAGAGCTTGCCACCTCGCCGTGGAATCACCGGGACGACAATCTGATGGCGTTCATCTGCCGCTGGCCAATAACGTTCATCCTTTGGGTGACAATCCCCGACTGTCGTCGTTATCCACGGCTTCGGTTGGTAACGTTTTTCGCTTGCATCTTCTGGATCGGTATCACATCCTACTTCGTCGCATTTCTTATCACGGTCGTCGGTAAGTAAAGCTCTCCCTCTTTCCGCCTGCGCCAGATGGACGAAGATTCGTTTCTCATTTCTTTCCGCCGGCCACACTTTCTCAAAGATAATCAACCGTTCTTTCGCTACTTTCAAGGTGACACGATCGACATCCCGGACTCGGTGATGGGACTAACGTTCCTGGCGGCCGGAACCAGCGTACCGGAGGCCGTGTCGAGCATCATCGTCACCAATCAGGGCCATGGTGAGATGGGCATCAGCAACTCGATCGGCTCGAACACGTTCGACATTCTGCTCTGCCTGGGATTACCGTGGCTAATCAAGTCGCTCGCCTTCCCGGCCGTTCCCGGGGAACGCTGGGTATCGCTGAACTCTTCTGGCTTGACGTACTCCGCCATCTCGCTGCTGTCCACACTGTGCGGGTTGTATATGGCGTTTTGGTTCAACCGCTTCAAGCTGGACTGGAAGGTGGGCCTTACCTGCCTTTCGATGTACATCGGCTTCCTGACCGTCTCCAGTTTGATCGAGCTAAATGTATTTTTCCCAGTGAATGTTCCTACCTGTCCGCACTGATATCGCGGCTCGGGAGCATCGAAGGATTAGTTCCTATGTATAGTGTGTGTTTCCGTAATGTAAGAAAAGCTAAGGACAGTAAAAGACTATGACTCTCAGATGATCCGTCTACGATCGCTTAAGAGATTCATTGATACCACCATCAGCCTTATCGGAGGTCAAGGATTAAGATTCGTTTTAATTGTTGAGATTGTTTAAGACTCTATTCGATTGCAGCATTATGTAGTTAAAGCCACTCATATCGAGGTATACTCTGATTGCCGACGAAACAATAGGCCCGGGATTTGACTGTAATAAATCCAACTGATAATCTAACCGATACGCTTTCGTGACACGTCATTGATGAAGTCCAATGAACCAGGATTTAGCATGATGCATTGAAACAGTTCAGATTGTGTTTTCTTCAGCCGAACATGATGCAGCGAGGTGAGTTTCTGAGTTATGTTCCAATGCATATTTGCATATTGTTTTTGAAATGAGGAAACATAATTGAAAATATATTTAATGATGGTTTTGAAAATTGTTTAAATCAATTAATGCATTCCATGCATACCTTCAAATTCAATGCATTCAATTTCTATACGATGTACAGAGCACGTGTTAAGCGGATGATTGCGGTTGCCTTAATGCCAAAATTACTTTATCCGTAAAAGGGAATTTGCGTCAATCTGCCGCCCGATCGCAATCATCGCCGAGTTTTTAGTGACGCACTCTGCTTAGGAATCCCTCTGACACCTACGGTAGCAATCATGTCCTTCCATCCAACTCAACCATTGCCACCTACCCGTTCCCCTCTTTCCTGGGAACTACTCATCATTCTACAGTTTGGTCAATCGTGCTTGATAAATCAATTATTTTCCCATCGAACATCGGTGTAAATTTATTTTTGCCATGCGGTGGTCCACATAGTGAGAAATTTGCCATGCGGTGGCCCACATAGTGCGTATCGAGAGTCGGTAAGACAATAAGTTGAGCTAATTTACGCTGTGCCGTAAGAAGTGCGTCACCGTGAAGGACGTTTGTTTTGCCGGTTATCTAGCCCGAACCGGCTGGTCGATGATGGAAGATTATGCGGTATTTTTGCAGGCACGTTTCACTGATTAGAAACGCAAGTTGGGCGGTAAAGCAGGCGGAACTGGTGGTGTGAAGAGGGGATTCGGGCCGCACTCTAATCAACCAAAACCGGATCAATGTGCGTGATAATAAGCGTATGTGGTGGAGTTAAACCACTGTGACCAAGAGGAAGTATAATAAGGAGAGTATTGCGAAGCATTTCTACTGAGAGTATCATTACTGCGGGCAGAGAACTAGGACCGCTTGACCGATCTTGATTTTTATGGTTCTACCTCTATAAATCAGCTGATGGTGTAATAAATAGCGGCAGCAATCCAAGTCCCTAATCGATTTATGGCAGCTCTCGTTGTCAGTGTGCGGCTGCTGCTGCTGCTGCTGGTTCGAATTGTACACTCCGTCCAGTTACTATAAGACCACCATCAGTTTGTTCCAGAAAATCTTCAAGGATCACAATTTCAAATCGAGACTTTTTATTACTATTCTCTACTCTAAAAATAAGTTATTAAACAGTAATAGGGATGGATAAAATCCCAGGTTGAATTTTGGCGGCAAATTAACAAAAAATGAAGTGTCCAGTTAGTATAAGACCACCTTGATTTATTTTTTTTTCTCAGCGAAAAGAAGTAACCAAATCATCTAAATCCCGAAAATAACTATTCGTTATCAAATCTTAATGGTTTCAAATGTGTAAAACGGGATTTGGCATGCTCTTTATAAACTTTGGTTAATTTTAGAAGCAAAGACTCTCATATGTCTCTCAAAACCGCTAAAATCATCGCTTAAAGCTAACGAAACGAAGAATACTACTTTCCCTCAGCATCCCATTTACTAATTCGAATTCAGAAGATGATTTGCAACGGATTTTATGCTATATTGCGAGCAGATATGGCCAACAAATCAATTTTCTAATCTTTATTCGAAACCGCAATCTTCTTTCTTATGTTATTAAAAGCATTATATCACTAATATGTTAACTTTTCCACACCGTTTTTGATCAAAAACGATAGCAGAGATTCTCCTTCAAACGTAGATGTGCTTTGTTAAATGGAAAAAATACAATCTTGAGCCTCCCGGCTGTATAAAGTTTCACCCAAACTATGCAGGAATCCCCATTTGATCAAAAACGGTGTGGAAAAGTTAACATATTAGTGATATAATGCTTTTAATAACATAAGAAAGAAGATTGCGGTTTCGAATAAAGATTAGAAAATTGATTTGTTGGCCATATCTGCTCGCAATATAGCATAAAATCCGTTGCAAAGCATCTTCTGAATTCGAATTAGTAAATGGGATGCTGAGGGAAAGCAGTATTCTTCGTTTCGTTAGCTTTAAGCGATGATTTTAGCGGTTTTGAGAGACATATGAGAGTCTTTGCTTCTAAAATTAACCAAAGTTTATAAAGAGCATGCCAAATCACGTTTTACACATTTGAAACCATTAAGATTTGATAACGAATAGTTATTTTCGGGATTTAGATGATTTGGTTACTTCTTTTCGCTGAGAAAAAAAAATAAATCAAGGTGGTCTTATACTAACTGGACACTTCATTTTTTGTTAATTTGCCGCCAAAATTCAACCTGGGATTTTATCCATCCCTATTACTGTTTAATAACTTATTTTTAGAGTAGAGAATAGTAATAAAAAGTCTCGATTTGAAATTGTGATCCTTGAAGATTTTCTGGAACAAACTGATGGTGGTCTTATAGTAACTGGACGGAGTGTATGTCGATCCAGTTTCAACTGGCAGCCGGCATTTTGAAGCGTTACAATGAAAGTGAAAGCAAGGATTGACAGCATTTCAATCATTCTAGGGTTTCTGCACGCTATCATCGAGATTTCAAAATTACAGTCATTGTCGTGTCATGGACCACCACCTACGTCACTGATGATCATCGCTTTATCTTACATTCGTGTATGTGTGTGTACGGTGAGACGCCAAAGGATCGGATGTGTCTTATCGAATGTAATGACTACTGCAAAGACACACACCGGTGCAGGCTTCTAATCCCAGTCGACTAGGAGCTCATCAGCCGAGTGGATCAGTTGCTACCAGCGCCAGGAACACGATAAAGATAGCACAACTCGATAAAGTGACCGTAATCGGGTGATGTCCAAGATACTGGACGTATCGAGCGTGTATCAAACACAGTAGCAGCAACCTCATTACGGTGGTCAGCGAGAAGTGAGTTTGGCGGTCATGGTTGTGGCGGC
Organism: Anopheles darlingi; assembly: GCF_943734745.1. Lineage (NCBI taxonomy): Eukaryota > Metazoa > Arthropoda > Insecta > Diptera > Culicidae > Anopheles > Anopheles darlingi. The sequence continues at coordinate 14,163,894 of NC_064875.1, forward strand.
TACTGGCTGCAAAATAGCCTTCACTCGGTAGCCGTACTGGTCAGTAGCGTGCCGATCACCAACCGAGCGGTACGTGGCTCTCAAGCTGCTCAAACTCTTAGTGCCACTCCGATTTTGGAACGATCGGGAGTATTTACAGCAGAAGAGTGAGCGGGTAGTAGTTGGACAAGGTTTCAATAACCCGAAATTTTTTAATTTTAAGAAACCATCGTCAAATTTTGTGCTTCGTTGCGGTAGGCAGCAGTGATAGTGTTGGTGTGTTTTTAATAAGATAGTGGGTTAGTCGAAATTGATGTGACCATCCCCCTTTAAGGATTCAATCAATGGTATAGTTTTTTTGTTTTTCTAACAGTGTATCGGTGAATGTGTTCCACGAAATTAAAAATTGAAGTGACGGTCTGTGGCCCGGAAGCAGTAACGTGACGATAAGTGAGAACCTTACAGTTTAGTAACTCCGTGCAAGCCAAGGTTGCTCCAGCGAATGAGCAAACACTGCGCAGTGGGGTAATTGTAATCCGCGTCCCAAAAATGACACCAGCGCTCTCCCGTCTTCGGACGGTCAGTGTATTTGTATTTTTAATTCCGGCGACTCTGGGCATGGTGTTAATTGAAAGTAATATCTACAACATCGATGAATCAAGTAAGTCGAAAAATCGAGAGCTATGTAGTAGAGTTTAGTTTAGTCATATTGCTGCCGATGTGTTTCTACATTTCTGGAGTAGGATAAACATAATCATCCTTGAATCTTCAGTCTAGAGGTTTGCAAACCTTTGCTGCGAGTTCTGCTTTGGTAATCTGCATATCAATCAGTTTTCCATACGGCAGATGGTATTTTTGCAATGATACTCCTTGCACATTCTTAGTCCACATTGTGTTTATACACAGAACGTTGTCTGAAACATAATATGCTGGTAGCAAAATGTATCCTACCAAAGGACGACTATTAGATTGGATTCGGTAGTGTGCCCGTTTTCGATACATTTATACTGTACAAAATCTGTTAGGTTTTTATTGGAGTTGTTTAGCCAACATTGGTACCATATTTGTTATCATAGCGCAGACGATGTTGTCTTTTGAAGTTTGAAGCTAATGAAGAGCCACATAGTTACAGCCACTGCTGGTGTGCGATTGGATGATCCGTCCACGATACTGCCTGCGGGATTCCAAAATGAAACAACGGTAGCACCGATACACTTAACACTCGACGAAAGGATAGAGCTAGAAAAGCTAACCTGGCACTGGTACCCGTGGCGACGGATCAACTATGTGGTGCTGCCAGATGGTCGTAATGAGGAGGAGGAATGTGAAGAAAACTCTGCCCTCGACGATTTGCCCGACGATATTTTCACACGTAAGTAATCAAAAAGGCATCACCGTATGAGCAATCTGTGAAAGTAAATCTGATTTTCTCTCATCTATTAACTAGAGGAACAACGGTTGCAAGGAGCGATCGTGCTGCATTTTGTCGGTGCCATCTATTTCTTCACCATTGTTGCTTATGTGTGCAGCGAGTACTTCTTGCCATCGGTGGAGTGTATCTGCGAGGATCTGCATCTCACACAGGTACGTTAGGTTTGCTTAGGATGATGTGCAAAAAGCATAACCGTGAGTGATGACGAATGAGGAGTGCTTACTGCTGCGTTCGGTTATCTTTGGACCGCTGCAAGTCTGAGGGCGTCGAATAAGCAAATGGTAACTAATCCATTGTAATGACCAGAGTGATGTTTACGATAAGTGAAGGAGCACAGTGCAACAAATGTAATCCTTTGATAAGTAGAATAAGAGTCCAAACTCCACTGTTAATTGCATCCGTCTAGAGTTTTGCTGTTACAATATGTTATCTATAGAACTTCACTTTATCTGGAGAACTTATTTATCTGTATTGTTAGCTGTTTGATCTATGCGTGAACAGACTTGTGCATTTTTATCTGGTTTTCCGCAAGGACAGTTTTAAATCTATTTTTATTTTGAAACTATTTTAATTGGGTTAAATTCCTACAATTATGTATCTACTGCACCTTTACAGGATGTAGCTGCGGCCACCTTCATGGCTATTGCCTCAACGATGCCTGAATTTTTCACCAACACAATCAGTACCTTCATTGCGGATTCCGACATGGGTTTGGGCACGGTTATGGGTTCTTTGTTGTTCAATACACTTGGCGTAGCAGGACTGGCTGGCTTGGCAACGAAAGCGGTCAGTATCAAACGCGCAACAACGAACAGTTGCCAATGGTTGTTAGCAGTATCCTAACTAAGAGCGATTTTTCTGCATTCTCTTTATTCCTACACAGCCGGTTCAACTGGACTGGTGGCCACTGACACGTGATGCGGTCATTTTCTCTGCCCACGTGGCGCTCCTCATCGGATTCGGCTGGGATGGACGAATCTACTGGTACGAAGCGATGGTATTCTTCATTCTCTTCTTCGTGTACTTCGTGTTAATGTTCCAGAATAAGCGGCTTATGAAGGTAGCTAAGAAGTACATCGAAGTGAGGTGGAACATGTGCGCCCGGGTTATTCGTAACATAGAGGAGGACGAACGGATTGCGAACGAAGCGCAGATACAGCAGAACATTGCGACCATACCGAACCTTGCGCGTAAGACACTGGAAAAGCCTGCATTCCGGCCATCGACTGCTTCCATTCTTTCCGAGCAGATGGCAGAGACCAGGATGAAGATGGGCGAACTACAGAGTAAGTGTTTGAATTAACCTATGTTCGAGTCAAGTGCAAACGAACACCGGAACTCTCTAATCCGGGTCTTTGCAGTTCCTTCTCGCCACGTGGTGGAAGATCCCGATGACTACGAGGACATGACGTTATGGAAGATCTCGTCCGAAACATGGTACCGAGCCGTCTGGTGGTGGTACAGCTGGCCGATGCGGTTCATCACCAAGTATACCATTCCACAGCCGGCCAAATATCGCCGCTGGTACCCGCTGACATTCGTCATGTGCATAGTCTATTTGGCTGGATGTGCCTTCATGACTTTCTGGTTGCTGTCCATCATCGGTTACACCTTCGACATTCCGGAATCGGTCATGGGACTGACGTTTTTGGCGTTCGGAGGCTGCATGCCGGAAGCAGTGTCCGCCGTTATCGTCATCCGGTCAGGCAGTGGAGCCATGGGCGTTTCTAACGCAATGGGTGCCAATTCGCTAGCCATTTTATTCTCGCTAGGGTTACCGTGGTTTATCAAAACTCTAGCCGATGGGGGTAGTGGCGCTAATGCGTACTTGGTGATCGCTTCCTATGGGTTACAGTACTCGATCATAGCTCTGCTTGGTGCTGTCATCTTCCTCTATGTAGTGATCTACATCGCCTTGTACAAGCTACGTAAGATTGTCGGTCTGATTCTGTTTATTGGCTATGGAATCATCGTTGCCTTTATGATATTGAACGAGCTGGATGTGATCATACCGTCAGGAGACAAATGCTGAACCCGCTTGCCCACCGCATCGGCAACATGACTAATATACTCCAAGCAGATTCTCTCCATCAAGCGACCTCGGTTCCAGTATCCCTGTTAGTCATATATGCACAGGATGCATAATAGTGTGCATCGTTCGATTAGTAACCACTAGGATAGTGTAGAGCCTACTGCATCATCTCTGAGTTTTGGGACATTTGCTACCATAGCAACGTGCAGGTGATGTTGATCCCTTTTCCCAACCATTTGCTATATAGTTAGTGATGTTGTTGCTAGTAATTATTTGTTGCGGTAGTGAATTGTAAAGTAAACATCTTGCACTAAAACAAATTACCCATTCGTGATTGCAATATCATTTGTAAACCTTTTATCCATTGCGTGTTAATTCAGTGATGTGGTTGTTTGCACAATCACAATTGTTATATGATCAGAATATACTCGACATGCTTGCAACGAGGAGATGCTCCTCTACTAACTACTATTTATAAACAGTGGCGTTGAGTTAGGGAATTGGGTTTAACATATGCATACGTGCACTTACTTTCTGAGCTTTTGCTGTCTTCAAACCATAGACGTACCATGAGATAACCAAAACATTCCATTTAATCTTGTAGTTGAGTAGTTAGGAGAGCGGATTGCGAACGTGGGACTTTTTTGGTACAAAAACTTTCAACGTAAGCATCCGCTTAACATTTGAATAGTGTTGCAAACTAAAGCGGGCTACAGATACCAATAGTTTTGGACGATTTTTGTCGCTTTGCGTGGATGCAATTAATAACTGAATAAACAACACACCATGCAAAGGCAGCATCCGGAAGATTGCTACGTGTCCCCGTTTGCATCTAAGAAAAGGTACGGCTTCTTTGTCCAAGGTGAGAAGTACCGGTATCGTAATCTTTGTCACTGACAGCCACTGACTGCCATTTCCCCAACCACCGCTTCGTCGTGTTATCAACTGTAATCTGTTTCTAAGCCCTTTTTGATCCCCGCGCATTGTGCTGATAACTGAGTGATTTACACCTAATTACTGTAACAGATCGGTGAAAACACATCAGCCCTGGGGCACGTTGGTGGTGGACCCATCAATCAATGGAGGATCGCGTGTATGAGTAATAGTCTCCTATGGTATTACACTACCAGCATGCCCGTTGACCGGCGTCGGTGGGTGACGTGCAACCATGGTGCTTCTACGTGATAAAGCGATGGTCAATGCATTGCACCTTTGTGACGTTACTGTGGGTGCATGAGGCAACGATTTCCTTTTCAATTATGTCTGGATTACGAAATAGAAGGTTGAAGATGATAGGACGCTCAGCTGAACAAGAATCAGCTGTGGTCAATAGACTAAACGTAACAAGATAATGATTTACGAATAGAAAATGATTTACAAAATTAAAAAAAAATTGTAATTGTCACTAGCGACGGGTTTCTCAGTTCTAATCTACCTGCTTTACTTTCTCCGAACCCGTCGAAACGGTCTCAAGAACAAACAACGGTCTGCTGACGGTGGCCAGCCATCATTAGGTGATGTCCGATCCGGTTGGCTGGTCACATTCCGGATATTTGCTCAGACAGATTTAACCTGAACGGGATGGCACGGTGCCACGAGGCACCCTCTTCATAGCCATGCTGATAGCCAC
>NC_064875.1:14171466-14208966 GCF_943734745.1 Anopheles darlingi
TCCGGAGAGGTAAGAACTCATACAATGTCCCCGTGGCGATCCGCGATCCGTCGAGGATCAGTGTTCATTTTCAATCGTTCTCTCTTCCCTGACCAGGTAACGGTGCGATGGGTATCTCGAACTCGCTGGGTGCCAACAGTCTCGCAATCCTGTTCTCTCTAGGTCTGCCATGGTTCATACGAACGATGGTGAACGGAGGAGCAGCAACGGGAGGCTTCGTTAGTATACAATCGTACGGCGTACAGTACTCGGTGCTGGCCCTGTTCGCTGCCATCCTTACGCTGTACATAGTGCTGTACATTGCCAAGTACACAATCCGGAAGCTAGTCGGCGTTGCATTGGCAGTTGGCTATCTGCTGATCGTGACGTTCATGATCCTGGTTGAGCTCGACGTGTTCTTCCCGGCCAACAATAGATGCTGAATAGGACCTTCACCTGCTCAGTCTGTGAAGCTGTTGTAAATAGAGAGTTACGATAAATTATTATTAGATAAACGATAGTATGTTTGAGCAGTATTTTATGTTCAACTGTTAGAATTATCGGAATAAAAACAGAGAGAGTATTATATTTTAATTCTGAGGGCATGATTTCTTGACGTATTTGAATACCACGAACATGCGCAACATTGTATTTCAGGTCTGCATTTCCTTCATTTCCTGTAGCTATTGTCAATGACGGTTCAATCTGATTAAGCAAGTCTGCGTTCCCGTAGTTAAAGGTTTACAACCTATCGCCCTACTGTTAGATTGTGGAGATTGTAGACAGGTGCTATATCAGCTATCGTGAGACATTAATGTGACATCTTTGAAGCCGATAGATACGGTTTTTGCGGCTCGACAGCTACAAACAAATGCGTCCTCGACCCCACCACGAACTCACTCCCCCCAACGGGCTCGTGGGGTGATTCGGAGTCCGAAGTCTCCAGCAGATTTCCGACAGTGATGAATGTACTTACGGACGCCTTCAACTGTCGGCAATTCGAAGTGATAGGGTGAGGCTATAAATGAAATCTCCTCCTCACAACAAGATGGCACTAATCAAACAGCACTCTAATTTGGTTGTTTTTGGAAGATTTGCTATCGCTCGAACAATGAGCCTCACCATGACGAGTTATTTCCATCCCCAGTCTTGATGGCGACCGCCGTATCGAAGTGTCTAGGATCGATAAGACACCGCGGGTGTCTGGAACCAGTTCGTGTGTCCGGGCCTGTTTCCGGGGCGATTGCGGAACTTTCAAACCAAGCGGAAGTGACCCTCGTGGGTGGCATTTTTTTTGTCTCCTTGATTTCAATTTCATTATTCTTTTCTACGACTCCGATGGAAAGAAAGTCTCCGTGTTTTGGTGAGCATAAATGTTCATATTTTTGTTAGCAAACCAAGGATTGGCAATGAACTGCATTTTAACAAAGAACGAAGTAGAAAATCTTCGATAAGTTTTTGTTCGTTAGATTACCCCCGAAGTTATGCCTATCTTCGCAACACAAAATGTATGCAATGTAGTCGCGTAATGTTTAACCGGCTGCTATGTGGCCATTAAGCGGTCACTTTGTAGGGCTTTTTTCTCTTTATTTTACTTCACAAACAAGTGATTTTTTATTTAATAATAAAGCGTATGTAAAGATAAGCTGCTACCTATGAAGGTCCTTGACGAACTAACGGTCACACGGACTCTTAGGAAACCATAAGGTACATTTGATAACCGACAATCACTGCCATAGCTAGCACAACCGCCTTCCACAAAGACAGTGCATGAGCCTGAGACTCTTTTTTGATATTCTCGATGCTTGCATCATTTTCCCATGCAGTTTGTGTCTCACAGGCACTTGTTACAATCGATTCTGTTTCCGTTTCCTGGTGGCAAGTCACCAGTTCTGGGGGCATTTTTCCCTCGGACTTTTTTTCGTTGCATTTCGTAGGCCCCAAAGTAACGTCATTTGCATTAGGCATGCTTTGTTCGTGCTCCCGGTATCCCTCGAATGGTGTGAAGCTCTTCACCGTATCATGGCCCTCTGTTTCATTGATGATCGTTCGCGGATGGATAAGGATGAGGCGGCCTACGATAGCCTGGCATACCTCGTTCGTTGCGAAAGCCATACGAGATTCACCAAATCGAACGATGTCACCCGTTTTCACTTCCACTGCTTTCGGTGCCGGATTGCTTTCGCCATCTCCGATGAGCACCTCGTTTAGATAGGTGCCATTGGAGCTACCTAAGTCCTGCCGTCGAATGAACGATGCAAACGTTAGATTCCCATCAAGCAGCGTCATTAGACGGGAAACCTACCTTGAGGAAAAACTTGCCACCATCGTAGATGAATGCTGCGTGGCGTTTGGAGATGATTTTGTTTTCAAACAGGAGCGTCCGGTTAAGACTGAACGCGTCCTTGCTGAACATTCTACCAACGACGATATTCGTGCCTGGGCGAACTGTGACAACACGCTTCTGGAAAGGGGAATGGCTTTTAATAAGGGTCCAATTTTTTACACAGTATAGTACCTCAAATGGTTGTGATGCCTCGGTGGCTTCTAGCACCAAGGTGCATTTTTTTCTCGAATTTGCCTGCTTCAGAACCTCCATTGCTTCAGTTAGCTGTCTAGTTCGACCCGCAAAGCATTACTGGTTGCGAAAAGAATCTTAAAATTCGTAAGGATTGCTATGTTGCCATGGATTGCTATGTTAGGATTGAGCTGGTCTGTTTAACCGTTTATAAATTGTGTGCACATGATGGTTTTATTTAAATTTGGTTTAACGTACCTCTATTTTTTCTCCGAATAAAACCCTTTAAAGAGATTAATTGTGGCACTTTAAAGTACTCTCATTAAGTGTAGATCGAGAGAAACGAAAGTTTATCGATTGATCTATCAAAACAAACGCAAACAGCAGGACGAATGTGGAAACGGTGGAAAAAGCGGTATGTTACCAGCGCGCACTCACACATTTCTCGTGCAATAAATCCCAGCTGATTGATTACTGGCCGAGCCGGGGTCAATTATCGAGGTAATAGCATTGGTGCTGGTTCATGTTCGCTGCCCAGACGATGTGCGCCAACCTTCAACTATATTGCCCGGATTCTGCGATGCGCGCAAAGGAAACCAAACGATCGACGTCGGTTTTTTTACCGTTTGTGCCAGATTTGTGCTACACTTGCGTGCGTCCAAATCAGTTCGATCTGTGTCCGGTTTTTTTCCTCATTGCGAAAGCTTTTATCCGGATCATAATTCACCTACATCTTCTGGCCGGAAAATGATACGGATCCGATCCTGATCAACGATGAGGCGGCTGCTTTCGTTCCGATCTTAATCTGGTTCATCCGTGGGAGGTGATTGCAATTACCTCTGGTGGTGTACGCGGCTCTGCATGGGAGTTATAGGTGTGAAATAGTACTAGAAGTGAACAGATAATAAGAAATTTTGACCAACGAAGGAAAGATGTTTTGCCAGCGGCAACATTAGGAAGCGCTGTGTGTGGCTGACTTGTGGCGTGGCATCTGCGGTGCCACTTATGCTCGCTGGCGCTGATGATGCGATCACTTCATGGGCACGTGATGCGGGAAAACGAAATTCGGATTTCCAATTTTCAACTCCCTTTGTGCCCAGCATTCCTGGTCGCAAGATAGTGAAAGTTTATTCGGCGGAAACAACAGTGTGTGCTCTTCACCACTCACTGTTTATGCTTTTGTTTATGTTTGTTTTTTATGATTATCTCTTCAATACGTACCGGCAGGGTAATATAATTCAAGGTTGATTGATTGAAATCAATTGTCCTGTACACTGCAATAAGCATTACTCGCTGGTGATAGAAGCAGCGGGTTGTGCAATGAAGTTGATCTTTCACAGCAGGTCCATCACTTGCAGTTAGAAAGAAAAGGTAAAATTTATGATTTAAAAACAAAGACGAAGTTTAAAATGATTGTTGCAGATGTAAGATGAAAACATGTTTAATATAACATTAGAAATGTCCAAAATATATAGAAAATAATCATGGTTTCATTTTCCTTGTTCCGGGAAATGACTAATTGCTATCAAACACCGCAACTACTCTGTCTAGATTAATCCAGAAATTATTTGGCAAAGGAATAGACATGGTCAACATGGAAAGCTCTGACTACAACGCGATTCATATTTTATGAATGCGACCGACATTTCTTCGTGCATCTCTGCCCTCCCACAGAGAAACCATCACCAGAGAAGGTCATCCACCACCACATATCCCAACTGGTCATTGCTAATTTAGGGGTTGAATTGGTAATTTACAGCTGTGCGATCTGCCCAGCTCGGCGCACGGCTGCACTCGTATGAATTTGATTTATTTGACTTCCACATCAAGCGACGGTCGCGAGAGACCGCCACACTCTCGGCCCGCTGTCCGATGGGCCGAACTTTTCCCTCCCATTTCACCAGCTGCTGTCGATTGTAAAATTCGCTATCATCGGTGGTATGTGACCGTGCGAAGAAAAGCAAGCAGCAACAAAAAAAAGATTTTTCTTCAGCTATGATCAGGGCGGGTGTTTCCCGAGCTGCAAATAAAAATCCAGCAACAAGTTTTGTTACTTTATTTTGCCGGTTTTTATTGCGAGAAAGCCGCGATCGAACTTTCGACCCGTCACGATCGATTTACCCGTCTCTCCTTGACTCACGGTCGCGACAAGATAAGGTGCCACGATTGGTGGCCACATTTTGGCAAAAAGATGCGCTGTCCGGGGGTTCAACTTCCTTGAACAGCAGTTTCGCAAAGAATTCACACTCTTTCTTTATGAAAAGTGCCCAGCGATCGACCACAAACGTGGAAGCGAACAGAATCCGGGCTGGTCAGCTGGATAAGCGGACAGGCGGACGATCCCTCATCCGGCAAGCAGGCCACCACGAGCTGTGGAGCTGGTTAGCGCGCGGAAGGTAATTTCATCCAATTTCAGCAAATCACATTAACGCGGAAGGTTGCGGTTGAAGCCCCAACAAGCGATCAATATCGGCGGTGATCGGAACGACTGGTGGTGGTGGTGGGGGAGCTCATAACCGCTATCATAATTTCGCAACTGCACTTAGTTATGCATAGAACTGTACTTCACCGCGGAACTGCGGTTCGCGGACCAGGCCAAACGGGATACGGGAGCAGGATCGATTGATGCCAAACAAGAGGAACGAAATTATCATTCCCCGCGATCGCCACCATTCCCCTTTTCATTCCCCTCGAGCATGCATTCGATCGATCGATCGGCACATTAGGGAAGTGATTTCCATCCCAATCTTCACCGAGCTAACGGAAGAAAGGTGTCTTCAGTGTCGGAAAAATCGCGAAACCGGGGATTTTGGACGCCTGGAAGGTCCAGTAATATTTGAAATGTATACATCTGCCTAATCGTAGTCATTAATTGAATACCTAGAGGGCTGTTGGATGCTGAACGTGGTGGCCGTTCATGGATTTTATCACCGAGATGCGCGAATGCCACGGGGAGCTTTTCAGGTGTGGTAACTGAGCTTTTAAGCTGCGGAACGGTGTGCGAGCTACGAGAAAGAAGTGTGCGAGAACGTGTACGCACACACACGACTTGTGCGCGCATTAGTATACAGTGTCGGACATAAGATAAGCAACTGGAAGATATGAATTCGTATTTACTGAATGTTCCTGTATTTTGTTGCGATTCCTTTATTATTTTGTTCGGGGATTTACAATTTCCCGTAATGTAATGTAAAGTATTTCTAAGGGTTTCTCTCAATCGCTAGGTTTATTTTTTTGTTTAAAAACGCTAGAATAGATATTACGCGACGTTGTTACGTTTTGAATGTAGCCCAGTGTGTCGAGTGTTCACTATGCAGAAATTCCGCTGGGATGATCAATTTCTCATTATTTATTTCTCATTAATGCCACTTGCTTAAATTATGTCTGACACTGTAGCTGAGGCCGCAGGTGAGCTTTGCTCGTTTCGTTCCGAGGCTCGACCACTCGCACTTCGGGAATTCTCTTCGGACGCAAGCTCAAATCTGAAATCAGAAAATTTAAAATCTTAAATCCGCTGTTCGTTTTTGATGAAAAAACACATTTCTTAAAATAAAATAAATAAATTATTCCGTCGCTAGTTATACATTTTTTCCCACCTTTTGGGCAATGTGTGTATACCATACTATACCATAAAAGACTTCTTCAATTTTTTCAATTGGCCTCACCAATTTTCATTTTCCGACATTTTCATACGTGTTTTGGCGTTGTTTCATCTGTCTACCGTTCAATTCGTGGGTTACCCTTTTTCCAATTTTTTAACCATCTCCGTGGCCTATAAGCGTTTGGAAACGGCTGGTTGAGTAACTCGTAATTGCTGGGCAAGCATTTTACGCGTTATCCTTGTCCAAAAGAGTCTGCAATTCATGGCCTTTAACTTTTCTGGGTCTATTTTCGCGCTTCTTGTCCCTCAAGTCAGAATTGCTTCCGTTAGTGTTCTGTCGCCATAAGCTTCTACAAGCTCTTTTATCGGATTCGGCAGGCGATTTATTCAAATTAACGCAAAAAAGTGGAGCCTCCCAGAACAGTATGGCATGTTGATAACAGCTCCATTAGCACGATAAGCCCATCTTTAAGCAAACAGCGGATTTAAGGTAATACGGTATGGCGATCGCTCGGGGGAACCGTTGCATAGGTGGATAGGTTTCCGAAGATTCCGTCGCCTCGGTTCGTCGCGGAGGTGCGATTCATTTGGTTTGGAATTATTTTTCCATTTCCATTTCATACGTCGACCGGGACAGGTGTGGCGATCCGTTGGCAGTTGACTTAACCTCAAGGAACTTAAGAACACGGACACGCGATTTTACGTTTGACCGCCGCAGCGAACAGTTCGCATCTTTGTTCGCGTTTTAGTTTGGTGGTCGGGTTTAGTTCCCGTCCGGTGGGCATCGCAGGTGCAAGCATTCGGTTCTTTTTTGGAGAGTCTAGAGCTCGTGCTCATCCTGCTCCCATCACTTACACGCGATACTCGCACCGTCACGCTGTTTTTCGGCGGTTTACTGTACACGATCGCGACACTTATCGGACGCTTGACGTGGGGAGCGAAGCGAGGAAGTGACCAAAAAAAAAAACTTGGTTGTGCGTGTGCTGGCTAGCAAGCGGAGCGGATTTAAAGTGTTAAAGTTTAATCCAGCTAATTCCATCTCTCCGGATAGGTGCAGAGAGAAACCTTGGTCGCTGTTCAGTTGTTGTTGTTCTTTTTTTTTAAGTGCGTTCGTTTGCACCGTTCGGTTCGCGGGCAGTTCTTTTCGCATCAAGTTTCGCACACTTCACCGGAATAAAATCGAAACAAACGCCCCAACAGCAAAGCGGAATCCAAAAAGTGCAGTGCACGTTCCATCGGTTACGAAAAAAGAGTGTCTCGTGTGTTCCCAAAAAAGCGAAACACAAGAACGCCAACTAGCACAGAGAATAATAGCAGCCAGCCAGCGGTAGAACGCGACGGAGGTTGCGTTTAATCAGCTGCATATCGGTGTGTTTTGTGTGGAGTTTGGGCCGCTCAGGTGTGCGAGTGCGTGCGTGTGTTCGGTGCACACAGAGAAAACGCAGAAAACCCCAAGTTTTCAGTACAACAAATCGGTGTTCCAGGAATTTTAGTAACTATCAAAGTAGAGCATCATGCGACAGATCGGAATGGAGGTAAGATGATTGAGGCACCTGTCCGGGGGACACGAGAGGGATCAGCTTGTCTTATCGGGTGTTTATCTGTCAGCGGTGCTTAGCTTAAGATGGGGATAAGGTTATCAAATCGTCAGGCCGCTGTTATACAAGACTGTAAAGAGACTTCCTGAAACGAGAGACCATAGTTTCAAGTTGACCTTCATCTTATTCTGGTTGTTTTTCAAAATAACACATAAATTAGTCTAAAGTTTAGCATTTCAAATGTGTGTAGAAATGAACCCGTAAAGAGTTTAATAACAAACCAACAGAATGAAGTTTATTAAAAAAGGCTGCTTCTCATCTGAAACAATCGGTAAATGAAACTAACCTGGCCTCATGAACCGCTCTTTCGATGCGTCAGCGTGTCAGGTGTGGATGCATTCGGACTTCCTGTTACAAAGCGAACGCTGAAGCGGCTCGATCAGGTCGGACCCTTCCCGGTGGCAGCCAACCGGAACGACCCCTGTTATATTTCGGCGGCGGCGGCCCTTTTTTCCTCCCCTTTTCCGAGCGAAGGGCTTTTGAACGCGTCACCTCAACTCTGTGTGCGCGCGTGTGTGTCTGTGTGTGTTTGTGGAGTAATTCGATCAACGCCGCAGCTCAATTTTCACATTCCAGTTCCCTCCAGTGTTTTTTTTTCGGACCGCGAACCATCTGGTACACCCCGTGCTGCCATGTGCGACATTGGCCATGCCGGTGGTCGAAAGTGACCACATCCAATCGGACCATATGTCGACCTTCTCCGCCCCCGGGGGGGCTTGGAGGCTTTCTTTTTCCCCGGACTGCCGGCCGCATGTTAGAACGAGGAAATGGGGGATCCACCGAAAGAACTATGTTTTTTGCTCATTAGCATCAATGAAGGGGCTGTTGAAGGGAGCCGTTAAATGAAGCTTACGGCTGTTAAAACGGATATGTGTCAGGGATGGTGCAGTTATGTTGCTTCTTTTTAAGATCTTAATTTTTTCGCTTAAATTTGTGATGCTCCTCGCAGAGTGTTGTTCTAATGTTGTCGGGAAGAGAAAAAAACCCAGATCTAAACCATCATCATCCTCAGTAGGTGGATTATGGCTTCAAGATACGTAATCACGTGCTTTAAAACACGGAAATCATTATCTACCAGCGACCAGGCGACCATAAACGACACTCGACCATATGTCGCTCATGATGAGCTGCTAATGCGGTGGCGGTGGCCATTTGGACCTGCCGTAATTGTCGCGATAACTTCTTATGAAACAGAGTCTTCCGCAATTTAATCCTTCGCATCTCTCTCTCTCCCTTTCCGGTTGCTACCACAAAAGACACATTGTAAGCGGTGACGGTGGTGGCCACACACACACACACACACATAAACCACAAAGCACTAGAAAAAAAAACTACCGTAAAGATGCTCAAACATTAGCACCACCAGCAGTTGCATTTGGCTGCATAAAACAGATCATCTCACACCTTGGCCCACCTTTCCGCGGTCATTACCTATGCTTTTGCGCCGCGTTGACGCCATTCCCTTTCGCTTTCCGGTTCGATCTTCGCGCATAAGTTAGGGGGGAAGACGACTACGGCGCCGGTACCGGAAGATGAGGGTGATGGGAAAGTTAGTTCCATTTCATTACACAAATTACACCCGATAAACCCTGAGGCGATCTACTGGGGGAAGCAAACATACCTCTAGCGATGAAGCACCACGCCAAAAAACAGTACATTAAACCCTTGCCTGCATGTGTGCACTTCCCTGATCTAACACCTAGTTTATGTTTATTCATTTGCGCTCGCCCCCGCCCACAATCGTCTCCCTTTTTTTCGCCAATCGTACAAGATCGCACATGATGATGATGATGATGATGATGATGGTGGTGATGATGGTGATGGTTATCGGCTCTCTCGCCCTCACTTCAATCACTTAACGGGTGCGGTGCGTGCTGACACGCACCCCACAGGCAAGGAAAAGTGATTTGAAAAGTGAAAAAGCGGCTCGCGAACCGGCGCACCGGGACCGGGAAAAGCATGGCCGCCAGAAACGCTTCCCTCGGAGAGGAGGAGAGTGGTATATAGACACTGCGCCCGGAGACGAGCCGTGAGAAATGTGGGTTCCACCACCTACACCCCCAGGGGGTGGAGTGCAAAAAAAATGGCGGAAAAGATCCGTAATCAAACGGTCCCGTTTTCCTTTCCCATATGGCTGCGTTGGGTGCATGCGTAACGAAAATTCCCACCATTGGGGTGGGGTCATTTATTAGCAGACGAAAATGATGTTATTATCCTATACCCTCGCCAAACCTCCCTTACCATGCGCTCGCCTGCACGATGATCGAAATATGAGTCTCCGATGTCGTGAGTGCATAATGCTGGCCGCACCCTCCACAGCCACCGAAACATAAACTGGTTTGAATGGGTTTGTGCCAAGCGCTGTTCATCCGGTTTCTGGCTGGCTTTCTTTCTTAACACAACGAGCGGCCCGGGGTTCGTTCCGTCCCGGCGTTTGTCTGCTTGCTTGCTTGCTTGCTTGCTTGTGTTGCATTGTGTGGTTCACAAAATGTGCAACATACGGAGCCAGACGGAGTTGACGGTGCCGGCGATTGAGGTGAGAACATTTGCGCTGACGTTGCGCGGCTCTGCATCAGCTCGGTGCGTCCTTCAGCCCGGACTTGATTGAGCCCCGGACCCGGACCGAGGTTTTTCTTTTCTGCTGTATTGCAAAACAGCGGCCACGACGGGAATGGACAAATTTGCAACCGCAGCAGTGATGTGAGCGGGGAGGGTTACTTGCTTGCCCGTTCGATGGTTTTGCTCGTTTGGTGTTAATTGGTGGACTGACGCAGCAACCAGCTGTGAGCTGTCGTTGGAAAACCGGGAGTGTAAATTGAATGTTACCGGTTTCTTTTTCGGTGTGAGAATAGTCTCTGCATGAGGACTGCACTCCTATTACCTAGTGCATTGGATTGTGTGAATTTTAACTGTTGGTTAGACAGATTTCTCTTCTCTTCTTATCTTCTCAAATAAACCACTTTGATGAATATGAATGTTATTTGAAGATCTTTTAGAGCTATTTTCATTATTTTATTCCAATTTTTCCAAAGTTCCTTCGAGAAATGACAGTGTCGTGATAATCAGCTAAGCTAGTTTTAGATACGTTTGTTTTGCCCATCATATTTATGGTTGTGATGATTTCTTATGGCTTTCAATTTTCTTCTAATGTTTGATGCGATTGAGATGCACCATCCATCCACCATCAACATTAGCGATTGAACATAATTTTTCTCATGACGAGAAACATTGCTTACGGCTTACACATAACAATTACCAATGGTGAATAAAAGAAAGCATGTAGCGTATGTACCAATCTGTTGAACATGTTTGCGACAAATAAAAGTACTGTTCAAAACTATGGTGAACAAATGACAAACGGGTTTTTTTTTAAAAATGATTTGATCATTTTGAATTTTTTGATCAGCCAAAAAAAAAAACGGGATTTTTTGATCAGCCAAAAAAAAAACTGAAAAGTTTAGTAAATGGAAAATCAGTTAGTACATAATATTACGTTATTCTATACTATAAGAGCGAACAAACCGCCAAATCTGCAGATTCACTCTACAGCAGTCTATTTTAGGCAGTTGTTTCGTGAAAAGAGCTCCAAGTGCTTACCGAATGCTTTAAGTTGGAGCAGAACATAACGGAACGTTGACCTCTTCCGGTGGGAGATGTTAATTGTTGACTCAAGCAAGGCAAGGCATGTCGCACCGCGGGAATTCCTTTCGAACACGAGAGTCCGAGTAAATGTTTGCCGATGTCATTGACAACCATTGATTCGTGTGGCGTCCGCGATAACTGAAGAGCAAATCCGGAATATAATGCCTTTCGGAGATTACCCACACCGAATACACTTTTAATCATCAACATGTTGCCCGATGTTGCGGACCAATTGCTGCGGTGAATGGTAACGCATAAAACAATATTAAGTCCTGAAGCGCAGCGAAAAAAAAAAACAAAACATGTCACTTGCCCGCGGAGGAGACCATCAACGGAGCCTTGCAAGTGGAAATTTCATGGCCCTCTTCGTCCCCGATCGGCTACAACAGCTAATGGTTCATTACGTCCCGCACGTTCGATGGGCCGAGCGCTTGTATCAGGACTTTTTGCTGGGGGTTTTTTTTCCCTTCAACACTCCGTTTCGTTGCGAATCGGGCACTTCATAAGCACTTCACTTTCTCCTCCGATATCGTCGAACTCCTCTCCAAACACGTGTTCTTTGTGGAGGAGCGTTTTTTTTCTTTCTTTTTTCGTCTTCTCGCATCCCACTGCCCGGGCTCTTTAATGTGCGTTTATGTGCCCGATGTGCCCATTTCATCATTGTGCTTGTTGGTTGGCTCGTTGCTCGTTGTTGTTGTTGTACCTGCCAAATGCTCAATAGACTTTGGCGGTGGCGAGGGGCGTTCGAGGTCCCCCTCCCCCCGGGGGGGTTTGGAACCGGTGCGCCGGTGGTGGAAGTGTTTAACGCCATTTCTCATGTTAAGTTATGTTTGGATTTGATCCGGTGCAAGCGGAACAGGGCCGGCGGATGTGTCGTTGAACGTTGCGCCTGAGGTTTGTGGCGTTTCTGTTTTCTTCCTCCCTTTTGTATATCTTTCTCTCTTTCTCCGTGCTCGAAGCGAATTGACGGAATGCAAATATGTGTATTCATACATTGATGTTGCAAGGGTTTGAAAAACGGCCAAGCAGATCTGCACCATGATTGCAGCCGCGCCATAAACGTGTTTCTTGTTCTCTGGATCACTTTCTCTTGGAGCTCCGTTTTTTTTCTTTAGGTTTTCGGGAGTCTTAAGTGCGTTTCCCCCCTCGACGCTCCTCGACGATGGCGGAGGAAGGCATAAATATGGGCCCGTTTTGCCTTTCCCTTTTCGCTCCGCTTCCGATGATCGGTGCACCGGTGATGGAAGGTCACTTCAACATTCGGCATCGTGGCAAGGTCAAACACGGGTGGCTCGTGTCATATTTTGTGTTTATGCGATTCTCGAATCTTTGTCTCTTGGAGCACTTTCTCGGGGTAATTCGACCGAAATCATATTTTTTGTTGTCCTATGCATCGTTCCTATCCTATTACGTACTAGATAGACTACGATAATCGATCTGGAGTGGAGAAAAATTATACCACGTGTCTTGTATGACCACGAGAGCCACTTTCAGTGAAGAAGACTGTCAAAAAGAGGTTGAAATAAAGTTGCCATCGTGACCGAGCTTGGTTAAGACGAGAGAGAAACTTCCTTTTAAATCCAAGATACTCTTATCCAACTCGGTTGAAAGATTCGCTGTAAAGATGCGCGCGTATATGACAACAAAAGATTTTTAACTGTGAAAGTTGCAGTGCCAACGTTTACAGTCCTGCAGAATCCTGTTTTGATTTTCTTTTTTTTTTAATATTAAGTCAGTTGAGCCTTAAATTTGAAATATAAAATGTTTCTGCACCCAATTCCAACACTATAACAAGCCGATTAATGCCCAAAATGGCACATCGAGTGTTTTTCGAGCATTCCAGCGCGTGTACATATAAGAGCGATAAGCGAAGCGACGCTCGTTCCAGTCACATTTCATCACAATCACGTTCCCGGCATGATAAGCGAAAACGGAAAACATTTTTTTAAGGATTCCCCGCCACCCCGCCTCCTCGCCACCTGAATTGGACCATAATTTATGGTTCGATTGGAAGGATGTGGTCACTACTGTCGGGGGATCGTTTCTCGGTTGCTATCGCTACCATCCGAACGCTCCCTTCCGAGAGGCAATTAAGGCGTTGTGTAACACTGGAAGAATTGAGAAACAGGCCCACAGGATGATGATGATAACAAAAAAACCGCTTCTTTGCTAAAATATGGTCACGCAACGTGACCGAAATCGGCATCGGGACCGATCGATCCCGACGTCGACACACAATTTGTCGTCCCCGTGTCCACGGGCCGAAACGAAACGAAACCATCGCCAAACGGTTCGAGGGGGGACCAAAAACCGGTTCGATTCACCTTCACTGCCAAAAGGGATGCCATTCCCGGTGCACGCAATCTCTGGTGGGACGGGCGCGTTGAAAAGTAAAAGTCGCTCGTCCGGATGCGAACCGCCAGTCGGCCGATCGGTCGAATGTAGATCGGTTAGTGGCCTGATGATGCTGATGATGTATGGCGATCGGAAGATCAAAACTTTTTAGCGGCTTCCCTGCTGCCCTCGGCGGTCGGTCTCTGCCGGTCCGCGTAAATAATGGTCCCCTTTGGTTTTGGTTCATTTTCCACTCGTGCACTCGTGCGAGCGAGAGGGGTGGCCACACATGTCGTGCCGTGGCCACGGACCCCACGGGGAAACCGAATTATTCAACCAATCGATCGATCGATTGGACCGTGGGGAGATCGTGGTAAATAGAAATGGTCGCGCGTGGCCGGGAAAGTCGGGAAAAAGGTCACATTCGTGGCACGCGGAGCCACGGACCTTTCTTTCGGACGTCTTTCGCATGATCGTCAGCTTGATTTGATGCGGTTTATGAGCGGTGTTGTTAGCGTATGAGAGTGTACTAAGGGTTGTAAGTAAGCTCTTGTGTTTGTGGCGAGATGTAGCATACGTTATTGGATGAAAATGGATGTGCCAAGACAAGAACAATTTGTTTAGACAAGAAGGCATTAAACAAGCAAAGTAAAATATATGTTGTTAATGTTTTAAGAAAGACTTTTTTGAATTAAAGGAATCGATTGGCATTTTGGGCAGCAAAGAAATGGCTGCTGGTTTGGAATTGTTGATAATCTGAATAAAAAATGCAGGTCTAGTATTTCAGACCCAGAAAAGATTATTTTTACTTGGCGAGGTCACAGAATCGTATAAGCGGACAATTTTCAGAGAGAATGCAATGTTCTAAGCTTTCTCTAAACTATTTGAAGTAAGTAAAGCAGGACAGCATTTCAAACCATTGAAAACACTAAAAAATCAGGATTTTGCTGCCACCTTCACTGTATTTATCAAATCGATGGGAAACTTAAAAGAAGTGTTGAAACGAAGAAATAAATGCTTGTCATTTCAAGATGCATCGTTTCTTCATCTAAACATATAATGTAGAATTAAGTGTATAGTTTAGTATACCTGAAAGAGGTAAAAGTTGCCAAAAGTACACGCAATTACTTCTTTTGCCAAGAAACTAGAACTAACTGTGTGCGCCCGGTAAATCCACGTGACCCACCCAAAACGTCCATTTAGTTCCGAAGTCAGTGATTCACACCAATTTGTCCTCCCGAGAGAATCCATCGGAAATTGTGTTTTTTGCGATAAAACGCGACTACGCGGTGGGGGTGGTCATGTTTTATGGTCCCGCCGCATACCTCGTGACACTCCGGTCCGGTCCAGTCGCGGAACACAACGACAGCGGCCGCTATCTGCCTCCTCGAGCTTCAATCGATTGGGTTATCAATTATCGTACAAGTCAGGCTGGAGGTGACCACCATCAAGCATCACCTACCTACCACGAAACCGGCCATCATTCCCACTTTCCATCAATAATTGTTCACCATGTACCGTTTGACGGGTCGGATGGTTTGAAATGAAAAATGTGTTTTCCAACTTTTGTTGTTTTTTTCATGCGCGAATCTGCCATTGGTGCTATCGAAAATGGTCATTACATCGGATCGGAATGTCTGGAGGTTGCCTTCAAGAGCTGCTTTGCTCGCGCGAGAAAGCGATCGAGTATTATGTGTAAAGAAATTGGTTTTATGCTTAAAACCAATTTGGGGAAAATTATGTTCAAATATTTATATGTTTGTCGCGGAAATAAAAGCACCTTGAATCTCCTCACCTGGCACTGACCAGCGGTGCGCTCTCGGTGGAAGGTTCCAGTGGCGTTTTGCCGGTTGACGCACACCTCTGGCGCTTATCTTATCTCATTGAACCTCGCGCGCACACATACACACAGACACACACACACACATCGCGGTGAAGTGTTTTTCCTCTTTCTTCTCCCTTTGCCGAACCACGAAACAGAAAATTGTTTCATTAACACTTGACTCTAATAGCGTGGTTGGTTCCGATAAGACCGGCAACCAGCAAACCAGTAAACAACGTCCACGGTGCCGACGATGACGACGACAGTGGCTTTTGATGTCATTTGTGAGACAGAAGTTGATGCTTTTTCGCCAAAGTACACCCGAAATGTATCGGGTTTGCAAGACATGCCGATTGCACCTATCGTCCCTGACTAGCATTTCAACAAAAAGGTGGTTCCAGGGTGTGCAAATCCCTTTCCGGGATGATTCAGACCGGCTGGGAGGAGGCACACATTTCGGGGGCCACTCCCGTGGTCCGATGATTCAACCACGTTCCGCCGGTTGCCTCCCTGGAGGCGCGAAACAAAAATGATGCCACATTGCACTTGGATAATGATAAGGCAAAGGGGTACAGTTTCCTTTCCGGTGCGCTACCGCATTCCGAGTTGCCATTGTTTTTTTTCCTCTACCTTTTCACGCGAAACACCAAATCTCCACTTCTGTTGGAGCAGCTGGACAGTGCGTGGTTGCGAACTAAAGAGCACAAAATGCATGCTGCATACACTGATACGATGCTGATTTCAGGGAGTATGACAGTCCGTTTTTTCTGAAATAAATCACGTCCCAAAGCGTGATGGACAGGAGGCTGTTTGTTGGTGCGTTCGCGGTATCGTGGCCGTGGGAAAGGGTTCCTGCTGATGATGATGCGTTTTGGGTGGCTTCAAGTGCGCGCGCGATTAGCCATTTCTCTCTCTCGCTCCCTTTCCTGTTGCTCGTTTGTCTTTGATAACAGAACGCTCCGTAGAAACCGCGGTTGGAGTGCTGTCAATGCATAAGTCATGTCCCATTGTCGATGAGTGGTCCAGAGTCCGGTTGAAGTGGTAGCCCGGGCGTTGGGCCATGATTGTGCCATTCTAGAGCAGCCATACTGTGATAAACGGAATGTTTATACGTTTTTCTAGAGAACATTTTGTAATGCGTTTGGAAGGAGAATGACGACGACCAGCACGCGAGACGAGCCCGAGCTTATTATGTTAACTAATTCTAATCTGATGGTGAGACTCATTCACCGAAGGACCAGTAGCCGCCTCGAGTGCCGTTATCAGATCAGAATGAACCCATCATTACATTGTGATTGTTGGGTGGAAAAATACTGCTTGTTGCTTGATGAAGCCGTTTCCGTTCCGTGGGTAACGAACGTTCCGTGCCAGAACTCTAGGGGCTCCACTGTGGGAGTGTAACTGTTCCCCTGGCACATAGCGATGGAGAATGGAATGGAGTAACCCCCGCTAATGCAATTGGCTGGTTATCGCACATAATCACGACTTCACCGCGTGGCCTACTCTGTGTGGCCAAATTTTATCCCAAAAATCAGAGAGTCGCCCGTGACGCTAGCGTGGGAATGCGCAGCAGTAAGCCATGAGAATCATCCCAGCTCGGCTGGGCAACAATTTGGAAGCCAATGGGGAGTAGTATGGGTTCCATTTGAGGGGGTAGAATGTGTGTAGCCGCGGCCACTCGTGCTGTTATGTTAATTAAGCCGTAGAATGAAGCCTGACTGAATGGTTTGGTACGTGCGTGGTTGTCGTGGTCTTTCGCTGCAAGCCTTCGTCTGAATCGTCCGCGTGCGACAACGTGCGATCACCACAATACAACATGGCGTCATAGCCTACTGTCACGCAGCATAACTGTGACTGCGTGACCAGCAAATGGGTTCATTTCTTCCGCACGATTCTCGACTGCTCTATAGTTCTTCCCGTAATTGCGTGCTTTCGAGTGCGAGATGTTTCTGTTTTTTTTTCTTCTAAACTCAAGTGACTTCGAGTATGCTTACTCATAAGATCGCGACCGCGCTTCGCTATCACCGTTTCAGGTGCCATCGTGTTCGATAACATTTATTGCTATTGACAAACATCCACAACACCGTCCGGCGGCCGTTTGGTGGTTGCGCAACGCTCTCTCGTGGAGACGTCTACATTCCGTGGAGCAAAACCAAACCAAAATCATCCGAAAAATTGGTCACACCTGGTTCGCATCGGTCACGGGAACCGGGCGGAGGGGCATTGACCGGCTGATGATGCGCGTGTCCACCGCATCTCGCATCCCGGACTCATCAAGTCCGCTTGTCCGCTCTCAAGCCCTTTCGCTGTGCGTTCCGGCTCTATCGCGACACAATCAACCGCATCTTCCACCAGTCCACGTGTGTATGTGTGTCTCTGTGGTTGGTGTGAGGAATGTGGCGTTATTAATTGAGATGAGTGTGTGTGTGTGTGTGTCGAAACGGGCGAAGGCGCAGATGCAAAAGCGAAAGTGACACCCGGGACACCCCCGGGAGGAGAATCAAACAATCGCTTCCGATATAACAACATGCCAGGGGTGTTGCTGCTGCTGCTCCAGGAACCGCTCCAGTTCCGCCACCGTGGTGGTACCGTGGAATCTGTAATCGATGGCGCACGTTAGGTTAGGGTGGCCCTGGCGCCGCCGGAAGGGTGTGATGTGTGAGTCACGAAACGTCACACGAAAGTGTGAAGCGTTACCGCTCGCGATGGCCGCCCACCGCGTTACACAACAGCATCAAGCTTTATGAGAGAAGAAAATTTTATGAGTAAACCCGTCGGAGGGGATGCTTATCATGCATCATGCACCCCCTTGATGCCGGCTTTCATCTTGGAACGAATCATGTTTCGGTGCATCTTTGATGGGAATCGATTTAATTAATTGCGTGTTGCGTCACCGTTTTGATTGAATTTTCCTCGAAACAACACACCAGCCCCACAGCACACACACACATACACACACACACACGCGCGAGCGCGCGTAACGAAAGGGTAATAGGATGAAAAGTGAATTTTACAATCCATTTTGCTGCGGTTAGTTTATCAGTTAATGGCTCATGGTTGCTGATGGCGGATGGCGGGTGCTGCGCCGATCTGTTGTCTGTTATGTTCCGTGAGCCGCATAAGCTTTCGGATGTGCGAGGCTGGGCTGGGAGTGTATCAAGGTGTTACAACAATTTCCTAAGCCTACATTTGATTGACTGGTCGTGAGAGAAATGAGTATGAGTTTTGAAAAGTGAAAATTGACATTTACCAATCAGCGTTGTTTTTTTTAATTATTTACCTTTCTTCGATTGCTTTGATCCACTGCAAACAGTCCTTCAAGCTGTGAGGCGTTCCAGATTGCCTTTTGCGATGCCACGAACTCGACCTCGACCGCGAAACGCGATGCCATTCGGTTGCGATTATCGCACATCTTCACCGGGACACCAAATGGCTGTTGGTTGACATTGGCCTGTGTGCAATCTCATTTGCATACTGGTGCGACTGTTTGCAATTCACCGAAAAAACAAAACTCATTCATTACCTCACGGCTCACTGGTAAACAACACTCGGCATCATGATGCACCGCCTGATCTCACCGGCAAAGACCTTGTGCTACGTTTTGCAAAGTGCACGTGCAGAACGTGCCCGGCAGAGATTGTGGCAACATAAAAAGAAGAAAAAAAAAACAGCGGGTGGTGTTCCAGTACAGGCCATCAAATGGCCCCATCATTGTGACTGGCATCATCATTGCGATGCGGAAGAGGTGCTTTCTCATTTTTATTGCCGCCCAATATCTTGTGTTTTGGTTGTTTTGCTGAAAGGTTTTGTTTTCCGGAGCGCATTCCATCCTCCCCCTCCACGAGAGGGTTGACTGGCCATTTGGGGTGGTGTAATAAACATCACTTTTCGTTTTTTCCGTGGTTTTCATTTGTTTTGATTTATCGTAATCCTGTAAACGTGGTTCAAGCTCGGAATCGCTTCACCTAATTATGGCGCCAAGCCTCATTTTCCTTGTAGTTTGTATCAAAATCAAGCGAACAAGTGAACGTCGCCAGTGCCAGTGCCACGGCACACGAATTGAAAACTGTTGAAAGGATTGATTTATGTGACACAAAATGGCAAAACGGGCGAATTGAGTAAAGTGTCCGCGTTCACCTCATTTTCGCCTTTTTGGAATGGCACGGTCATGGATTTATGCCGAGTTAGCCTCCTCCCCAGAAAAAAAAAAAACTGTAAACAATCTGTTTTGCTTCAACCCCTCCGGCACCCCGGGCGGCGTAATGATTGTTTGAAAAACATAATTCCATTTTTAGCCCCCTTTGCAGCGGCTCAATTTGAAATCTCCCTTAAACAAAAAGAAACGAACCTTATCCCTCTAGTCAAACTTGTGCCCTTTGGTGTGCGTGGCTGGCGCGAAGAGGTTTGGCTGAAGAGCGGCCACGAGGGCTCCGAAAAACGACAACATTGCCCCGTAACGCACCGTAACGTTCGCGGTCCAAATTTTGGAGCCGGCTTCTTTTTTTTGGGGGGGAGGTTGTTTTGTTTTTTTGTGTGTGTGTCGGTGCGCTGCCGATGTCGTCGTCATTATCCGTTCCCGATTGTGTCACGATTCCACGGGTTTATTTGTCCGCGGCTCAAGACAAAAGCAACAAAACCATTGAAATTGGTGCGGAATGGAATTTGTGCTGAAATGTGTGTGTGTGCGTTGGAATGGCCACATCGTACCGCGAGTACATTTCACGCCTTGCGGTCGATGGTTGAAGCAAACAACAAACACACACACACAAACAGACATATATTCACGCAATAATCTGGTCACCTAAATACTGGTGCAGAGGGTGGAGATTAAAAAATGGCTGGCCATACAAACAATGAGCGTTTAATTGGAGGGTGGTTGTTTGTTTGGGGCTCGTGCTTCAGATCCGTGGAAAACGACGACGAGTGCGCAAGATTACTTGCCTTGGTGATGCGGTCACGATCGCGTTACTAGAGTTTTCCACAAAAATGCTTCCAAGTTATGCGTTTATGCATCTCTATCAGCGGTTAAGATTAAAAGCCTTGTTTTCCCTTTGGTTAGTGGAAGAGGATGTTATCTCACGATCGCATGCTAACACATTCTTATGCTGTCTGGCTAGTACTGTGTGCAATTTGGATTCAGATTGTAATTCAGATATTATTTAGGGGTTAATTTACAATTACCTAACTAGTAAATTGCATTGTGAAGCCCTTTTTGGTGGCATTGTTTATTCAACCGCGTTATGATGCAAATTGCGCAAAGTTCGACTCTAAAATCAAGAGGCATCCAAAGCATAAGATTTAACATTATTTAAGTAAGATAGCAGCATAACTTTATGAGGTTTACTTTGAGAGGGGGTAGTGTAATTTTGAGTCATTGAATGGCGCATTTTTGTTATTTTTGATGATGAATCGATCTGACAATTTTGTTGGAGAATATCATATTTACCCAAAAACATCCGAAGAAGTGTCACTGGAAAAGGTATGTTCGAAAAGTTGATCTTCTTTTCTACAAATAATCCTTTAGAGGTTTGGTTTTTTTTTAAATTAATTTTTGGAGCGTTTTCATCTAAATAAAAGAAGATAAAAAATGATCATGAACATGATCATGTTTGAAATGAACGAAATATTATCAACAGAAAAAAAATTTAGTAATCGTAAAACTTCTGGGAAGTAACAGGCTAATGATGAGTTGAAAATGTTGTTCGAAACAGTGCATACAATATTCTAAAAAGTTTAATTCTCACGAACACGAACAATTCCTTCAAAAACAAATATTAATTCCCCGCTTAGTGGCAGGAAAGCTGACTCCCAATGACATATGTAAAATGTTTCGCATAAGATCATGCAGATGCACACGCATATGCTACGATGCTATAAATAGAAAACCGCCTGCTACCGGCCAGCGCCTAAACCATAATAATAATGCATGCACACCCAAATAACGCGCCCAGTAATTGCAGTACCGGCGCCATAGCAATTGAGCACACATACGATTCGACACGTGCCCGAATCTAAATCGACAAATTACGTCGATTGTCGGAGTCGTCCTCTCTCTCTCTGCCTTTCTCGTGCCGCACTCACAAGGAATTCCAAGGCAGAAGAAAAAAAACATGAAAACAAGTAATCTTCAATCTCCCCGTCGTCCTCACGACGATTGGGAATGCCACTGACTGGCATCATCACCGTCGTCGTCTCCACCACTTGCTGGTACACGGCGATGTGGTTACCTCCGCCCATCGGCCGTTCGATCGGCCTCGCGGCAGCATCGCTTTTGGTGGCCGACAACTCATTTTCGTTACCGCGGGAGATGCTTCTCACGATGCTTTCGAGTCGCATCGGGCGCCCCTTGCTCGTTTTCTGACCTGCTCCCATCAATAGACGCATATGTGAGAACCCTGGGTGTGTGTGTGTGTTGGCCACAGCCACAACAATTAACCTCGATAGAACCACGATCCGAATTTTACCTTCCCGTTCCTCGTCGTCTTCCGTTGAATGTATTTGAAGGTGGCTTTTTTGCAACCAATGTTGAGCAGCTGATCATGCTGATGAGATGAAGATGTACTTTCGAAAGTGCTGCACACGAGTAAAAGTCAGCCACACACACACGCGTGCGCTCAACAACCTCTTTTACGTCGATTTTATTTTTCGGAGTGGGGGATTTGGAAGCGAGATTTCGTTTTCTTTCTTTTTTATGCTTGTTCGCGCTTGCTCATCTTCATCTACTTACCGGTTATGCATTTGCGGTTTGGTTAATGCCACAATTTGGGTTTTACGATGAATTTCCCTAACAGGCTGGGGGCTGGTTGGTTGGGCCCCCCTTTCCCCTTTCCGCCGGGGGTTTAAACGATTCATTCATCAATTTGAGCACCTTTTGTGCGATCCGTTCATACACGTTTCTCTCTTTCTCTCGCTCCCAAACAATTTCAAACCTCCGCCGAATGCGTCGTAAAAGAGTACTCGCGAGGCTCTTAGATCGCTTTTCCCCGGCCAAAAACTAATAGGCTCGCAGCGATGTATGGCGGTGCAGCGATGCTACTCATCTCATCATCCTCGAGCCGGAAGCTCGCTCTCATAATGTGGCCCCTTCCCCGAACCGTAAATCATCGGCAGTGCCAAGCCAGTGCTAGTACCTGTGCCAGTGGTCAACCAGCCGAGACGCCGCCGCCTGTCCCTCCAGCTCGAGAACGTGACATTAAAATGGAGGAATCGTTGTTTTGCTGGGTTGGATGGTTTTCGCTTGTTGGGGCTTTCCGTTTTCGTTTCCCGTTTTGTCTTTTACTCGAAACTAAGCTGAGAAATGTTTGCTTCCGGTGCGAGGAATGCCAGAATTTGAGGCGTTAATCGACGTCCCTCGTGCCTGGTGCACCAGCCCGGCTTAATCTGGCAAACAATTTGGCAAAAAGTAGCGCTCCGGTCCGGTCTTTAAGCATCGTTCATGTTGCTGTTGTTGTTGTTGTGTTCCACCTCAACGCCACCGAAAGACGCCAAAGAACCGTTGGTCTGCCTTTGGCTTGTGTTGCGTTGGCCGTCCGCAACACACGAGACCTCTTCGCTCCAGTGGAGTCGTCTCGTGCCATCCAAGAAGGCAGGTGCGAGCTCGATCCGCCGTTAGAGGAAGCTTCTGGGCATTTTTCTCTTTTACTTTGGCCATTTGTACGGTCAGAGAAAAAATGGAAATCGAACAGAGAGACAATGAGAGAGAGAGAGACGAGGAAGAACTTTTTCGTGTCGTGCGTTGTCCAACGGAGAGACTTCAATGCCGCAGGTTACTTTCGGCATTCCATGCGTTCGGTTGGTGTTTGGTTTGGAAAATTCGAAATCTCTACTTTTGGACCGCCCTCCCGGATGCTTCTCGTTATTAACGATCGTCGCCTGCAGAGCCTTTGGCGCAAGATTTTGATCGTTCGATCTTTCGAATGTTTCGAACATCGTTGTTTATGATTGAGGTTATGAGCTTCGAACGATGAGCTACAGCTGGTGTCGGTCACTGGAGCAATCTCTCAAGAGCATCCGAAGTGACCGAAGCCGCTTCCCACGACCTTTAGTCGATGCCGCTGATCGTAAACCGAAGCAGCAGCGGAATGCTAATCGTAAAATGAATGTTCAAGGTTGGGTTGGTTGATTCGTTGACCATCCATCTTCATCTTTTGCAGCTAATTAAATCGTTGCCAGCCGTCGTTGTCGTTGTCGTTGTCCTCCTCACCAGTGGTCCCAATTAGTGTTAACTGATGACCCATCCCATCTCGTTGGCCATCGTTTGATCCGGCGCACCGAGCGGTCCTCACAACTCCCCCGGTGTAACCTTCCCCGGTGTGCAATTATCATGTTTGCAGAAAACTTTGTCACCGCGACCGCGTTTGCTGGTGAAATCCGCCACCGAGGAGCACCATGGAACGGGTGGGGGGAGATCCGTGGGCCATTCGCTTGGCCTTGACAAACGTGCGCAGTGGCCATCGTCGGCGTCGGCGTCGTCGTCGTCGTCGTCGTGGTTGACCGAGAGAAATGTGTTGCGGCGGGCTTCATTTCACTTTTCATTTCTAAAACAAAAACCTGTCCCCAACCGGGAGGGGGCTCTGGGACCTAGTGTGTGTCGCGGGTCTGCTTCACTCTCTCGTTCGGTCAATAATTGAAGCTCAACTACAGCATCCCCGCGTTGGCGTTGTCGCTGCTATCCTCCCGTCGCTGGAGTCTCTTTCACTCTCGCGCAAGACCTTCTCTAACGTCTGTGTGCGTGTGTATGCTTGCCGGTGAAGGTTTCCGATCCAGGAAAGGGCAACAATTAAAGCACCGGTACACAAACACACCGGAGGTCCACTTGCTCCAGATCTTCATCTCGGTGTTGCAGCAGTGCATCTCGAAGTTTGCCGCCCATTACGGACTCCATGTTGGCCCGGAGACAAGATCAGATCACTAATAATGGCCGGCGATAACCCGGGGGCCGCGTACGCGAGGGTTAGGCGAACTTGAAAGTGAAAAGTTTCCGGTTTTTCTGGCTTCTGGCCACGGAAGCCAGGGAGGCCTGGAGCGCCGCCGCTGCTGCTGATGTTGCGGCTGCTGCTGTTGGCAGCAAACTCTCTCGTTCGCCAACCTGCTATGTGTTTGGCCTAGATTTGTGGCAACTGCTGAGGCTGCTGTTGCTCCAGGACGGCACGAGCCGGAGTTCCACAAAGCTGGAGGATTGGTGGCTGGCTTGGCTGGCTCAACTCCGGGGCCGGCCCCGGGTATTCAGTGTCCACTTTTGGAATGGAACACCGTATCGTGTTACAATGTAAGCAGACTACAGACCGGATAGAATAGTGTTGGTGAGGTTAATCGTCGTGATTGACGTGGCAACGAAGCGCTGGATTGGGCTTGAATGAAAGTTATGATGATGATGATGGTCAGTCGCTATCAGGGGTAATGTTTTTTTTAGTTCATCGTATTAGTATTGAGTTGCTATCACAATGAGAATCTCTTTACGGTAATCACACGGTATAGTTCGCAGTTCGGACTTTTCACGAATTTTCAATGGGAAGGGAAGACGTTCAAAACGTCAGAAAATACTCGTCACCCCTTCGGCCCAGGGGCGACAGTTTTGAGTTGCGCCTGTTTTTTTTTGTTCAGCTCCACATGACCGGAAAGTAAAATTATGCACGACCTGTCTGTGCGCGTGTGTGTGTAGGGTCTGTGTGTGATTGTTGTGGATGATTCGATATGAATCACCGCTTGAGTGTGGCGGACCCCATTTCGCTGCAATTGAGTTTACGAGTTGCAGGCATGCGGAACAACACGTCACGCCACGGACAGGCCGATGGTGATGTTGGTCATCTCTCTCCTTTGCTCCCGTTGTAGGGCTTCATATATGTACTTTACACGACATGTGAGCGAGATTGATTAATAAAAAGATCCCTTTCTTTTTTGGGGGGACGTTCGAGACTACGAACCAACCAAAAACACTCACACATTTCCCCGTTTATCTCGTCTTCTCAACCCATGGGCAATAAATGGAGAAATTGGAGGTACTTTCCAAAGCTGGAACTGTGTTTAAAGCGCCCCCATAGACAGCTCCATTTCTGGTAAATGGCTAGCGTAAGAAGCATGGTTCCAGCTGGATGAAATCCCCTGACCGCGAGGTGAATCCCTCTTCGTCCATAGTTGGTCTCGCTTGAACCACGCTTGAGTCTTACAGACGGAATCGTTGTTGGTCCAAATTCAAACGCTCAATGGCCGCACTGGATTGCACCATTCGCACAAACAACGTCATTCCAAGCGGTGCATTATTGCTGACAAGGGTCCGAACTCAATTCCCCCTCCCCCCACCCATCTTCACACGTTGCTCTTTTGATGACTTGTTTGAAATACTTCAAAAGCACTGCATCGGGTGCGCGTACACACGCGCTTTTATCGCACACTATCGGCCAATTCAATGCATTGTTCGACTCAAAGGAAGGTCTGTCTAATAAACGGTCTCCCGGTTCGTACGTGGTTCGCGTGATAAGATAAGAGGCACTTGATGATGGCATTTCATTCGTTCGTCCGTTTGGTGCTCGTATGGGGTCCGGTTTCAGGTTTTCGCTTTCCCACCGGCAGCAGCCGGTCTCGTCAGCGACTGTCCGAACCCCCCGCTGAAGGTCAGCACGCGGTGCGATAGAAATCATCTTCCGAGGTTCCGGACTCGCCAACAGACAAAGAACTAGGGAGAGAGAGAATGAGAGAGAAATTTAGCGAGCCCTAATTACCACGATCGCACCGTGACCTCTCACGCTGATACTGTGCCTGTATGTATGTATGTGTGTGTGTGTGTGTGTGTGTGTGTGTGTCTCTGTTGGTGTGCTGCTGCTGAGATGCTTAAAAGGGGCTTAAATATATCAGATGAAATATAATAAAGGGGGTTCGTCGCTTGTCAGCTAAGAAGAAGGTTGGAGTCTTTTGTTTTGCGGCGTATCTCGCGGAGCCCGTCTCCCCTCCTATTTTTTCTCATGTAACCCAGATCGGTCGCTAATCACTATTCGCTTTCTATTAAGCATCATTATCGATCTAATCGTTGCGTCTTCGTCCTCAGGAAGAGCATTAAAACTGTATGTGTAATTTCGGAACCGAGCGGAACATGGAATTTTCGTCGGAATTCCGTTCTTATGCAACGATCGGAACAATCCGAATGCGATGCGATACGGTGTTGACACGATCTATTTAGCACGTTTAGCGGTTGCCATGGTGATCGAGAACGCGTTAGTCGTGACGTGTGTAGTGAGTGTTTTACGGGTCGTCGCGCGCTCATCGTTGCAGCCTCGTTGCAGCTCGTCGGATGTATGTAGCTCATTCCTCGCTGTCAACACGCGTGTCGATCCATCTCTAGTGGTCATGGTTGGCTAGGCATTCGTTAACCTCTCACCTCTCTTGCCTGGTACGTCAATGCTCGCAGCAGGCCTTGGATACGTCGTCGTTGTTTGCCATCTTCGTTGATTTCTTCTTTTTATCCGCGCCTCGTCGCCTTTCGTGGCTGTCGATAAACCTTCCCCTTGGTCTAGGCCATGCTCGGTTAATCATAAATCCCCGAATGGCCCTCCCCGGTGTAGTAGTGGCTCCATAAGGAGGCGCTAGCGTGATCTGATTTCCTTCCGGACTGTGTTGAATTTTCCTTTTATTTCGAAGACTACCCCCCTCGCGTCCCCGACTCGATCCTCTGCCGATTTTACTGAACGCCGGAATGCCGGAACAGGTTCACGGTGCGGTACGGATGCTACGCGATACGCCCCCGAAGGTATCTGGGTCAACCGGCCACCGATCCGTGGCCGTGGTCGCCGCCACCGCCGGTCGGAAAAGAAGAAAAACCCCGCACCCCCTCCCCGGGGGTTCCTCAAACAACGTGTTACTGCAACACCTCCCCGCCTCCGTGATCTTCGGTGAAAATCGGAGACCCCGGTATGATTTGAATTAAATTGCAAATTACGCTGCGCGAAATCGCGTGACTGTAGAGTCCGCCGGCCGCGGGCGGGGCCGCAAGCTGGGTCAGGCGCTGGACAAATTGAATGCCGCAGTTCCCGGGGGTGATTCGCGCACATGCGCCATTAGCCGTGACCTCTTCGTTCGGTGCCAGGTAGTAGGATCGCTCCAACACGGTCCGCAGCCTCCGTGCTTTCGATACTTTCTTCGTGGCGCTCGCGCGCACCCGTGTGTGTGTCTAGGTTTGGGGCCGGACTTTTGACGCTTTACAATGCGCCGCGCCGCACCGGAGGTGTCTTGCCGTCGAGGAAATGAAGGTAATTTGTAAGGGGTGGAAAATGTGGACCAACGACGTGCAGCCAGCGTGGAGGGCGTTCCATGCTCCGTTGGACGCTGGATGCTGGTTCAAAGGTGATTTAGAAGAGAGAAAGAGAGAGAGAAAGAGGAAAAAAGGCGTATTTGCAATGGTAAAAAACAAACATTTCACTTCGTTTGGAGGCTGCATAGTTCTTTCACTACTACCAATAATAATAATAATAATAATAATAATAATAATAACAATCCCTATTTTAATGGAAATCTTGTCAAATTATGTGCTCCACGGAATACGGGCACGCGGACCTTCACGCGTAAGCTCTCGCTCGCTCTCACCCGGTGGTCAATTGCTATTTATTACTTTTCTTATCTGACAACCCGTGTTCGAAGAAGAGAGGGTGGGGGTTTGCCAGCGCAACGTGCTGTTGTTTTTTGCAATGTTTGTATGTGTGGTTTTTTGTGTTTATCAAGATCAATCCCATTTGCACCGGCCTGCAGCTGGATTGCACCAGCAGCTTGGGCATAAATTGAATTGAAATGAAATCAATTTGTTTTTTTTTATTTCTTGTTCGTCTTTTATCGACAATCCCCCCCCCCCCATTGCCTGCCTGATTGATGATTAATAGCCGCTTCAACTTGCATTCATTTTGTCCGACCGGATATTTTGCAGCATTTTGTGCCAAATGGTCAAAGCACCGTTACCGCGCTTGCATAATGTGTGCTGCACTCCTCTCTGTGACTCATTTTCCACGTTTGACGGCATTGCTGCTTCCTGCGTGAAAGTGTAATTTGGCGCTGGACAATTGAAACCCCAGCTCCCAGATTGTCACCGGGACACGGACGGACGGATGGACGGATGGCCGAAGCTAATCTAGTGGAAAAGTGGGAAACGCACTTCGGTCGTTTCCTCATTGTGTGGGTCCGGGAGGCATCCAGATGGATTGAACTGGCCGGTCGGCCCAAATGAAGCCATTATTTCGTGCCAATTGTCACGGAAGTTAGACGAGCCTCATCGGATACGTATCAGCTTGCGCTGATGCTTTCCACCGTCGCCCGTCGTTCGCTTTGTGGCTCCCGCGTACCGCTCGACGCTCCTTCGTACGCTTCACTTCCTGGTGCGCCAAGTGCAATGATGCGTAAATGATCGTCATCCAACGGTCGGCCCGAGTAATCTGATCGGTTCGGTGAGTGAAGGCTGGCCACTGCACAACCGGCACCCCGGCGGGTGGCCATTTCCTGCCACTCGACCCTTTTTGGCATCGACAAAGAATGTAGCAAGTAATAGCTGGTAGTCCATTCGTTTTGCGCAAAAGTGCGGATGCAGGGCATTAGGTGGTTGGAGAATGGAGCAGAATTGGGAATAAAATCTAAATGGAGTCCAGGCTAGTTACCGTTAGTGAGCAGTGAGAATAGCTGCTGGAAAAAGGTGGGCGAAAGGGAGCCAATATCGATCGGTTACAGAACGTCCTTTGGTGCTTTACGATTGCAAATGATAGGCAAAAAGAGAGGAATAATGTTGCGGCTATGCAGAGTAGCTTTATTGCCAATTCATTGCTGGTTGCTTTGTACATTCATTGGTGTTCGTCGAATGCGAATTAGAATTTGCAAATGTACTGTGTGTACTGTAGTGAAGAACGTAGTTCCGGCAATAAAAGCTACAGGCTGGAAGAAGTCGATTATTACATAGTTTTTTGTATTGCTTATCGACGTATCGAAACCATTCAAATATAATTTTTGATCTGAATGTTATAATAAACTACAACTTTTCAAGAATGTTTGGTCGCAAATCGAGGAATGTTTGCTAAAAAAGTACGGCCATGGCATGGCGGCCAATTTTGAGGTGGAATACCTTAAAAACTGCACTTTTGCGGTGTCGAGCCTCGTGCTGAATGATCCTAGATATCCAAATCTACTTTCTTTTGTTAAATGATAAGATTATTCAGGTAGGAATTTAAAGTTTTTTTTTATATTCCCCTTTTCCGCGTTTTGGCAACATTTTGAAGGTTCCGAAGTGATGGTTTTTTACGATTTTGTCATAAAAACTGTTTTACAAAATTATTTACAAAAGGTGTTGTTAAAAAAAGCTCGACGGGGCCACCTACTGCAATACTATCGACATCCATACTAATAGTCGACACTGCTTACTGCTCGCAATCGCATTCCGTGTGTCAAAAATAAGAAGATCATGCCCCGGGCAATGCACCTCAGATCTCGACGCATTGCTCCGGAATTCCGAAGCTTCATCTCTATTTTGTGCCTTCGAAACCTACTTTCGGTAATGATCAATGGGCCGATCCGTTCCGGGATTGCTCCACATCCCGGATCATATCTAATGATCCGAGGTAGAAAATTAGCATACGAACCATGCGTATGCCCCCGTGACGCATCTTCCGAACACACCCACCCTCCAACGTACCGGCGGTATGCAGATGAACCGCGTGATTAGAGCGAACTGTAATGGAGTCTGTAAGGGGGTGCTGAATAATTGCTAATCATCTTGGTCTCTCGTTAACCCTCGAGACTGGATGTAGGTTAGTGGGTGCATGATCTTCAAAGATGCGCCGCGATCACCCGTACGAAATGATTGATCTGGATACTTGTAATGCTCTCTTATAGCGGAGATGTTAATAAGTCTACTTTTTGCTTTTGAATTCCAATTTTGCAGGTTGAAGATCCCCTCAAGCGGATACAGGAGGAGATCAACGAGGTGGCGCGACGTGAGCAGGAACTGCGCGAAGGACACAGCCGCGGATCGAACGGTGGCGATCTGAACGATGATAGCCTTTCGTCGACCTCGGGCAATTCGGATGATTCCGGTCTGTCCCTATCGCCGACTCCGGTCCATTCACCGTCGGTGTCGAACCTGAAGGATAAGCTGGAGCTCAATGAAGCGGCTCAGCTCGCTGCGAAGGAGAACGAAGCGCAAACGAGGCATCAGATGACGAATGGCAGTGGTGGTGGTGGTGGCGGTGGCGGTCGGCAGTACATTCTGCCGCAGGCGAAAGCACTGACCCGTG
The DNA here is from genome assembly GCF_943734745.1 of Anopheles darlingi. Lineage (NCBI taxonomy): Eukaryota > Metazoa > Arthropoda > Insecta > Diptera > Culicidae > Anopheles > Anopheles darlingi. The sequence continues at coordinate 14,202,215 of NC_064875.1, forward strand.
CCCGGTCGACACCGCAGCTTTTCCATACCAACGTATCGTCGACGCCACCGCGACGCTTCAATCCGAATCCGAATCAGCGCGGTATTATGCAGAAGTTCATTGCCGCCCGTGGCCGCATCAACAAGCTGGCCGCCAATGGACAGACGGGAGCGAACGTCGCCGCCGCGGCACCGCTTTCGGCGATGGCCAGCACTAGAGCCGATCCGATTGTGGTAAGATAGGATTGAGGAGAACCGGCGAATTATTGTGCGAACGTTTGCCGCGGGAACGTTCCCGCGATGATTAGCAGAGCAGGCTCGAGAACGCGGTTTTGTTGCTAATTGATTTGGTAAAACTATAGAGATAGAGGAGGGAAATTGCGAATTCAAATCCGGTTTGCATGATGGAACATGGATTTCGAACATAATTTGTAGCGTTGTTAATTGAAATTAGACAAAAACCAGGCCATCGAGGTACGGACAGATTACACTGAGGTCTGTTTGTGCATACAAGAGCTGGCCTAAAATGTTTCAAAGATTGAAGTAATTGGAATACGACTTTAGCAACAATTTTACCGCATGATTTATTTTATTTAAGAACCGTATTTAAAATTTTATCCTTTCTCGATACGTCTCACTAGCCTTCTCTGGATCTGAACCGATCGCCGATGATGATACTACCGACCGCCATCTCGACGCCACCTTCGATTGAGCGAGATTCCAACGGCAAGCCGATCCGGCGTGGATACGTGCCGGTGGAGGAGAAGATTCAGCGCGAGCTGCGCGATCTCAAGAACCGCGAGTGTGAGCTGAAGCGTATTCGGAAGCTGAACCGTAACGCCTCTCAATCGGATTTGCTCGATATGAACTACGACACGTAAGTTGGCCGCTCAGAAATCGATCGGCATGAAATGCTCGCGAAAATGTCGATTCATTTGGCAACTTCTTTTTCGTTTTCAGTTTCGAATCGTGCGAAGAGCTCTCGGATGAGGATAACACGGACGAACCGATCTATCCGCTGGCGAGAAAGCTACGATCGACCAAATCGATCAGTGAACTCTGTGACGTGCTGACCAACTCTAGTCTCTCGCCAAGGTAAAGCTCGTCGATTCTTTAAAGTTTTCTTTCTAAGCATCCAATATTTATGCCATCGTTTTGTTCCTTCTGCAGAGAAACTCCTTCACCACTGTTCGAGAGCCGCTCGCGGACTGGCAACGGATGTGGCGGAGGAATGCGGCCAGCGATGTCCTTGGCTCAGCTGTGCGATCTCGATCCAGAGGAGGCACCTTCGTCACACAAGCTGATCGCACAGTGGGAAAGCTTGATCCAGCAGAAGCAACAACGATAAAGCGATGCTCAGGCTGGAGTTGATGCTGGATGAATTCGCGAAACACATCCTGGTCCGCCACACCTGACTCTGACTGCCGGGATCGTAGCTGTGTACTGAAGACATTAAACACGCACACTAGAAAACGGTGAACGGTAATCGATTGTGATTTTGCATTACCGTCACTTACCTTCTTGGCAACTACATTGCTTTTATTTTATTATGCTTTGTTTTTCCGTTCTACTTTTGCTTTACATTTAAAATGAATCGTTTCTTTTCTTACTGAACGAATTATTATTTCTTTTCTCATATCGCCAAGAAACGATACTGTTGGAATGGATGTTTGGAGTTGTTGATGTGAACGTTCATAATATTATCAGAAGGTTGCCGGAAATGCATCGTTACTTATGCTCCCTTCCAACATCTGCGCAGTAGTACTTAAGGGCTAATAAGCGGCGTGTGCTGATGCGATTCCTATCAAATTGCTAGCCGTTTCAACCTGCCAGATAAAAGCGTTTAGTGCAGGCTCAAACCGATCGGATGGATAGTTGATTAATTGCTTGTATTATATACACCGCTAGATCGTAGAAAAAGCGTGAAAAGAACGCAATAAACCGCGTGCAGCAACACAGACTATGGCGCGCTAATGACGGGCGAAGCTAGTTCATAAGATCTTTTACGCAAAAAACAATACGATAGACATATCATTAGTTGCGTTTGGAGCATGCTGAAAGAGATAGTGGTGGAGAGGTACGCAGGATATGTACCGAACATAATATGCTTAATGTGTTTATATTTATACATTTATTTTTTCATATACACGCACGTGCTGTTTGATATTGGCGTGTCCAACTGTATGGATGAGAATAAAGTGAGTTAAAAATATGCGACAGTGTTTCTCAGTGTAGCCAATCAGTCCGAACAAAGAGTTATCTCGAAAGAACGCTACATAATGGAGTAAAAGACCTTATGCTCTTGTGATTGCTTCTGAAGTAAGTTTATGTGAGTACGTTTTATGTGGCACATTTTAAGTGGATGACAATATTCGAAGAGCCACATTTTTATCTGAAAATTTGGAGCACATAAAGTAACGGATAATTTGAAATGTTGTTTATATTTTGGAGACTCATGCAGAACAATCCCATGTAGAATAAGCCCACGCAGCATGTTTGTTTTGATTATTGGGTTGGTCAAAAAAGTTCGTCGCCGGTAAACGATTAGGGAATCAAGCGTGCTTTTTACTTAATTTTTAAGTGATGGAGGTGAAAGTGAACAAGAAAAGTAAATCCTCGACGGACGAGGAATTGCTGCAGCTTTCAAAACAGGTAAATAGTGAAAGATCCCCTCGTAGTGTCCAGCATGACGAGATGGTTCACTTTCAGGAGCTGATCGACAAAATTAAACAACTAGAAGCCCACAACTCCCAGCTAAAATGCATCGTACAAAAGAACCTCAAACCGGACACGAAGAATGAAAATGGAAAACACTCCAACAAGCGTCGTCCGTTTGATTTCAGCAAGTGTCACAAACGCCACATTCTGCTGCGTTTCTTCTACCTTGGCTGGGACTATCAAGGATTTGCGGCGCAGGAGGATTCCATCGAAACGATCGGTTGGTTTCCCTCGGTGCTCGTTTTGCGATAGCTTTGGCTGTAACGTTTCTATTAATTGCAGAACATCACCTATTTACCGCTCTACAGAAGGTTTGTCTCATCGAGAGCCGTGAAACATCCAATTACAATCGTTGCGGACGCACGGACAAAGGCGTGAGTGCGTTTCATCAAGTGATCAGCATCGATGTTCGATCCAAGATTGCACCGGAAGATGATCAACTGAGCGAGGACAGCCTAGCAACCGAGCTCGATTACTGTGGGATGCTAAACCGCGTTTTACCAGAAGAGATCCGCTGCCTAGCGTGGATGCCGATGGTCAATCCCAGCTACAGCGCTCGGTTCGACTGTCGGTCACGCACCTATCGGTACTTCTTTCCACGTGGCAACCTTCGCATCGATGCTATGCAGGAAGCTTGTCGCCACCTCGTTGGGGCGCACGATTTCCGAAATCTCTGCAAAATGGATGTAGGCAATGGAGTGGTCAACTTTGTGCGAAGTATCGATGAATGTACGATCCATGCATCGCAGACAGACAGTTCCGGGATGGGGAGCTACGATATGATGTACCTGCAGCTACGCGGTAAAGCGTTCCTATGGCATCAAGTACGTTGCATAATGGCCGTACTGTTGTTAGTTGGAGATGGCAAGGAAGATCCTACGATCGTAAAGGAGCTGCTGGATGTGGATAGGAATCCCTGTAAACCACAGTACAGTATGGCAAGTGATGTACCGCTCAACCTCTACGATTGCCAGTTCAATGAAAAGAGCAGCGATGCCTCCGGAGAATCCGTGTCCGAAGGAAGCGATTTGAGGGATTGGATCTTCAAAGAGGAAGATCTGCGTCGCACCATCTCCGATTTACAGACTCTGTGGACCCGAGCGAGTGTGAAGTAAGATTGGCAGAGACGATTTCTAATGTTTGTAAATCGTTAATTACATCTCCCCCCTATTGCAGAACTACAATGATGCGTGAAATGTTGCAAACACTCCAGGATACCTTCACTCAGCATTTTGGCGCACATGATCAAATCAGCAATCAGGCGTCTTCTCTTACACTCGGAGTAAGAAGCCGGGAATATTGTCCCCTGTTGCAGCGCCAACGATGTGGTGAGTAGAAACTAAAGTGCAGTGCTGTGGCACAATTTCATTTATTACCTTCTTTCTATTTATGAATTTCTTTCTTTCCACTATGCGTGCCGTCGTAACGCGTGAGCCAGAAAGCCTCGAGAATCGTATCGAGCATTTCGCCAAGAAGCGACGGATTGAGGTTAGCAACAAATCAATCGACAGCAACGTTTGTCCCCCCGGCGCACTGGAGAGCAGCACGTAGCGAGCATAAAGACTGAACCGTCCAGCCGCATGAAGATGTAGATCAAACGTCGTGGCCATGCGCTCGGAATAATGGATGAGCGCGGAATCGCGAGCGGACTCACACCGAAGAGCGACTGCTGATGAATCGTTTCAAATCGAGACTTTATTCGAGATACAATTGCATGTGTTTTTTGTACAAAGAAAACCATTCACTTTGCCGCTCGCTTAGCGGGCCGCAGTGCCTTACAAACTATGTAAACTTTTAAACCGATCGTGGGATCACGATCACGGATGTGAACGATGGTCGATCGACTTGCTCTAATCGTGGGATTGAAATCTTATACTCTCGAGTCATTACTATACTGTGCACTCGGAATGTCTTATGTAAAAACAGTGGTCATGGGAAGACACCGAAAGAGGGAGACGGGAGGGAGATAAGGTAGGAGGATGACCACGCGACACGCTTGCAAAATAAAATAAAGAACAGGTGACTAGAACTGAAGTGTCGCGCGTACGTTCGTTCGTGTGCTTCGCCAAAGTACACGTGGCGCGCATAATAAATAATCCATTTGTCGTTTGACTTGGCCTTTACCCGTGGAACCGCTCGAAAGGAGCAGCATTACGGGGCCATTGCAGGTGGAAGGTGATTCCGTAGGGCGGCTCTAGTGCTTAGTTCGGTAGGTTGTCGACGGATTTAGCGCGATGATATCTGCAAAGAAGGGAGCGAATGCACGTGCACGTTAAGCTAAGGATTCTATCGATTCCGTATTCCACACCGAATGCTTACCGTCTTCGGGCTAGCTTTAGCACCACGGGACCTTCTCTGACGTTCTTGAACAGTGCGATCGTCTCACCGTGGCTCATGCCCTGCACCGCATCCTCATTGATCGCCAGTATTTCGTCTCCTGTGAAAAGGTGTTTGTTGATTAGCGTTAATCTTAGCTACAAGCCCTCGTAAGTCCTACGGTTGCGGGGCTTACCAGCTTTCAGCGTTCCATCGAGTGCAGCCTGGCCGCTCGGGAAGACGGTCTTCACGTAGATGCCCATGTTACCGCGCGGAGAATCCCGACCACCGACTATGCTGAAACCGAGCGACTTCATACCGGCGCCCTTATAAAAGGTGACCGTCAGGTAGATACACTTGTGTAAACCTTTAAAGAATTAATGTTTGGCGTTACAATTAAGGATAAAATATCGTAGCTAGCACCGTGCTTACCCTCGATGTAAGACGATCCCTCCTCGTTGATTAGTATCCGGACACCGGACTCGAACTTTGTACTATCGAGGCTGGCCGAACAACCCAGTTCGTTCGCACCGCTATCGCTAATGTTGTTCTCCGTTTTCGAGCGTTGCAACGGATTGCTCTCGAGTGATATCGCCCCGCCATCGGCTCCCTCTAGCGTACCGGTGTCCGATTGGAGGCGAATCCGTTGCACCGACCGGTGTAGATCCTCGTCACTCTTAAGTGTTGCCTTCTGCCTCAGTGCCCCACCGATCGGTACATTACGGCGTATCGTATCGGAGATTACCTGCACCATGACCGCGGTTGGCCCACTGGAACCTTCCGCTATCGACGAGCGGCATCCATCGGTGTTCGTTAGGTGACGTATCGATTGATGGATGCTACCGTGCGATACCGGACGGTACAACGAGTACAGACCCGTTTCGTTCGGATCGATCGTTTTACCCTGCGACGAGGCACTACCCATCGGAAGCTCCTCCTCATCGCTATCCTTGATGATGCGCTTGGAGCCCAAAATCTGTGAGTAACCGTTCTTGGCCAGCGCCTCGAGCCGCTGCTTGCTGATCATCTGCCACTTTTCATCGTCGCAGATGGTGTTCGAGATCGAGATGCGGTTCGCGTACACCGGCACATAATCCGAGGGGCTGTAGATCGGTGTGAGCGGGAACGGTTTACCACCGGGTCCACCGACCGTAACGGTGGCCTTACCACCGACCACACCAGCCGCCCGTGGGGAGGATGATGAGGACGAGGAAGCGGAAGATCCTTCGGGAGGCGACGATGAGCTGGAGCAACCGGAAGACGATGCCAGGGAGGCGGTCGAGCTGATCGATATAGCACCGGAAGCGGCCGTCGTCGGTCCACCCGGTAAACCGCCGTCCGCCGTCGCCGCCGCCGCCGCCGCCAACCGGGCGTCGATCTTTATCTTTCGATTGGCGTCAGAGCTGAACGTAGTTAACTCGTCATGTGCAATGACAAGGTCTACGACATTGTTGACAAATGTCGAGAGGATACGCTGGACAGTGCTGGGAGACTGCAGGCCACGTAAATGATGCCCGTTTACGTTCACAATCTCGTCGCCGATGCGCAATCGGCCATCCCTGGTTGGTAGAAGGTAGGTAGAAGAAGAAGCGAAGGCGTAGTTTAGTGCTCTGGCATATCGTTTGGCGAAACCATCGAAAGTGATATAATAGGGCGGGCGTAACACGCAGGGTGGGGTTGTGCATAATGCGTTTTTAATATTGGCGACACGTCGGTACGCCATGTCTGTTCGTCTGGACT